>NC_081408.1:529214241-529546741 GCF_030272615.1 Cryptomeria japonica | reverse complement strand
TTAATTAATTTATCCTCTTCTCGCCTTATTTATCATTTAAATAAATACATTTATTTATTTAAATAGCCCTTTTCCTAAATTAAATAAATATCTTATTTATTTAATTGGATCACATTTCCTCTATTAATTAAATAAATATTTATTTAATTAATTAATTCATTAGCCTTTTCTACCCATGACACATGTCATTCATCTCTTAATTCTTACACTACCTACCCTCTAATCCTAGCCGACCATCTATCTTTTACACCTCTCCATCTTATCTCTCCATTTCTTATAGTGTCTTCTATATAAGGAGATGCTTCCTTCATTATCAACCCTGAACGACACTTTCAAACTTTCATATGTGATCAAGCCTACTTGCAACCACATTTTTGTTCTTTGTTGAGCTCTTGTGCACATATAAAATCTGAGAGCAAATATATCAAGTAAGATCAATGGAGATAGGAAGAATGGAGATTCAAAACCTATTGGACATGTGATGGTATAATCTTTGCGATTTTGATTGATTTGCATTTGTCTTAGGTAATCTTCATATGTTATGGTGGATCTTTGTTGTTGTTAGGCTAGGGTTTCGTGATTGAATCTATTCAGTCTTTCAATATTATTTATTCCATTTTTACCATAAATATTTTGGCACGCCTGGTGGGAATCTTGTCCCTTTTTGCATTTAACATCTTGGTTGCAGATTTTATGCTTTTGAAGTTGCAGATCTGACATTTTTTATAACATTTCGATATTTTCGCGTCTGCATCTTCTGACACCACGTTTTTATTTATCTATCGTGTATGTGACCTCTAGAATCGCGTCGCCGATAATATTTTACATTTTTTAAGATTGTAGAGCCACGTTTGTGTTCCCTGATTGCGTTTATGAACCTTTTAACCACGTTTGTGTTGCAGCTTCGCGTCTATGTTTTAGAACCACATCTATCAGTTTTCAAGTAGCGTCTGTGTCATGGAATCGCGTTTGTGTGGGATCTAATCATGTCTGTGTTTGGTTCTTGTGGTTTCAGTTTTTGTTTCAGTTTTTAGGGTTTTATTTCGGCATTTTGATTTTAGATCTTGTTTATTCGAGCTAATATCTTGTGATCTAGCTAACAAATTAGTGCAGCTTGTCTTTGAAGCGAATCACATTTATTGAAGGCCCCAATTTCAAAGTCTTTTGGATCTAAAATTTACCTAACTTGTGTGCTTGCAAGAGGGGTATTATTGCAAAACTACTAACAAATCTTTGTTGCAGGATCTTGGCAAGGGTTTTATTTTGATTTTCATTGTGTGCCTTGTTTTCATAGATTAGCAAACACTTCAATTGGTGCACTAAAATTAAACCAATGTCTTTTGTGTCTTGGGCAATAGGCTCTTTTGTGTTTCTCTTTAAAGGGCTTGCCTCCTTGTGTGGTCATTAGGACTACTAGTGAGGAGGGAACGACCCAAGTGGTAGCAAGGAAAACCCACCTCTTTTGAACCACTATAAATAACTGTATCCATGGCGAAAGCCATGGGCAACGTGTGATGATTAGTTCATACCAACACTATGTCTCCCCATAAACCCGTTTGATCAAATTTATTTGATCAATAGTAGGGCGTAACCCCTACTGGCTGAGAGCCTTCTATATTTATAGAGATGAAAGTATCATATGTATGGCCACATGAGTAGATGCCCTTACTAGCACCTTTTTGTTTTAGAAAGCCAAAATCCTTCTAGTTGTTGGGATAGGAGGTCAGACCTCTGGAGTGGCCCACACACGTACGGTTCTTAGTAGAGATACAAAGTTCACCATGGGGAGGTTTCGTAAGGACTGGTGCTTGGCTGCCCCAAAGAAGTGAGTGTCGAGGGTGGAGCCAGTGAGGTCAAGCATCTAAGTATCCGCTTTGAATAACGTAGCCTCGGGGGAAACCCCATGTGGGATCAACAACTATTGTCCTGGCCAACCATAAGAATTGTGCTTGTCTTCTTTTAAACATTCAAACATTCAAGATCAAACATTAAAACATTGTGTCTTTTGTGTCTTCAAGTGTATGCAAAACATTTTTTACATCAAACAACACACTTTCTTTTGAGTCATTTTGAGTCTAAACACTTCCAAACATTGAGTCCTCATCAATATTGCGTCCTCATGTCACAAAAAATTTGTTACAAAAATTTAGATTTGGTCACAATAAACAACTTCATAAATTAGAAAAATTGCACTCAGATTCTGGAAACGCGTCTGTGTCTAATAGAAACACGTCTATGACCTGTAACTGCGTTTGTGTAGGACAAAAATGTGTCTATGCTATCATAAGCAAACTACATTTACAAAATTCTCAGAAACACATAAGTGTAGTGTTTAATCAAAACTATGTTGGGAAACCGCATCTGTGAAGTATACAAGCACGTTTGTGTTCAGTATTGGGAAAATTTATAGTCCAGCAAACAAGAGCAATTAGTCTCAAAATTCTTGAACCTCCTAATTTATTTCTCCATATTTTCATCTAGCATTCAACCTATCTTTGGGGTCTCACAAAGTTCATCATTTCTTTACACCTTGCATCACATTCAAATTTGTCTAAACTTGAGTCAAAAGGTCACTTGCTTGTCCTCATCTTGATTTTTGAACACAATACATACAACAACATTTTGCTAAGTGGTCCCTCATCAAGGTCTATCACCTTTGGGTCTCATTTGGTCTTACTTATATTCAAGGTCAACTTACCTCATCGAGAGAATCTGTCATCTCTTTGTAAGTTACACCTACTCTACTACATACATACTTGGTCTTACACTTTGGAAATTACAAGTACACCTTAGATTCATTTACATTCCATCCAAATCTTGGTCTTCCATACTCTTTCAATTTTCATCTAGTCTCACACATCTTGGTCAAGACCTAGTTCATGGTTGAAACTCGTTCCCAAAAATCTAGGAGAGAAGCTAAAGAGGCTCAAGAGTCTGCAAAAATGAGTGGCTATGAGTATGACAAGGATATATTTTCTGATTATAATCATACCACATTACCTGACATGGACAGCTATAGAAACATTCAGAATGTTGAGAACATGGATAATACAAACAACAATGATGCACACAATGACAATGTGGACAACATTTTAGTACATTCAACAGAAGTGGGAGACTCTATTATGGATCCCCATTTTAATAGATTGGTTGAAAAAATCATGAAAATAGATAGACAATATTTTCTACAAGTGATAGCACAAAGTGGATCCAAGGTACCTCATGCTTTTGACATGTCCCGAATAGTGGAAAATCGACCTATACAAGAAGGCCAACTCAACATGGATCAAAGGATACCTACTAGTGGAGGTACTAGAGGACCATGTTTCGTGCCTGAGTCACCATAATCCTTGTTTCAAAAACCTGAGGTCCCAAATACACATGGTAAATCTTATGATACTCATGAAAGAGTATCTCATGAACAACTGCGTCTACACAGACCTTTATGGAAGTCTTATCTAGATAAATATACTCAATCACATACCAATGTTAAGGACCAACCTCAAAAGAAATTGGATATCCAGAGGCATGCTCAAAATTTGGACACAAGAAAACCACGTGTCAAATTTGAGGGCACTACACAAGAACAAACTCATGACATGCCTATAGAATATGATATGCGTGGATAAATCAGATATTCCATTCCTCATTATGACTCTATACCAGGTGGTTCCTATATGCAGTATCATTATAGACCTCCTCCATATGAGCATGTTTATGATCAATACCATCCATATATGCAATATCCTCCTCCTCCACTCGGTGGCTCAGGCATGGGATATGGTCCAAGAAGTTGGTCTCCACCTAAGAACAATTTGGAACACCAAATAAAGGACTTAAAAAGAAAATGGAAGACATAAATACACCCAAGCCAACTTACACAATGAGAGATATATGTCCTTATCCATTTGATAAAAGTATTCCAATGCCTCCATTTCCTACATACTTTGTAACACCAAAGTTTGATAAATACAGAGGCAAAGGGGACCCTAAGGCACATATAAGATAGTTTTTCATAGCTTGCATTCAGGTAGCAGTAGAAGAAACATACTTGATGATATTGTTCCCACAAAGCTTAGGTGATCAAGCTATGGAATGGTTCTCCCAACTTCCACCTGGAATTAAGTTGTGGGGTGATCTAGCAGAAGCTTTCATACAACATTTTCCATATAACGTAGAGACAAACATATCATTTACCACTTTGTGCAACACCAAATAGAAAGATGGGGAGTCATTTTCATCATTCCTACAAAGATGGAGGAATTTAACTAGCAGGTGCTCTTGTGAAATTCCACAAAAAAATAGTAGAGATGTTTACGCGGAATGTCAACAAAGAAATTGGGTATGATTTGAGGAAAGCTTGTTTGTCCACTTTCAAGGATGTCATTGAGAAAGGGTTAGCAACAAAGAAGGTCTTAATTGAGCAAGGCATCATCAAAATATTCAAATAAAATAAAGAGGACTTTAAAGGAAAAGACAAGCCACGATTTTGGAACAAAAACAAGAACACAGTAAATGATGGTGTTGTTGATGCTAATACAGTTAAACCAAAAATCATTCTTTCTAGATCAAGTTCTACAAACAACCAAGTAAATACTCAAGCAACTTCAAAACCACGAAGGAAGTACACTCCATTGGGAGAACCACTTGAGTCAGCCTTCAAGAAGCTAGTGGCAAACAAGATAATAACAATTCCAGACAATCCTCCATATGAGCCAAAGGTTAAACCAAATTGGTGGAATGACGATGAGTATTGCGAATATCACAAGAGCAAGGGATATAAAATAGGAAATTGTCATTGGTTGAAGAGCATTATACAAGATCTTACTGATAGAGGTGACATTGATATCGAAGGACATACATACAATAAAGAACATCAGATGTTTAAGGAACCATTCCCTAAACATGACAAGGGAAAATCCAAAGCCACAGAGGAGCAAGCCAACAATACCAAAGCATCCTATAACTATGATTCAACTGTTAATCACATTTCGATGGACAATTATGTCTCTACTATTATCATAAAGGAAAAAACCCCTGAAAGCTCTACCCAAAGAGACAAAGTTGTCCTAAAAGCCATTGGACCTTCTTCTGAATCTACCTCTGAATGTAATGTCACAACTCATCGAGGTAAGGTCACCTTGCAAGGTGCTCCAACTAAAACCACCACTTCCTCATCATCCAAACTTGAGTACGACCTAGTAGAATAGTTAGGGAAGACACCTACGCTTATCTCCATCCTTGAGCTTTTACGCATATCCCCCACACATAAATCAATCCTTGATAAAACTTTGAGAGAAACTTATGTCCCCATTGATCTAAATGTGTACCAGTTTCAAGCCATGATGGGATACCTTTCTGTTCCACATTCTCTTACATTCACCGAAGCTGATGATGCCTCTGTAAGCCAATCGCATAATGCACCTTTACACATTGAAGCCTTCCTACACAAACACCAAATAAAACGTGTCCTGATAGATGGAGGAGCTGGTCTGAACATTTGTACTTTAAGCACAATAATACAATTGGGATATTCAGATAAAGTTGTGAATGCTACAAACAATATTACCATCAAGGCATATGATGATGAAGAGTGTTCATCCAAAGGCACAATCACTTTACCTCTCAGAGTAGGGTCGGTTACAAAGGATGTGGTTTGTCAAGTCCTAGACCTCGATCTCACATACAACATATTGCTAGGACATCCATGGATTCATGAGATGAGAGAAGTCCCATCTAAATACCATCAATGCATTAAGTTTTATAATGGAGTTGAAGTAATAGTTAATGGTGATCCTAATCCATTTATATACTGCAATAATTTGAGGCCAAAAGATGAGACAATAATTCCAATTAATAGAGAAGCTATCCCATCTTCCGCAATATATTGACCCTGAATCATTAAAACCTTCAACATAAAAGCAAAGGGAGCTTAAAGGGAAATATTAGGATAAAGCATGGGTGAATACACTTTAAATCAAACCATGTGCTTCTGGCAAGTTATGAATTCACCAAAAGAATATGGACAACCACATCCTTCTAAATGGGTATCTATCATTATGCTGAAGTGGTATCCTACTATATTCCAAAAGTGGGGTGAAATGGAAGAATAAGACTTATACAAAATGCTTTACAAAGACCCTAAAGATGATACACAAGATCACATCAAGATACCATGTGAAAAATATGGCAAAGGATTCAAGATCCCACAAAATTTTTGGTATGATGGTAAAAGTCCTCCGAACTTAAGAAAAGAAGGTATCACTCAACTTTTGCAACCAAAATTGACATTTAAAAATCAGTGCTCAAAAGGGCATGGTTTCATATCTTCTATGGTAAACACTCAAAAATTAGAAGAAGCATTGCAAATCATGATTTTCCAATGATCAACAAGAGAACTACTATTCCACCAACTCTAATGAATGGGAATGGGGTTCAGACAAATCCTCTAGTGATTATGCACTCACTAAGACATTCTGAGAACCAGGTGAACCCACAGAAGAAGATGAATTTTATAAAAAAATTAGTGTTTGTCAAGAAACAACCCCTGAGGACCCCACACGGTCTTTGTTTTTTAGGTTCTAGGTCAAAATCATGAATAATGAGGACACCCGTTCTGGAATGTACTTTTAGTGATGACAATTTGGGTTCGTTCACGATTGAGACAGATGAGGAGACTGCCAGTGATGACCTCGACAAATACCTTGACATACCTAAATATAACTGTATCTTCACCCTAACACCCACTGACTTTGAAAACATTGAAGGCCTTCCCCTTGTTCACACACCAACTTATTGACTGGGACCATGAAGGACCTTTACAATTCGACACATTCCAAAACAATAAGGCCTTCATCGACTATTTAGGCATATGAGATGATCTTCTTCTTGGGGACCATAAGGTGGGATACTTTACGTGGCATATTTTGGTGAGAGTGTTGGGCCTTCCAGTTGTAAAAATGTAAAAATAAAAACAAATCATGGGTTTTATGGTGAAAAACACATTGTGGCACTATTTGACCCCCAAAAAGTAAAAAGAAAGGACGTATTTAAGGGTGAAAAGCTCTTTGAGGTTCCTGAAGATGGAAGGCTCGACATTCTCCTGACATCATATGAAGAAAAATCATCCATGTTAGTAGAGGAGACCATCAAAACAAACATCGGTATGGAAGAGATTCCACATAACATATTCTTGGCACAATCTCTGAGAGAGAGAGAGAGAGAGAGAGAGAGAGAGAGAGAGAGAGAGAGAGAGAGAGAGAGAGAGGAAGGAGAGAGAGAGATGAGAGAGAGAGAGAGAGATGGAGAGGAGAGAGAGAGAGAGAGAGAGAGAGGAGAGAGGAGAGAGAGAGAGAGAGAGAGCGAGAGAGAGGAGAGAGAGAGCGAGCGAGAGAGAGAGAGAGAGAGGAGAGAGAGAGAGAGAGTGAAGTTCATAAGTTTCTTCATAGAGCGACAAATCAATTTTGCATGGTCATATGTCGATATTCCTGGACTGGATCTTGACTTGGTAATGCATCATTTGACAGTTAAACCAGGACCAAAGCCAGTGAAACAGAAATTATGAAAGATGCATCCACAAGTGGCATTATTAGTAAAAGTGGAGCTTGAAAAATTATTATATGTCGGATTCATATGACCAATTGATTATCCCGAATGGATCTCCAACTTAGTACCAATCAGTAAGCCAGATCGCAACATCAGAATATGTACAGAGTTCAAAGACATCAATAAAGCTTGTCCTAAGGATGACTTTCCATTGACAAACATCAACCTGATCGTAGATCTCATAGTAGGTCATGCAATGTTATCTTTGATGGATGGATTCTCTGGCTACAATCAAATAAAAATCGCATCCGAAGATCAGCACAAAACAACGTTTACTTGTCCTCAGGGGAACTTTCTGCTGGAATGTCATGCCCTTCGGGCTAAAGAATGCAGGCACTACATACCAACAAGCCATGACTACTATCTTTCATGATCTTATGCACGTAACTGGAGAAGATTATGTTGATGACCTATTAAGAAAATCATTAGACAGAGACACACATTTGGATATCCTTTCAGTTATTTTTGATCGATTGGAAAAATACAAAGTGAGACTAAATCCCAAGAAATGTGTCTTTGGAGTAACCTACGGGAAGCTCCTTGGATACATTGTTTCAAAAAGAGGAATTGAAGTCAATCTTGCAAAAGTCAAAGCGATCTTAGAAATGCCACCACCAAGAAATATCAGTCAAATTTGATCTTTACAAGGAAAACTACAGTCCATACGAAGATTCATAGCACAACTTGCGGATAAATGTCATCCTTTTCAGCACTTGCTACACAAAAACATCAAATTCAAATGGGATGATAATTGTCAATAGGATTTTCAGATACTCAAAGATTATCTTCTAAATCCACCAATCTTAATGCCACCAATTCCAGAACAACCCCTGTTACTCTACATATCAGCTACACCAACAGCAATGGGGGCACTCTTGGTGCAACAAGATGTTGAAGGCAAAGAAAAGGTTGTGTATTACATTAGTCGTACTTTGGTCAGTTATGAGCTTAACTACATGCCAATTAAGTGTGCATGTCTTGTTGTGGTTTTTTCTTTGCATAAATTATGACATTACATGCTAACTCATAAAACTAAGCTGGTTGCAAAGGGTCAATCCATTGAAGTATCTTCTCAATAAGGCGACACTTACTGGCAGACTAGCCAGATGGGTGATGATCTTGAGTGAATTTGACATTGAATATGTGGACAGAAAAGCAAGAAAGGGACAAGCTATCATAGATCAGTTAGCAGATGCACCCATTATAGATGATGCTCCTTTAATTTCAGAGTTTTCAGATGAATCCATCTTAGCGGTATCACACACGAAGCCTTGGAAACTGTACTTTGACGGCTCATACACACAACATGGTGCAGGAGCTGACATCCTCTTTATCACACCTCAAGGGGACTCCATTCCCAAATCATACCGATTGTCATTTCCTTGCACAAATAACATAGCAGAATACAAGGCCTTAACAACTAGATTATGAATTGCAGTTCAGTGGAAGATCCAGGAACTTCATGTTATTGGGGACTCTCAACTTGTAATTCATCAAGCAACCAATGACTACCAAACAAAAGATGGAAAATTAATGCCTTACAAGAAAATGGTAGATGGCTTCAAGCAATATTTCATAAAGATAACCTTTGAGCAGATACCAAGAGAGAAGAATCGAGTCGCAGATGCCATGGCTACTATTGCCTCATTGATTGATACCGCATAATGAAGCCCGTTATGAGTTCTTGGTGGATAACCTTTTGGTTCCCTCATATGATATCACTCCTATTGAGATGATATGTGTCATTGGTCCTGATTCCCAGTTGTACGATTCCATTTTCACATACCTTCGTAACAACACCCTTCCTCTTGACTTATCCAACAACCAACGCCGAACTTTCATTCGCCAATCTTCTCGATATGTCATTTTAGCTGATATCCTATACCGTTGAGATCTAGATAGTACTCTTCTTAGATGTTTAGAAAGGGATGAATCTTAGATTGTGTTACATGAAGTTCATGAAGGTATATGTGGTCCTACCTTAGCCAAGAAACTCATCAGGATTGGATATTACTTGCCCAGTATGGAAAAAGATTCATATCAATTTGTTAAGAAATGTAAGCAATGTCAAATTCATGGAGACCTTATTCATGTGCCAGCACAAGAACTTCAATTGATTGTGACTCCTTGGCCCTTTTGTCAATGGGAAGTCGATCTCATAGGCAAGATTCACCCTCCTTCCAATAGCCATAAATTCATTATCACTGCCACAAAGTATTTCACAAAATGGATTGAAGTCGTGCCTCTTACACGAGTCACTGGAAAACAGATTGCTACATTCATTCTTAACTACATCATTTGTTGATATGGTATTCCTCTTTCCATCATCACTGACAACGAATGTCCCTTAAAAAACTAGGATGTTCATGAACTTTGTGATCACTTCCATATTACCCATCGTTTCTCCACTACCTATTACCCCCAAGGTAATGGTCAAGATGAGGCATCGAATAAAACCATTCTCAAAATCCTTAAAAAGACAGTCGATGACGCTAGTCAAAATTGGCATATCCAACTTAATCCCTCACTTTGGGCTTATCGCACACCTACAGGAGCCACACATTATTCACTTGTCTATGGCACTGAAGATATCATGCCTATTGAGGTCGAGCTACCATCTTTACAAGTCTCTTTGTACAACATTATCAGTGATGAAGACTGCATGGTCTCTCGCTTACAAGAACTAGAACTATTAGATGAACGAAGACAAATTGCTTTTAATCATCTCAAGGCTTATCAACAACGAATGAGTTGCAGTTACAATCACAAGGTAAAGCCTTGCATATTTGAGGTAGGTGACCTAGTTCTCAAAGAAGATCCTAAAAAATCTGCAAGATGGAGAGAAGAAGGGCAAGTTCAAACCAAATTTTCTTGGTCCTTAACATCATTACAACAATCTATGGATCTGGTGCATATCAGCTCTCAACCCTAGACGACAAACCTTTGGAGGATCCTATCAACAACATGCACCTTCGTAGGTTTTACAGATAGCTCTTCAGCATATCCTAATTCAAAAATACCCAAAAAATCAAAATACATAAAAAATACAAAAATGATCAAAAATACAAAAAAAATTAAAAATCTTTACTTGGTGAAAACCTAGCAAACAAGCGCCTTGTGACACAAAAAAATTTAAAAAATCAAAAAAAGTAAAGAGAAATAAATTCGTCCAATGGTGAAAACCACTTCGGTGGCACCCTGGGCAAGTACCATGGTGAAAATCGGGTCACCGGTGCCATGTGTAGAGACATTGCTCCTCCTTCCTTCAGGATTCCATCTCATCCTTTCACTCTTTGCACACACTCACAGCCTATCCGTCGATAATACTTACCCATTCTCATCATGGCTTGTTATTGATCTACCTAAGATTCATTAGCCATTCATAATAATCCTTCCTTTTTCACCCCTTTTCCATCCATAATAAATCAACTCCTATCATTGGCTAAGGCAAATCCTACATCTAGTGATGGGTGTGGAACTAAGAGCATCACACGTTTCGAGGAGTACAGTTTCTTCCAGCTTTCTTCAGTCTATCCGCGCACAATCCACAATAAAGCAACACTTACATCATAAATACGTAATAAAGTTTTGTCTTCTCTGCAATAAAGTATCAGTTTCATGGATTTAGTTAGTTTCAGAGGAGACACAACATCAATGGGCTTCAACAAATCAAATCTTTCAACAGACTCAGACAACATTATGGTTCAGTGCTATCTATCCTTTTGTGAGGTAACATTGTGACTACAATCGAATAGACTTATACAAGTGACAGGAGACACTAAACTTGAGGACTACAGTGGATATTGGTGTTGAGTATTCATTTTCTTTTGATTTTATCTTTTTGGTGACATGTATTTTATGTTTTCTAGGATGTCTCTGACTAGAGATTTTATCTCCAGGATGTCTTTGACTAGAAAGGCGAGGATGGGGTATTGTCACCTATTGTTTTGTTGTCTGAGGATTGTTTCTTATTAATGCTATGACTTGTCCAAGGATACGAGGATAGTGTGAGTCTAGTATGAACTAGGGCATTCCTTGTTTGCAACTGTCTGATCTCCATGTAAATGCGTACAATGAATTTCTGGGTCGAACCTATATCTGGATTGTCATAACCTATTTGCCATAATAAATCTCAATGATGATAAAGCACAAGAAGCTCTTTCACTTTCATATCTTCTATCTTCCATCCCCCTTTCTTGATTGACCTCCATTGTCCTTCTTGAGTCTATGTAGCCTCCTATCACATGACTGAGTATAATGACACAACAAAAATATATGCATTTCATGTAGTCTGCACCTGTATTACCACATATTAGCATTTCATACATACATATAGATATTACAATTGCATCATATCCTGCACACAATACATGTTAGCATATTTTACATTCTCATCATATTTATCTGCATTTCATACATTCACATTTGCATTTGCATAACATTTACAAACATAAAAGAACAAAAATATTGCATTCCATCATGTACATATTTGCATCCATATCATAAGCATCACATAGAACCAACATCACATAGGTACGCCTGCATATAGCTGTCGCAAGGATGAATCATCTTATATATATATATATATATAGAAGTGTCATGATACAATGATGTCAAAATACATATGGCTACAATCACTCGAAGGTGTCTACATCATCATACAAAAATGGTACAAAAATTGATACATAGGGAGCCCTCTAAGGCTATGATGAACTCCCTCCCTCAGAGCCAGCTGACCTCAATGGATTCTAAGCCCTAGAAGGACCTGCCCTAGGATCATCTCTCATGCCCCCTCTATCTAGTGGTGGTGGAGGACCCATGACCCCACCACTAGACGACTATCTCTTGTCTCTCCCTCTAGTGGTCGTCGTAGTCCGTGATGGTCTCTGGAAGCTCCTAGCCCATTGATCTGGTGGCACCACTCCATAGTACAAGTCTCTCCAGTAGACTTTCTCCTCCCCTGCCCATAGAACATAGGCATATCCGACCCATGTGTCCTTCGTTGCCTGCCCTCAATGTTGTCTCAACCTCCGTATACCGCTGAATAGCCTGCTCCCTCTCCCACTCAGTGTCCCTCAGCTGTCTCTTGAGCCTAGCTTCATCCCTCTCTAGATCCTGGATCTCATCTTCCTGTCCCTGAAAGATCTCCCTCAAGGATAGTAGCTCATCCTCCTTATCCCCTCTCCCCTCACCCTGTCCCTATGGCTGCTCATGTCCTTGTCCCTGTACATGTCTGGGAACCTGTGTTGTTGGCACTTGTAATGACAATCCACCTTTGCCCCTCACTACATGCACCTTCCTCTCCTCTCCTCCATCTCTCCTCTGAGTCACTCTACTCTCTGCCACTACCCCTCGCCTCCACCACCGACCTCTGCCTCCACCATCTCCACTATCTTCTCCATAATCACCCTCTATCAGCTCCCCTGGATCCATCAACCGTGGAGATGGATGCTCTACCCAATATGCATTGTACTTTGCATCCATCCCTACATCCTCCACATGCCCAAATATCCCAAGGCATTAGAACCATCTCTAGCATATGTGTCACTACCTGATCATAAGATAATAATAGACCTACATGCACCTGATCCCTCACCATCCGTGCATACATCCCTGAACCTCGTGGCATTCGTTATATCCTGTCGAACTGCCTGCACATCCAGTCAATCAACTATCACTCAATAATATATGGTGTTCGCTCCACTGCATCATCCTCCCACTCCTCACAATCCTGGTAAGGCCTCCATACTACACTGTCTACCTCATCAATTAGCCTGTGCTAATACTCTAGCCTCCCAACCTATGGTTGGGAAGGAATCATATCATATAGATGCACAAAACTATGCCCATGTCCTTGACCTCTAAAATCTATCGGTCGTGTAACCGGAAGATACTCATATGCCAATACCTGCAGTAATGTCACTCTGCACCCCAATCATACTGATCCATGATATACAAATTGATGCAACTCATAAAAAAAGTGTGCTAATAGACACGACCCCCATGCAAACCTGGTGTTCTCAATCACCCATGTCTCTAGAGTCCTTCCCCATCCCACAACCAACCCTTGTGTCACCCTATCAGGACAGAGGAACGCACTGATAACTCCTGCCAGCACCGTTGGTAGTGCCAATCCTGTAGTTGTCATAGTATCCCAAGCCACGTATCATGCACTCATCTCCAATCCTGGATCCTGAAATACTCATCTCAGTGCATCCTTGTCTGCCTCTCGATTGTAAGGAACCAACTCCCCAACGATCGGTATCCACATTATCCTGTACGCATCCTCTAAGGTGACTGTCATCTCACCCATCGGAAAATGAAACGAGCATGTATTTGAGTGCCATCTCTTAGCTAATGCAGTCAGCAATTCCATGTTCGCCTGAAACTCAGGCATATACATAATATATCGTAAGCCCATGGCCTCAACTACTTCTCTATCCTTCAATGTCAGCTCTACTCGTAGTCTCTGAGTCGAAGGGAATTTCTCCTGTGACTCCACCATAAGTAGGTCCTCCTGCAGTCAATCAAATCAACTATGTCAATCCTAATGATACTCCATGTTCATCACAAAGTGATGCTTTTTTATCCTAGTGCTTATATCTATCATATGGCACTTTGTCCTAGTAGTACTCCCTGTCCATCACAAAGTGTTGCTCTTTTATCCTAGTGCTTATATCTATCATATGGCACTCTATCCTAGTAGCATTCCCTGTTCATAACAAAGTGCTGCTTTTATCCTATCTTTTCGGGCACCTACTTTAGTGTATCCTCTTGAGTAGCTTATCCAATTGACAATGTATGTTTTATCACATAATTGTCAATTTCTATGGTACTCCTCGTTTATCACAAAGTGCCTCGCTTTATCCTATCCTAGGGTCTCCGCTTGAGTGTATCCTCTTGAGTAATTTTCTGATTGGCAACCTGTGTTCTATCACAAAATTGTCAATCCTAGCCCTATCTGCTATCTTAGTCTTCCCTAAAGGACCTGTTTGAGTGTATCCTCTCAGCAACGTATGTTTACCACAAAACTGTTGATTTGACCTTGAAGACACAAACATGCTTGCATACTTCACAAACGTTTATGCATTTCACAGACGCGCCTAAAACACATAGACGTGCCTCTATTCTGCACAAATACGCTTGCCCTACATAAACGTGCCTTCATTTCACAGATACGGTCACACCTGACATAGACGCCTTTGAAACCATAGGCATGCTTACACTCTACATAGACATGCCTAACCTACCTAGAGGCGCCTGGCACCAACGCAGACACGCCTTCCTGTCTTTTGACCTGGTTGACATTTTTTGCAACATACCTAATGCACATTTATTGACATACCTAATATGCATTTATGACAACAATTAATGCAACAAGGTACAAGGAGGTTTTCTGGTACTCACTGGCTCTCCTACATCTGCTTGTCTCTGATATCGGTGAACGCGATTGAATTTGTGCACCAATGCCATCGCTGCTAACTGTTGACTGCTCTTTGCTCTCTCTGCACTCTGATCTCTTAGGTGTGTGGATGACAATGAGGATGTTTTCCCTCGTAGTCTATCTCATAGACTACCCTAGCCCTAGTCTCCCAAGTCAGTCTTCTTTATCTCATGACTTTGTCACTCTATCCTATCTTGTCAGTCCTTTCTAGCCTTTCTTTCTTATCAAGAGATTGTTTGTGATCCTTTCAGACATATTCATCCAATCTCTCGAGGGGGCATATCATTCCTATCTTGGGGCAACTTTGTATCAGTTCATCTTATCTTCTTTGAAATAACGCGGCAAGCTGCATTGTCTCAAAGAGGGGCAAAATGTAGACACCTAAAATTGTCTTGTCTAATTTTATAAATATTTTTATTTATCTAATTATTTTAAGGCTAATTCTTCTATTAATTGAATAAATCTTTATTTATTTAATTGATTCATTTATCCTCTTCTAGCCTTATTTCTCATTTAAATAAATACATTTATTATTTAAATAGCCCTTTTCCTAAATTAAATAAATATCTTATTTATTTAATTGATCCCATTTCCTCTATTAATTAAATAAATATTTATTTATTTAATTAATTCATTAGCCTTTTCTACCCATGACACACATCATTCATCTCTTAATTCTTACACTAGCTGCCCTCTCATTATTTTCTTATTTCTATTACCTACCCACTAATCCTAGTTGACCATCTATCTTTTACACCTGTCCATCTTATCTCTCCATTTCTTATATTGTCTTCTATATAAGGAGATGCTTCCTTCATTGTCAACCCTGAACGATGCTTTCAAACTTTCATATGCGATCAAGCCTACTTGCAACCACATTTTTGTTCTTTGTTGAGCTCTTGTGCACACATAAAATCTGAGAGCAAATATATCAAGCAAGATCAATGGAGATAGGAAGAATGTAGATTCAAACCCTATTGGACATGTGATGGTATAGTCTTTGTGATTTTGATTGATTTGCATTTGTATTAGGTAATCTTCATATGTTATGGTGGATCTTTGTTATTGTTAGGCTAGGGTTTCATGGTTGAATATATTCAATCTTTCAATATTGATTATTCCATTTTTACCATAAATAGGGATAAATAGGCCTATATTTGTGCACGTTAAGAATTTCATGCAGAACTAAAGAAGAATATTGAACCATTCTGAGATGCTCAGCGATAAAGATCATGGATTTTTTGGATGGTAAAAAGAGACAACAAGGACTATCATTGAAAGAGTCAACTAGCAGTTGAAGATGGTTCATTATGACTTATCTGAAGACTTAAATGATTTTCCTTTGTTGTAGGAGTAAATTTAGGATAGCCACTGCAAACTGAGTAGAACCCCATTTTTTGATCATGGATAGAGTCTTGTATTTCCTATTTATTTATTAGAAGATAGATAGTTTCCCTTTCAATAATATCAGTTACTTGATTTCAACATTTTCCTTCAGCAACATTTCATTTCTAGCTATAGGAAAGGTGATTGTTTTAGTCTTTCTAGTGTATATACTTTGCAAACCCATTTCAAGTATACGCCCCGAGTTGATAACTAAATAAACCCTCATGATGAAAGATAGCTACTTAGTTGGATGTCCAATCCCTGAGGTATGACTTCAAGGTCTAGTTGTTTAACCATTGAGAAAATCAGTCATTTTTGGTGTCATTGTCAGGGATGGTGTCAAACTAGAAACCTTTGCACTTATTGATAGTTGTACTTTTTTTTCAGTAGTTAGAAGTTCAATTTCCATTTACCTTCATAAAGGATTGACCTATAATTAATTTTGAATACTACTGCATGTTGAGGAAAAGAGACGCTCTAGGGAGGTTTCTTTTTAACAACCCTTATCCTGAAAATCATTTTGATCAAGCTTATAATCTATTCGAAGACAAAGACCAAGATATAAACCCTTTAGCTGAGTTATTTGCCAACTTTGAGGATCCAGTTGATCAAGAACTTATTGAAAACCCATTTTCTTCTATACTTTATCAAGCAAGGATGGTTGATCCTGCACAATAATAACAACCTCAAGAATATCCCTGCTTCAATTCTCCTTAAGTTTTATGGGCTTATAAAAGAGAACCCAGATACCTTTGTGTTCAAATTCGACATTCTCTGTCGAAGCTATGATTACACCACTGGTGCCCATAGACTTAAGTTGTTTCCCGCCACTTTGAAAGGAGCCCTTAGATGGTTTATGAGCCTGGGGAGAAATGGTGTTGACAATTCGGAAGTTATGTAAACCAAATTTTGCAGAAATACAAAGAATATTGTAGATGTGGTAATAGGGGAGATAACGTCTTTAAGATGCAGCAAAAGGAAGATGAAAATTTGGAGGACTACATCTTAAGGTTCTTGTTCTGCCTAAAGAAAAATTTAGACCATACTCTTAACCAAGTCTCAAAAGTTGCTTTTTTCAGAGGGATCAGTGACAGTTGTACTGATGCCCTAGACCTTATAGGAGGAGGAGACATCACTCAAGTTCCTTGGGAAGATATTAAGAAGATATGCCAAAACTACTCTCGAGTAGCTATAAAGAAAGGTAGAGGTTATCAAACAACCAAGGGGAAGTCTTCTACCAATGGAGTTTCAAGGATGGAGATTACTCACCTACTGTCTGACTTCAAGCAAGATATTATCAACAACATGGCCACCCAGCTAGACACACTTTAGGCAAAGTAAAAGTACGAGGAGCCAGAGATAATGTTAGTTGAATATTGCCCTCACTGTAGGCAAAAGAAGAGGGATTGTAAGTGCAAGACGATAGCAAATATTGAAAACAAGCATGCTCCATTGGAGTTCAAACCTGCTGAAGGGGAGGAGGACCAAATCTTCTATGTTGCATAAAGGAGACAATGGGCTCCATGACAAGGTATGCCACCTGATCCATTATCTTTTAATGGTCCTTATTTAAATTCATATAATTCTAATAATCAGTGGAAAAATCCTTATCCATCAAATTATGAGAATTTTCCTTAGCCAAATTGGAATAACCCCCAAAATGCATGGACCAAATATCAAAAAAATCAAGGAGGTTGGCAACCACCTTAATAAAACTGGCAACAAACACCTTAGTGGAGAGGAGGACAACAATAGTCAAATCAATCCATTGGTTTCCTGCAACCTCCTCAACAAACCCAACAACAAGCTCTAATGCCACCACTTAATCAAAATTATACTACTCCACCTAAACCTACTTAGATGCCAACTCAACCTATTCCCAATCCTAACAGTAAACAACCACCACAACAACAGGTTTATGCTACTAATCCAAATCAATATCTTTCTTATGTTATTAATATTAGTAACATCCACTTAAGGTCAGGAACAACTCTTCCTGCACCTTCGCCTCCAGTAATAACTGTGATGTCTGTAGAAGATCCCATTCAACAAAATGAGATAACTCAACCTATTCCATCAAGGCTGGTGTAATAGGAATCAAACATTACACCTCCATTTCCCCAAATATTGGAAGTTAAGCCAACAAAACTAAAAGAAGAACCCATCTTTGATATTGTGGATCAACTAAAGAATGTGTGTGTTAATATTCCTTTGTTTCAAGCAATAAAAGACGTTCCAATCTATGGAAAAGCAATTAAATAAGATTGTTTGAAGAAGCCAGGAAGAAAGAGGAAAGACCCACAAATGGTCCATGTTGTAGGCCAATTAGCAGATATTATGTTAAGGAAACTTTATGTACCTAAGTACTTAGACCCAGGGATTCCTATTGTGGGAATAATCATTAATGGAGTTCAAGTTCAAAATACTCTTATTGACCTAGGGGAAACAATAAATGTCGTGACAAAGGATGTGATGCAAAAAATCAAAACCACTACCCTAAGATCTACACCTACTATCCTGCAGCTTGCAAATAGTTCAACTGTTAAACCAGATGGTATGGTGGAAGACCTTATTGTAACATTGGATTCTTGGGAATATCCAGCTGACTTTGTTATGCTCTCACCTAAAACAACTCTAGGGGGATACCCTATTATTTTGGGTAGACCTTGGTTAGCCACAACAGATGCCTTCATAGGATGTAGGTTAAGAGATATGACCATCTAAGATGGGATGAAAATTAAAAAGCGTGCACTATACCCACCTGCACAACCTCAACTTGAGCAAGAGCAACCAGTCTGGCTAGATATAGAGGAAGAGTCTGATGAAGTCAATACAATATAGCAGTTGATGATGATAAGAAGGAACCCCTTCCTGCAACTTTAGGGAGAGGAGGACGTGCTCTCCAATATCTTGCAAAATCATTATGGATTCCTTGATCAAACTGATGAATGTAATATAGAAAATAATGTCCCTTACAACTGTTACTCCCATCTTCTGCTGTAGAATTTTCTACAACCACATACCTACTACATACACTGTTGCTGCATAAAATACGAGTGCCACACTTTCCTACAACATTTATAATAGAACTGATTAAGCAAGTTGAAGTGACTTGATAAATGGTTGAATATTAATAATAACCTCACTCAAGATCAAACCACGTCTCTAACAAAAGTATTAATGTTTCATAAGGAAGTGTTTGCATGGGACTAAAAAAATATGAAAGGATTACATCCTAAGTTGTGCACACACATAATTTACATCAAAGAAGATTGTAAACCAATGAGGCAACCTCAGAGAAGATTCAACCCTGCATTAAATGAAATAGTTAAGAAAGAACTGCATAAATTATTAAATGTAGGATTCATATATCCCATCTCCAACAGTGAATGGGTGTCACCTCTAGTCATTGTTCCTAAGAAAAATGGAAAGTGGAGGGTTTGTGTAGATTATAGGGAGCTTAATGTTGCAACCAAGAAAGATCACTTCCCTCTACCTTTGATTGACCATGTGTAGGACTCCTTAGCAAGAAAGAAATATTTCTCATTCTTAGATGGTTTTAGCAGATACAACCAAATAAGAATAGCACCTGAGGATCAGGAGAAGACAACATTCACATTCCCATGGAGGACTTATGCCCACTTTGTGCTTCCATTTGGCTTATGTAATGCCCCAACTACTTTCCAAAGGGCAGTCATAAGTATGTTCTTAGATATTTCTACTGATTTTATGGAGATATACATGGAAGACTTCACTACCTATGGTGGAACTTTTGAAGAAGTATTAAGTAACCTAGAAAAGACTTTGCAAAAATGTGAAGACCATAACTTGTCTTTAAATAGTGAGAAGTGCTTCATGATTATGCAAGAAGGTGTTTTACTTGGCCACTATATTTCTCACAAAGGAATTCAAGTGGACCTAACAAAAATTGAAGTTATTTCTAACTTGATTGTACCTGCAAAATAGAAGGATGTAAGGAGTTTTCTAGGCCATGCAGGCTATTACAGGAGGTTCATCAAAGATTTCAGTAAAACTACAGCACCACTGTATACACTCCTCACTAAAGATGTAGAATTCCAATGGACAACCTCATGCAGCAAAGCATTCTCTAATTTGAAGGAAGCATTAACTCATGCACCAGTGCTTCGAGGTCCTAATTGGGAACTTTCATTCCATATACACACTGATGCATCTGATTATGCAATTGGAGTTGTCTCAGGACAAAAAGAAACAACAGTGGACCATGCAATTTATTTTGTCAGTAAAAACTTGCAGGGTGTTGAATTTAACTACAAAGTGATAGAAAAGGAAATGTTAGCAGTCATCTATGCCCTCAATAAGTTCAGACATTATATAACTGGGCATAAAGTCTTTGTTCATACAGACCATGTAGCAATCAAATATCTCATGAACAAACCTTCAACCTCACGAAGGTTGGCCAGATGGATTCTTTTGATGCGAGAGTTTGATATCACTGTTATAGACAAAACGAGAAAGGCAAATGGAGTTGTAGATTTTCTTTCAGGATCAACAACAAATCAAAATTCACCGATTATGGATTATTCATTTCTAGATGAGCATCTATTCTCCATTATTATTCATACACCATGGTATGCCAATATAGCCAACTATTTAGTTTCTCAAAAGGTACCCTCTCCTTTTTCTCCAAAAGAAAGAAAACTACTTGTTGAGAAGAGTTTCAAATTCACATGGATAGAAGGATGCTTATTTTACACAGGTCCATACCAAGTCATGAGAAGATGTGTGAGAAGATGAGACTTATGACATACTGCATGTATGCCATGAAGAACCCTATGGTGGATATTTTTCAGTAAAAATAACAACTATCAAAATACTTAACACATGATATTATTGGCCAACACTTCATAAAGATGCAGCCAGATATACAAAGAAATGTGATAGGTGCCAATGGATGGGCATACCAACCAGATTAGATGAAATGCCCTTGCATCCTCAAGTGGTGGTAACACCATTTGACAAGTGGGGCCTTGATTTTGTAGGACCAATTGATCCACCTTCTAATGGTAAGTCTTACATTCTGGTTTGTACTGATTATGTAACTAAATGGGTAGAAGATAAGGCAATGACACATGCAAGAGATAACAAGGTTTCCAAGTTTTTGTATGAATAAATCTTCACAAGCTATGGAGTTCCTAGAGAAATTGTCACAAACCAAGGAGCACAATTCACATCTACACTTGTTACAACATTAGTAAATGAATACAATATCAGGCATCAAAAATCTACACCATACCATCCTCAAGCTAATGGTCAAGAAGAGATAACCAATACGTATATTGAAAGAATTTTGACTGAAACTGTATATCTCCATATGAAAGATTGGGCACCTAGATTGTCGAAAGCAGTCTAGGCATATAGGACATCTTGGAAGACAACAACAGGGTTCACTCCTTTTGAGATACTATATGGGAAGAAAGCAATGATGCCCATTGAATTTGAACATAAAACTCTCAGAACAACAATTGAGTTGGGCATGGATATCACTAAAACACAACAAGCAAGAACCATGCAACTGAATGAGTTAGATGAAATTAGGACAACAACCCGACATCACATTGAAATCCTACAAAACCAAAAAATTAGATGGTATGACAAGTACATTAAGGATAAGAAATTTCAATCAGGAGATTGGGTTATCCTATATGATTCACGATACAAAGAAAATATGGGCAAACTTCACACAAGATGGTTGGGCCCATATGAGGTATCAAAGGTATTTGAGAATGGAGTTGTTGAGCTCACAACAATTGATCATGTAAGATTTAAATTGCTAGTAAATGGGCATAGGTTGAAGTTGTATCACAAGCCCTCATCCAAAGCAGAGTTCATGAATCACTTTGCTTCAACCTTTGATTTTCCTGCCACCTCAGACTCTGATTTTCCTATAGCCGATGAAGTTGGGCTCTCGCCCCTTCCTTCTAACTAGTCAACCATAACAATTCACAATAAATGATAACACAATGATGAACAATGAGTACCAAACTGGTACTGAGAGGGGGGGATGAATCAGTACAGATATAAAAACTTTTCCTGAACTGGTTTGACTGTAAACAGTGAACTTGACTGGCAATCACTAACACGGCTCATAAACCAAATTACTACCAGTTAAGCACAATGAGATTGTTAAAGATATAAACTGGAAACACTTATCTTACCACACAACCTACACCCTCATTTCCACATTATCCTTGTGCATAAATAGGTAATCTATCATAAAAATAATAATAACATGCTAGATCAACATGATTCACCGCTTTACAGAAAACAACAAAGCATCACATGAAAAGGACATCACACATGACACACATATTTTTCACGTGGAAACCCAACTGGGAAAAACCACGGTGGGGATGAATACCCACAAGCTATTTTTGAACTCTTTAGAAGTCTGCTCTATTAGGAGCCTAGTCCAGTTAAAGACTGTTACAACGGGTTCTGTTAAGAACCGATCCTGTTAGGGATCACTCGGTTAAGGGATGGCTAGAATACCTGGTTAAGGGTTAAACCCTATTAGAGGTTACCTTGTTAGAGGATTTCATGAACCCAATGGCTTTGAGTCACCTTGTTAAAGGATTTACAACAAGCTGGTTAAAGCTACCCTGTTAAGGGATTTTCCAACTGTTGAAGTGGTTAGAGATCAACAGGTATTACAATGATCTGGTAATAGCACTCAATGCCAATGCAGATCCGCTTTAGTTCCTTTCTTCTGCATACACACTCTGCAGGTATCAACCCTCTTATTTGGTCTGGTAAGAATCATGTATCTTTGCACTTAGATACACACAACATTTGCCAACAACTTCAACACGAAACACAACATTGACCTTATACGAAACAGATAGGTCAGTAACATAAACCCTAAACCCTAAACATTTAGGTTGAGCAATTCAGTCGGTTCAATCCTGACCATTGAACACTTTGCATTTGAATACAATGGTCTTGAACTGATCTCAAGACATTCTCCATCGTTCGTTCTTCATCGCTTCTTGGAGGCAATAACCCATCATGCGTTCTCCATCGTTTACAGGGACTTCGCTCATTCCCGAGGTAGATAGGATCAATCCCCCTCATGCAAGATCCTTCACGCGCACGAGGCTGACGTGGCAACACGATCTGATCTCCACTACACTGCTAACTCATCACACAATGCCATCGGTTGAATCACACAGGCTCGAAACACTTCAACCGGAAACCCTGAAGCTAATCTACTACTAACCAGTAGTCATACCATATTAAACCGCTTCACCTTTAGCACATATACTAGTTCTCATCATTCTACTAGTTCACTTTGCCAGTTGCTTAACTTCAATAAACCTATTCACTCTTCATCATATTACCGGTTCACTCTTCAGCATATTACCGGTTCACTCTTGAGCATATTACCAGTTCTCTTTTAGCATATTACCGGTTCATTATTTCAGCATATTGACATCAATGACAACACAATATCATCACGTCAAGATATTATGCACATATGCCAACAATCTCCCCCTTTGGCATTGATGGCAATATACAAAGAATACAAAGATATCTCTCTTTTTGCATCACATCTTCTCCTTAATATTGTAGATATCTTCTTCACTTCACATCTTCTCCCCCTTTGACAACAATGCCAAAGTGGAGGCACAAGTTTCCCTGTTCCACTATGCTGCTCCCCCTAAGGAGTAGCATCCTTCAACACATCAATCCTGAAAAGATATATCAAAGTAAGATCTGACTGATGTGGAGCACACACCTTTAGATTACTTCTTGAAGGGGCAACACCCCTAATTCACCTCTCAGATAGGTAAAAGTAGCCTTCGGTAGAGGCTTGGTGAATATGTCTGCTAACTACTCCTTACTAGAAACATGTTCCAGTACTACCTCTTTATTCTGAACCTTTTCCCTCAAGAAATGATACTTCAGTTCAAAGTGCTTGGTTCTAGCATGTAAAACTGGATTCTTGGAAATGTTAATCACACTTATATTGTCACAAAGTATACTTACCGGTTCAGATACAGGAACTTTGAAGCCATTCAATACATGCTTCATCCAAATAGTCTGGGTGCAGTTCATAAAAGTTGCAACATACTCTGCCTTTGTTGTAGACTGGGAGATACAACTCTACTTTTTACTCATCCATGAGACCAGTCTACCACCAAGAAAGAATGAACCACCGGTTGTGCTCTTCCGATCATCCACATTACTAGCCCAATCAGCATCTGTGAACACTTTCAGATTGAAATCATCATTGTATGGATACCATAATCCATAGTCAATAGTTCCCTTCAGATATCTAAGAATCTGCTTGATTGCTACCAAATGGGATTCTCTTGGGCTTTGTTGAAATCAAGCGGTAATACCCACTGCATGTGCAATTTTCGGTCTACTATGCACTACATAATGCAACTTACCAATCATTGATCAATATTCCTTCTCATTTACCAATGCTGAGACATCCTCTTTTGATAGTTTACAACCGGTCACCATTGGTGTACCAACCGATTTGTTGTCTTCCATGCCAAAGATCTTCAACACCTCTTTGACATATTTGGACTGAGTAATAAAGATTCCATCTTTCATTTGTTGAATCTGTAGTCCAATGAAGAACTTAATCTCCCCTATGAGTGACATCTCAAACTCCTTTTTCATCTCATCTGCAAAGTCATGACTCATCTTGTCATCTCCACCAAAGATTATGTCATCAACAAATACTTCACAGATTAGAATCTGATCTCCTTCTGATTTCAAGTAGATATTGTTATCTTCACTTGTTCTTTCAAATCCAATCTTCACAAGATGGGAGTGCAAGCATTCATACCATGATTAAGGTGCCTGCTTCAGACCATACAAGGCTTTATGTAGTCTGCACACCATGTCACTGTCTTCTGATAGGGCAAACCCATCTGGTTGCTCTATATATACCTCCTCTTCAAGTATTCCATTCAGGAATGCAGATTTTACATCCATTTGGTATACCTTGAATCCTTTAAAAGCTGCATATGCAAGAAGCATACGAACTCCTTCCAATCTTGCTACTGGAGCAAAGGTTTCTCCATAGTCTTCCCCTTCTTCTTGGGCATATCCTTTACACACTAGTCTGGCCTTGTTCCTTACCACTATGTCATCCTCATTTAGCTTATTTTTGAAGACCCATTTGGTTCGAATGACATTTTTATGCTCCGGTCTGGGTACCAAAGACCATGTACCATTCTTCTCTATCTGGTCAAGTTCTTCTTCCATTGCCTTGATCCAGTCTTCATCTTTATGTGCCTCTTTGAATGATTTAGGATCAAATTCAGAGATCATACATGAGCTTTCTCTGACCTTTCTTCTTGTAAGAATTCCTGAATCTTTGTCTCCTATGATCTGCTTTGGATCATGATTGAGTTTGACATACCTAGGTATATTCTTAATATATTCCTCTTGCTTTTCTTCTTCATCCTCATCTTCATCAGCATCAGCATCCACCGGTGTAGGAGCACAATTACTGGTACTGGGCTGATTTGCAACTGGTTCCCAAAAGGTTACTACCAGTTCATCTCCTACATGCTCTCTGCCAGTTTCCTCAGGTTTCTCAGAGTTTTCATCAACCCTAACATTGATGCTTTCAACAATTCTCTGAGTCCTATTGTTGAAACATTTGAGAGCTTTGCTCTTTGTGGAATACCCTAGGAATATTCACTCATAACATTTAGCATCAAACTTTCTCTTATGTTCACTCCTCTTGATATAACATTTACTTCCAAATACTCTGAAGTAGCTTACCACTGGTGTCTTACCGGTCCAGTACTCATAAGGAGTCTTATCCTTTCCTTTCTTTATGAGTACCAGGTTCATTGTGTAGACTGCAGTGCTCATCGCTTCTCTCCAAAAGGTGTGAGTAACCTTTCCTTGGATTAGCATGGTTCTAGCCGCTTTAACCACTGTCTAGTTGTTTCTCTCTGCTAAGCCATTCTGTTGTGGAGTCTGGGGGGCAGACAGTTGCCTCTAGATGCCATTCTCTTCACAATATTTGTTGAATTCATCGGAAGTGAATTCTCCTCCTTGATCAGTTCTAAGGCATTTGATTCTTCTACCACTTTCCTTTTCTACCAGTGCTCTAAAAGCTTTGAACTTTCCAAAGGCTTCAGACTTATCCTTCAAGAATGTGACCCACATCATTCTTGAGCAATCATCTATAAAAATCATAAAATACCTATCTCCCTGCACACTCCTAGTTTTCATAGGACCACACAAATCAGTATGCACAAGATCAAGTAAATTGTCTGCAGTGAAAGATTTACCTTTGAAGGTTGAGGAAGACATTTTCCCCAGTTGACACTCTCTGCACAAAGGATTTTCCAGTTTGCTCAGCACCGACAATCCTCTGACTGCCTTGATCTTACTGGCCTTCACAATGTTATCAAAGTTTACATGGTAGAGTCTCCTATTCCATATCCAGCTATCATCAAACCTAGCTATAAGACATGTACTTATACTTGCATTCAGCTGAAATAGGTTACCTTTGGTCTGCATACCGGTGGCCATCAATTCACCAATCTTTCCTTTGATTTTGCACATTCCATTTCTGAATTCCAGAGTGAGTCCACTATCATTCAGCTGGGCAATACTCAATAGGTTGTGTCGGAGACCTTCCACCCAATACACAGTGTCAGCACTGCTCTTTCCATTCAGAGAGATGGACCCTCTACCTTTGACCATACACGGTGCATCATTACCAAAATGATCCACACCACCATCATATTCTTCCAGAGAAAGAAACTTACTCCGACCACCAGTCATATGGTGAGAACAACCACTATCAATAATCCACTCATTGGAATTATCAAAGCGGGAGACAAGAGCCTTCTTGTCTGACACATCTTCCTTGACTGCAACAAACACAATATCCTCATTTTCTTCATCTTCTGATTCCTCATCAGTGACACCTTCATTAACTGCTACAAAACAATTTCTTTGGTTTCCTCCTTTGAACTTCTTGAACTTTTCCGGTTTGTCCTTGCTATCACCATTAGGACGGTTTACAACAATGTGTCCTATCCGGTTACAAGAGAAGCATTTCAAAGGAAGCTTACCTCTATATTTACCAGTTCCCTTAGGAAGTCTCTTGGCAAGAAGAGCTTCAAATTCCACCAAGATCTCCTCATCATCCATTTCTCTGCTCCGTCTTGGTTCACCACTGGTACTAGCTTCTTTTCCTTTTCTAGATGGTGCAGCAGATGCTCTAAAGGCTGATTCAGTCTTCTGAACACTGCCATCAAAACTATTTAGCTTACAGGCTGTCAACTTTGCAATGATGGAGTCTAGGGATACCTTAGTCTTGTCTATTGACCTCAACTCCTGAATAGTAGCAACCCTTATTGCATACACCAGTAATAAGGATCTCAAAACTTTGCTAACAATAGTGGAATCTTCCATTTTACCACCTATACTCTTGATATCTCCAACAATAGTTTTGATTCTTATTCCATATTGTTGAATGGTCTCTCCTTCAACCATCCACATGTCTTCAAACTTTCCCCTAAGGCTTTCTTCCTTAGCTTGTTTTACATGCTCATCACCGCCATAGATATTCTCAAGAGTATCCCATACTTCCTTGGGATTTTCTTTATCCTGGACATCAATAAACTCAATGTCAGATAAGCTACTGATTAGGGCTTCCATGACTTGCCCATTCACCTGGATCTCTCTCTTTTGATCATCGGTGAGAGTACCGGTAGGAATAACATAAGCATTCTCAACATAGCTCCAGTGTTGAGCACCCATGCTTCTGATGCATATCTTCATTCCGTCCTTCCATATTTTGAAATTATCTCTATTGAACTTTAGACCTTCCCTCTTCATCATTACAATAGGATCTTTCCCTCAAGCGGTTAAGCTTACAACACAGAGGACCTCGAGGACGCTATGATACCAATTGATAACACAATGATGAATAGTGAGTACCAAACCGGTACTGAGAGGGGGGGGGGGTGAATCAGTACATATATAAAAACTTTTCCTAAACTGGTTTGACTATAAACAGTGAACTTGACTGGCAATCACTAACATGGCTCATAAACCAAATTACTATCGGTTAAGCACAATGAGATTGTTAAAGATATAAACTGGAAACACTTATCTTACCACACAACCTACACCCTCATTTCCACATTATCCTTGTGCATAAACAGGTAATCTATCATAAAAAATATAATAACATGCTAGATCAACATGATTCACTGCTTGACAAAAAACAACAAAGCATCACATGAAAAGGACATCACGCATGACACACATATTTTTCACATGTAAACCCAACTGGGAAAAACCACAGTGGGGATAAATACCCACAAGCTATTTTTGAACTCTTTAGAAGTCCACTCTGTTAGGAGCCTAGTCCAGTTAAAGACAATTACAACAGGTTCTGTTAAGAACCGATCCTGTTAGGGATCACTCGGTTAAGGGATGGCTAGAATACCTGGTTAAGGATTAAACCCTGTTGGAGGTTACCTTGTTAGAGGATTTCATGAACCCAATGGCTTTGAGTCACCTTGTTAAAGGATTTACAACAAGCTCGTTAAAGCTACCCTGTTAAGGGATTTTCCAACTATTGAAGTGGTTAGAGATCAACAGGTATTACAATGATCTGGTAATAGCACTCAATGCCAATGCAGATCCGCTTTAGTACCTTTCTTCTGCATACACACTCTGCAGGTATCAACCCTCTTATTTGGTCTGGTAAGAATCATGTATCTTTGCACTTAGATACACACAACATTTGACAACAACTTCAACACGAAACACAACATCGACCTTATACGAAACAGATAGGTCAGTAACATAATCCCTAAACGCTAAACATTTAGGTTGAGCAATTCAGTCGGTTCAATCCTGGCCATTGAACACTTTGCATTTGAATACAATGGTCTTGAACTGATCTCAAGACATTCTCCATCGTTCATTCTTCGTCGCTTCTTGGAGGCAATAACCCATCACGCGTTCTCCATCGTTTACAGGGACTTCGCTCATTCCCGAGGTAGATAGGATCAATCCCCCTCATGCAAGATCCTTCACGTGCACGAGGCTAACGTGGCAACACGATCTGATCTCCACTACACTGCTAACTCATCACACAATGCCATCGGTTGAATCACACATGCTCGAAACACTTCAACTGGTAGTCATACCATATTAAACCGCTTCACCTTTAGCACATATACCGGTTCTCATCATTCTATCGGTTCACTTTGTCAATTTCTTAACTTCAATAAACCTGTTCACTCTTCATCATATTACCGGTTCACTCTTTAGCATATTACCAGTTCACTCTTGAGCATATTACCGGTTCTCTTTCAACATATTACTGGTTCATTCTTTCTGCATATTGACATCAATGACAACACAATATCATCATGTCAACATATTCTGCACATATGCCAACAATAAACACTTCCATACTTTTGGAAGTTATTTCTCCATAATAAATTTCATACACCACTCAATTTCACTTTCTTATCTTTTGTTTCATTCCATCTCACTCCACATGCCTCCACTTTTCCAACACTTTCATTAAGTTAACTGCGAATGAGCTAAAAAGGACTACAACATGCATGTCGCCACATCATTCAAGGTACATCATAAATTAATGCTTTATTTATTTCTTGTTGAATTCATTAATTTCTCATATCATTATTGTAATGTTTATTCCACATAGCCTTCCCATAATTTCTTTTATATCATGTGAGGACACCTAACACACTTTTGGTTGGGGGGAGCACAGAGTGATTTGAATTTCCCATGTCCCATGTCATCAATACCTTGTTTTTAAATATGTGATTAAAATGACATTATATCGCTTTTAATAAAAATTAAATCTGAGTTAAGCGAATAAAGTGATAGTGACATTTTATGCGCATTTTTGAAACTTTGCATGAGTAACATTTTTTGTTGTACTTTCATCTGTATGAGCCATAATAACATTGTTTTGTCACCTTTTTAGTTGCCATTTTTCATCTAGAAAGGTAGCAAAACACTCAGGTTTGAGAAGTGAAAATAGGGTTTTCCTTGAAAGAGAGAGATAGTGAGCTACATGAGACTTTGGTAAGAAGTTGAAACATAGTATTGCAAAACTTGAGCTGAAAGAGCATAATGGGGGGTTCTTTGATAAAACACGAACCTATAGTCCCTACCTCCATTTTGCAAGACCAAGTATATGGTCAAGAATTTATTCAGAGTGGATGGTTGAATTATTTTCTGAAGCTAGATGATTTTAATGAAGATATAGCCACCGATTTTGCCATGACATTCTCTAATGGTGAAGTAAATGTTAAAGGTCTGAGGGTTTTGGCCACTGAAGAAAGGATTGCAGAAGTGATATGGTTGCTAGTTTAAGGGGAGAAGTACCCAAAATCTAAGGATTCTAGGAGTGCGAGAGAAGAATTCACAAGACTTGGTGATTGTGCATTGATTGTTGACAAGCAAGGGAATAGAAGAATCTCTTTACTAGACAAATGGATGGTGGCAACTGTTCACATAATTAAATATTTGACCTATGAAGGGAGATAGTCCCATTTGCACTCAATTCACTTTAAGTTTCTCAGCTATCTCAAGCATGGAATTAGGATGAGTGTCCCAAATGTGTTGTTTAACCTTCTAGTGATCATGTCCGTTGAAACTAAAAAAGGTAGGTTAAATTGAACAGGAATAGGACACAATTCCTACAATAACTGCTTCCATGATAGGACAAGAGGAAGTTCCTATGATAGAAAAAAAAACTATTGCCACTAAAAAGGAACCATAATAGGAAGGAATACAATAGACTCCTGGAACAAAACAAGAAGAAATCTCTACAAGAGAGCAGGAAGATGAAATAGGACAAAAAGAAACTCTTGCATAAGAACTAGTGAATGCACAAGTGGTAGAGCAAGGACAATTAACTAAGGAAAATGAAAGAAAAAGAGAAACTTAGAGTAGTTAGGCATAGGCCTACTCCTTTTTCTTGGATGTTAGTTGCATAAGATCTATTGGAGTTGAGGAAAAATCAACTCTGCAGCTCTCAAAGATCACTTGCATGCAAATCTGTCACAAAAGGAGAGAAGCAAAAAAGCTATGGAGGCCATAATTGAGAGATCCAAAAAAGAGGAGTCATATTGATTGTGCAACAAGAATGCAATTCAATAATTACCATTGTTATGAAAATACAAAGAAATAATCCTTATAAAAGGATACTCTAAACCCTAAAGAATTATAAGATTCCTAAGTTTAGCTTAACCATAGAGTATAATAGACTAATAATTAAATAAATAATTATTAGCTAATAAAAGATTACTCTAACACCCCCCTTAAGATGAACTTAGGGAGTAGCTAAAAAATAACTAAGGACTAAAAAAGCATGTAAAAAATGCAGGAAAGCAACAATGGGTCCCGACAACTAGGCTTAATGAGGTACCCGAGTACAATAAAATCTTTGTGAAGTGGAGAAAAAAGAGAAAAATCTTGTGGGAACAAAACTCCTCTCCAAGAAGAGATGAAAGCTCAAGTGAAGGACTAAGAAGCCTCCAAACAAGAGTGTTCCAGAAGATAGGAACAAAAAAAAGAAGAAGAATACCATTGAAGCACGAAATAGCTGCAAACACTGTCGAAGAGTAATTGTTGATTTGAAGAACCTCCACTGAAATAGAACATGACCAAGTAGAGAAGATTGTAATCTGCATGAGTGCCCTCAAATGAAACTACTCGAATCAGATGGCAAACAAAGACAAACAATTGAACTCGAAGATACAGATGGCATGAAACACCAAAGCCTGAAGAGCTAATCAATTGAACCAAGGAAGCATTAGAACTACAAGACAAACCTCCCCATAATGTTGAAAAGGGAGAGGGATAGGTACACTGAAAAGAACGACCAACAAGAACTGCAAGATGAAGAACCAGGAACATCGAAGGTGCAGAGAAAGTACATAGTGTCGTGGAAGGAACACTCACTTGACACACATCATGAGGCTAATGACGTGAAAGGAACACTCACTTGACAAAGGTAGACAATAAACAAAAGGCAAACATCAACCCCCCCATGACACTTTATAAGTAGTGCATGTATAGTAAGGTACAAGATGTGCAAGATCCTAAGTATACAATGTATGATGACATTTTATCTCAGTGAGTTTGCATAAATAAAATGCTACAATGATCAGAAGAGATAGAAGACTGAAAATAGAAAGAACAACCAAAGATGAGACATCCTCCTCGAAGAAAGAGATCCCAGGACTTGAAAAATCCAAGATATTCACCAGAGTGCTCTAGATTTGTTAAAAAACGCTATGACCAAGATATGGCCAAAAGAAAAGAAAAACCCTCTTTTAGGGCATAAAGAGGGTTTTGTTTTGACAAAAATTTCTGACGCATTTGCAGGTATAGCTATATGGATTTTCATGCATTGAAAAATGTGCCAATAAAAAATCATTTCCCAGATGCCCCTATCACTGAAAATAAGCAAATTATATATCAAAATTCATGGAATCAGCCATCTGGATCCAACTGAGAGGTCCCTTTGGCACCAAAATGTACCAAAAAAATAGCTACCCCCAGAAATGAAAAAATGCAATTGCACAAACCCCTGAATACACAGATATGAAGAACAAGGCGCAAAATCTCTCATGAAGAGAACAAGGGCATGCAAATTTGGAGCTCTGATACCATATTGGAGTTGAGAAAATACAACTTCAAAGATCCCCAAAACACTTGCAAGCAAAATACCTATCATAAGAGAAGAATGGAGGCAAAAACTCTGAAAAAGCTTACAACCCTCCAAAAAATCTTCTGAAAAATCAGGAACAAGCAGCAACAGATGTAGCCTTTGATACCATATTGGAGTTGAGGAAAAATCAACTCTACAACTCCCAAAGATCACCTGCATGCAAACCTGTCACAGAAGGAGAGAAGCAAAAAAGCTATGGAGGCCAGAATTTAGAGATCCCAAAAAGAGGAGTCACATTGATTGTGCAACAAGAATGCAATTCAATAATTACCGTTGTTATAGAAATACAAATAAATAATCCTTATAAAAGGATAGTCAAAACCCTAAAGGAGAAAACCCTAAAGAATTATAAGATTCCTAAGTTTAGCTTAAGCATAGAGTATAATAGACTAATAATTAAATAAATAATTATTAGCTAATAAAAGATCAATCTAACAAGATCCATATCAGGACATGTTGAACAAGGAAGAAAAATGGGAAAATGAGAAGTGTCAACTACAAAAAGAAATCAAGAAAAGAGAAGAGGAGATTGTTGCTCTTAAGGGGAAAATAGACACTGTAGTGACCATGGTGCCCAACATCCTTGAGTGTAAATCACCACCTAAGGTCTATGAAATGTATTTAAATGAACGTTTTCTCACTTTCAAAATGTCTAGGATTCTTTCAGATCGAGATCATTCGTTGGGAACTGCACATTAATTTTATTAGGTTTACCAAGACTCTCTTGTTGTAATTAGAAACTTACTTTGTGAGTCTTATTTGCACAACTATGCAGTACATCATGATATGGAATGGAATCCTCTATTACATATTGGTGACATACATCTGAGAGAACTAATGTCCTTGATTCAGAATGAACATGCAAGAGGTGAAGATGCTAAGACCTATCAAGAGGAAGAACTCAAAATTTATTTGTCTTTAAGAGCAAAGAGTGATAATACCAGGAAAATTTATTATGATTAACATAGAGTGTTGTATCATCCTTATTTTAAACCCAAAATGTTGGCCCTGAGGGAAGAAGCATACAAGGAGTTTAAAGAAATGAGGTCCTCTGAGGTACAGTAAACTCTGGGTCACATAGCAAGAAGGTGGAACAGTCTTACAGAGGGTAGAAATACACTCTTTATATAATTACTATGAAGCCTTGAAGATAAATTTGTGGTACCTTCAGTTGGGTCGAACAAAAATGAATAATTGGCTTCTGTTACTCTTTCACCCACCTATGCTTCTATGGCCAATACCAGATTACAATGGATTTGCCAATTCATTTGATAAAACAATAGAGAAATATACATGAGACAGACTTGAGAAGAATAAGGGATTTTATTGGAGCCTTGCTACAGGAGGTTTAGGATAAACTCAAGTCATTGATTATAGGATTCAGGCAAGAGTAAGGAATGCAACATCTTCATGTTCTTCTAGAGGACTAGGAAGACTTTAGGTTGGGGGGAATGATGAGCCAAAATAATGACTCTATTTTATCTATGTTTATGTGTCATTACTGGGACATTAGGAGTCTAGATGTGTCTTTTGAGTTCAAAACCTTTTCTAAGTGATAAGACTTTATATGTTTTGATGGTGTGGTCATATGACATGAACTCATTTGATATATGTTCCTTTTTTATGCAATATAATAGGTAATTATGCTATGAAGAATAGCCACGGTAATGTTGCATGTAGATTTTGGATGTTACTCTAATAGGGATAAATAGGCATATATTTGTGCGCATTGACAATTTCATGCAAGACTAAAGAAGAACGTTGAACCAGTCTGAGATGCTCACCAATAAAGATTATGGAGTTGTTGGCCAGTAAAAAGAGACAACAAGGATTGTCATTGTAAGAGTCAACTAGTGCTTGAAAATGGTTCATTATGACTTATCTAAAGACTTAAATGTTTTCCTTTGATGTAGGAATAAATTCAGGACAAAGGTTATGCTAGATTTTCTTTCTGTTGTTCTAACAAACTTTGACTGATTCTCAATGCTTGTAACTTCCTTGTTTAATAAAAGCATCCTCCTTGAACTTTGGGAGTGGTATGCTAGTTAGTTAGGAATCTCATGCTTTAAATAATCTCTAGCCTTCTATTGTATGGTGGTTATAGAAAATAATAGTTTTAGAGTTTGTAATATAGTTCTAGTTTAGTTGAGAGACAAACTTCCAATAGTATGATGTTATGTTATCAAGAACTTTTGGGTTAATAAAGATGATACTTTAAGTTCCAGGCATTTGATTCAGTTGTTTGGATGCTTAATAAGGTGGCCCACTTAGTGAGTATTCCCTTGATTTATTTTATCAGTTACTTTTCATTATGTACTTAGCATTACCTTGATTACAGACTGTTCTTGTAGCCACTGGAATATTTTCTGTCTGTTCCTGCAGCCACTGCAAACTGAGTAGAACCTCGTTTGTTGATCATGGATAGAGTCTTGTCTTTCCTAGTTGTTGCTTAGAATATAGACAGTTCCCCTTTCAAGCATTTCAGTTACTTGCTTTCAACATTTTCCTTTAGCAACATTTCATTTTCAACAATAGGAAAGGTGTTTGTTTTAGTCTTTCTAGTGCATATACTTTGCACCCATTTCAAGTATACGCCCCAGGTTGATAACTAAATGAACCTGTATGCGGGAAAAGCGGGTCGATAGAACTTGAAATGTGAAAAATGGAGTTCTAGGGAGCCTTGCTCACACACCCATAGGACTTCTTGGTTCAAGCTATGGAGTCATGAAGTATGGCTCAGCTTCCTAAGGTTGGTTCCATGGTTCTCTATCTTACAAGGTCCCTCAAACCAATGTCTTTACTCTCAGATCACTGAGCAAAGTGGTTTAGGAATGACAAATGCAAGAACGAGGGATGCTTTGTTTGATTTTAAGATGAAATGCATCCTAAGCTATGCATGATCCTATAAATGCAATAAACTAGTTTATAAGATGACAAGATTAGTAGCAAGATTATCCTAGCATGATATACTAGTCTATGATTAAGCTATATGATAAGGAAAATACTCTAAACATGCATATTTAGATTAATTCCTATTGAAAAGAGAGGATAAATGATGAGCACAAATGATATATTAAAGCTTGGATGGATTTTAGTATAAGCGTGATGCTAAAGACTTGGATTTGAAAAATGGAGGAATGAGAGCTCTATTTATAGCAAAAATAGGGCAATGGATGGTCAGGATTGAAAGAGTTAATCAAGGGTTGAGTTTCAAAGTTGGGAATCCATGTTTGCAATTGGCACCAATGAAATGGTGACAATTGTCAACATAAGGTTGGTTGAGAGGAGATGTAAGAAGCATTAAGTGCTCGAGAAGACCTCATGGTTACCCTAGGGGTTAAGGGTTAAGGTTAAGTTAAGATTACCCATTGGATAAAGTTGTTATCCAAAGGATAAACTCTTATGCAAAGGATTAAGGAAAACCATGGTCAAAGCAATAAATGCTTGATGAGACCCTTGAGTTACATGGAGGTTGAGTTTAGGGAAATTCTTTAATCATGCTAGAGGGTTGAGTTAACCATTAATGGTTATGAAGACTTTGGGGACAAATTTGTAAGAGTCCTTCCAAATTTTGGGGGTATTCAACAAGTTAGCTTGTTGAATGGATAAAGGCTTTAATGCTTTTTAGAAGACTTTACTCCAAATTTGAGAAGTGACCTCCTCAAATTTAGGGAAAGTGAATAATGAATGGGTTTGGGTTAATTGATTAGGATTAGATGGATTCTAGAAGAAATTTAGGAAGATGGTTGGGATGCAAGTGGGAGATGTAGGATTTTGCAAGTGGATGAAGGGATAATAGGATTTAATTGAATAAAATGAATTTAATTCAATTTGGTTGCAATTAAATAAATTAGATTTATTTAATTTTAGGATAACTATTTTAATTAAATTTGAATTCAATTTAAAAGTGGATAGGGGATTTAATTGAATAAAATGATTTATTCTATTAAATGGTAAAAGAGGTATAGTGAATTTAATTGAGTAATTTACTTAATTAAATAGAGGAATGCGGGTAATCTAATTAAATTGGATTTAATTAAATAGAAAAATGAACATAAAATATTCATTTAGGAATATGGTCATTTTTATACGTCTACATTTTGCCCCTCTTTGAAGTGACGTGTGTGCACATGTTATTTCAAATAAAATAATGCGTCGTTGCGATTTTATGATCAATGTTGTCTTTATGGATTTTCATGTCATGCCCCAGATTTGATGTGTGATGCCCCAGATTTGATAAACGATGGTGATAATGCCCCCTTGGGAGATGAATCAAAATTTTGGAAAATTTGATTTGATTTGATAATTGTGTTTGTTGTGCAAAATTTTGGCTAGGTGGAATGTGTAAATTGATTCATCTCCTGATAATTGATGTGTGCGAGGGTATGGGGGAGACCACGAGAAAATTTCATGCTCATTTCCCTAACCCTAATTTTATTTTACCCTATAAAAGGGAAAAAGTGCATTGTTTTGTCTCATTTGTGCTTGTTGACCTTGGAGAAAGAGACTTTTGGAGAGAGGAAAAAATGCCTATTCCATATTCCACGCATCGATTCGAGCGCGTTCGGAGGTATCAGAGGCCTGTCATGTATGGACCACCGGTAAGTCAACCTTTTTGACCCCTTTTTAATTTTTAATTTGATCATTTTTGGTCACTTTTGAATTTTGAAATGCGGTTTTCATGTTTTGGTGCATAGGGGTCTTAAATTCCGTAGCGCATAGGGTTGTAATTTAGGGTAGTGTCCGAAAATATTTAGGGTAGCGCATGAAGTTTTTACGTTAGCACATGAGGGACACATGGTAGCGCTTAGGGTTAAAAGGGTAGCGCATCGGGTAAACCTAGCACATAGGGTCCACAGGGGGTCGCATGGGCAGGGGGATGTAGCACGTAGGTTAGACCAAGCGCATAAGGTTAAATAGGTAGCGCAAATGCGGGATAGGTTAGTGCATGGATATGATTTAGCGCATAGCCAAATTGAATTAGCGCATGTAGTAGGTTTTACAAGATAGGATGATTTTTTAATGTAGAAAATTACATAGGATAAGGTCAGTTTTGCCTGGAGAGGTAGATTTTTGTCATTTGCTATGTTGGTTATCATGGTTTTGATTGTTTTGTCCAATATGAGTACTGATATAACTTGGTTTGATTTGTGGATATTCAAGTTATTTATGTAGATATTAATGTGTTTTTGTGATCTAAACTTGATTTGATTTGCATTGCTTCAAGTTAATATATGTGGAGCCTGATTTGTGTTACAAGCTGATATGATTGTGGAACTTGAGTTGTGTTACAAGTTGATATGGGTTGGAAACTTGAGTTGTTTTACAAGTTGATATGGGTGGGAAACTTGAATTGTTTTACAAGTTTATGTGATGTGGAGACTTGAGTTGTTTTACAAGTTTTGATATGGTTTTTGAAAACTTGAGTTGTGTTATAAGTTGATATGGAATGATATGATGTGTAACTTGATTAGATGTGCAATTTGTTTCAAGTTTTGATGTGACTTTGATTTTGCTATCTTTGTTTTTATGTGGAAACTGATATTGGACTTGTTTTGCTTTTTGACAGGAGCGATTGGGAGTGGTTCAGTTGTGTGAGCGGTTCCCTAGACCATGGGCGTTGATACCACGGTTGGCACAGGCTGACTTAGATATTATTGAGAGATGTGGCATGTCGTCTTTATTAGATATGCCTCAGTTTACTGTGAACTGAGGTTTACTTACAGCGCTTGCGGAGAGATGACATAGTGATACGAACACCTTCCACTTTGCCACAGGTGAGATGACGGTGACTCCTGAGGACTGTTACAAGATATTGTGGATTCCCATAGCAAGTGCATTATTGCCTTATAAGCAGACAAAGAAGGGCGGGATAGAGGCACTGCGTCGCATATTTCACGATGAGACAGTTTGCGGATATGAGATCCCTTGGCAGGAGTTCTTAGATTTGGACTATGCACCTCTTCCATCAGTACTAGCAAGTTTTATAGGTGGATTCCTATGTCCCGATCGTAGGTCGAAGGGATTTTCCGTGGGTTGGGGATTGGTGTTAGAGGAGATGGTGACATAGGGCCGCAGGTTTGTGTGGGGATCGGCCATGTTAGCTCATTTATACAGGGATTTACATGAGGTGGTATACTTGGGTTACGATAGTTTGTTAGCTGGCGTGACACTCCTACAGGTATGGTGTTGGGAGCACATTCCAGTAGCTAGGCCACTAGTGGATAGAGACAGGCCTGCTGGGCGGGCATATGCATATGGATACAGGGGGTTAGTTGTCCAGCGCAAGCTGAGCAAACTTGAGCACTGGAGGAGAGTATTGGATGACATCGATACGGTTGTCTGGCGACCGTATACAGATTGCGAGGTATGGGCTGAGGATGGGCTGGAGATGCCGTATGTTTTTATGAGTCATTTTTTGATAGGGTGGATGCCATTTGTGATCGAGAGATTTCAAGTTGGCAGAGTTTTGCGGCAATATGGTCGGCAGCAGGGGATACCACAGGGGACCTGCTTGTATGCGCTTCGGAGGCAGGATATACCAAATTGGGGTCCGACTATTGATAGTGGAGCGAGTGTAGAGGAGTTTTCCAGCTTAGCGGGCCAGATATGGGACTATGCTCCTGAGATATTAGATGCTGGGATGGCGCATGAGCTTGTTGGTTTGTTCGCAGCTCATGTCGTGGCCAGGATATCAGATCCTGAGGAGATGCGACCTGCCTTCGATGATGATGAGGATGAGGTAGGGGGAGATGGTGATGAGGGAGATGATGGAGGTGGAGGAGGACGACGAGGGAGAGGATATCGGGGGAGGAGAGGAGAAAGAGGTAGATATGGGGGTGATAGGGGAGTGCGGGTGGAGAGAGCAGTTCGACGAGTTGTGATGGATAGAGGGAGAGGAGGGTTGGCGATTAGAGTAGGGGAGAGTGGGAGAGGTGATAGTAGCAGTGGGAGGGACTGATGAGTGGAGACAACCAGCGCAGAGGAGGAGGACTGATGAGTTACCTCCACCTGTATCGAGGACATGTAGAGGGATAGGGGTTACCCCTTCACAGGTGCCCCTACGGGTTCAGATCCTGATACATGTGGAGGATGGCCAGATCAGGACCCTACAGTTGACAGTACAACAGTTGCAGGCACAAGTGTTGACGCATCAGCGTCAGATTACCCAGCTGACCCTAGAGTGCGATACTGAGATAGAGCGGGGAGGTCGAGCGGAGGAGCTGGCAGGGAGCATGCAGAGAGCGGTAGCAGGTGGCCCTATGAGGGACATCATGAGAGAGTTGTCCTTAAGAGTTAGGGAGGCAGAGTACTATCGACGCCACTATGAGGATGCGGTGCCCAAGGAGCGCAAAGTGTCGAGCTTCACGCAATCGAGATCGAGAGACTGGGTCACGATTAGAGAGTAGAGGCGTGACAGGGCCTTCGAGATAGGATCCCCCTAGAGATCCAGGGGCTGGGACATCAGCGGCGAGACCATCCCCCTCAGGAGATAGTCATACTTGAGAGATGATGTCTCTATTGTATTTTGGATCATTGTTTTTGTTGTATGGGGCACAGACATGAAAGTTATTTGTACATTTTGATCATTTTATATATATATATAGATGACACCATTTTCTTTGATCATATGATGTGTTACAGATGCATGTTCTAGATGCTTGTACTTTGTTTTATGATGATGCAATGCTTAGATAGATGATATGATGAAGTCAAATGCATGACATAAATGTATGATGTTTATGAGATGTGTGATGTATTTTGAAAATGAGATGTATGATTTGATATGCTGTGAGATGTATCTTGAAAATGAGATGTATGATTTGATATGTTGTGAGATGTATGATTTTATATGCAACTAATTGTAAAATGATATGCAACTAATTGTTTTTGGAGCATCCTCATTCTGCATTTGTCATCCAATATAACCACATGTTTATTTGCTTTCGATATATGTATCATCATTGAGCATTGAATTGTTTGGGATATGTTGAAAATTTATACAAGCACAATGGTATAATTGAACCATAATGACCTGAGAAAAATTTACATGATTTTTTATTTTGCAAGATAGCACAAGCGTCAAGGTATAATTGAACCAGGACGACCAAAGTGCAGATTGCGTATAAACATATAAGAGTAAACCATTTGTATGCGTAAAGTGGAATCATGTCTTCAGTGATATTCATTGTATCACGTCTCGAGACAAGTATTTACACAGTACAAATGATCGCCTCACAGACAGAAGACTAAGAAAATTTTGGAGTTTCCCGATGATCTCTAGCTTGGAAGCATTTGTTGAGAAAATTTAGAGAATCCAATAATTCAAAAAAAAGCTTAAATGCAAAAATAGTCAAGACTTTATGCAAAATGTAACATTTGGTACTTCAGAAAATCATCCATCGTATTGTTTTTGTGATTCTTCTTTTAGTGAGCCAATGCTTTGCTCTGTGATGAAGTAAGTTGTTGGTTGCTGGATGTGGTGTTCTGAGTTTTTGCAAATAGTTTTGACGGCTTGAACTTGCTGCAAGTTTTGACGATTATTGCCCCTAGCTAAGTGTGTCTCTCAATGTGGATATGTATAGTGATTACCAAGCCATGGTAAAGTGCAGTGAAAGGATATATGGATAAATCAGGATAGTGACTACGCTAAGTATATCCTGAATGGATATTTGCCAAGTGTCGGGTGATGGTCGATAGTGCTTTACTGCAGAGATATGGACATAGATAAAGGAGCTATCCCCTCACAATAGCACCTATTACCAGGTTTTCACCAGTTTCTTTTATTGTACCTTTTTATTTGCTTTTTCTTGATTTTTTTTATTTTATTTTTTGTTTTTGACTTTTTCCGTGCATTAGACTACTCAAGTGTAGTATTTCTTCAGATGAATGTTGTTAGTTGGTTCGTCGAGCACATCTCCTTCTGAAGTTGTAAGCTGATAAGCACCCGATCCATAGACTGATATGATGACATAGGGACCCAACCAGTTAGGTTCAAATTTCCCTTTCTTTTCTCGATCTTGCTGATTTCTTGGATTTTTTTTGAGGACTAGGTCACCAACTTTGAAGTTGCGAGGGATGACCTTGTGATTGTAGCTTCTGCACATGCATTACTGATATGCTTTGAGATGAGTGTACGCATGCTGACGTCTTTCATTTAATAGTTCCAGTTTTTGCAGTCGGTTGACTCTATACTCTTCATCTAGGATTAAGCCTTTTAGAGAGACTCTGAGAGATGGAATTTCTACCTCCAGTGGTAAAATAGCTTCTGATCCATAGACCAATGAGAAAGGTGTTGCTCCTGTAGGTGTACGGATGCTAGTTCTGTATGCCCAAAGTGTTGGATTGAGTTGTACATGCCAATCTTTGCCTGCATCATTTACTGTTTTCTTTAGGATTTTCAATATTGTTTTGTTGGATGCTTCTACTTGACCATTTCCCTGGGGGTAGTATGGCGTAGAGAACCAATGTTGTATTTTGAATTGCTTACATAGTTCTCAGACATCTTGGTTTTTGAATGGTCATCCATTATCGGTGATGATGGAACTTGGAATACCATATCTGCAGATCATATAGTTCAGGATAAAAGAAACAATTTGTTTTCCAGTTACTGTGGTCATGGGGACTGCTTCTATCCACTTGGTAAAGTATTTTGTTGCAGTTATAATGAACTTGTGTCCATTTGAAGATGAAGGATGAATTTTGCCGACCAAGTCTAGTCCCCACTAACAAAAGGGCCAGGATGTTGTAAATGGCTGTAGTTCCTGTGCTGGTGCATGTATCAGATTGCCATGGATCTGGCATTTAGGACACTTCTTGGCGAAGTGGTAAGAATCTTTTTCCATTGTAGGCGAGTAGTATCCCATCCTTAGAGGCTTTTTAGCAAGAGTAGTCCCACTTGAATGTGTGCCACAAATACCTTCGTGAAGCTCGTGTAAAGCGGAATTAGATTCATTACGATCAAGGCAACAAAGAAGAGTACCATCTAGACCTCGACGGTACAAAGTATCAGTGGTAAGGGTATAACGGTCGGCTTGTCAGATAAAATTACGTTTTTGGTTACAGGATTGGTCAATGGGTAGGATGTTATTCTTTAGATAATCATATATGGGTCCATATAAAGGGGAATCCGAACCGATTAAGGCATGGATAACATGGGATTCAGAGTGGTCATAGGCTGGGGAGAACAGTTGCTCTACCAAAAACTCATAACGACTCTGTTGTTCTGAAATTTGTAGTAATGAAGCGATAGTAGCCATGGCATCGGCTGCTTTGTTGTTCAACCTTGGTATTTGCTCGAAGGTGATGTGTACAAAATACTGTTTGAAGTCATCCACCATTCGCTTGTAGGGTAGTAGCTTGTCATCCTTTGTTTGATAGTCGTTGTTGATTTGATTGACGACTAGTTGTGAATCTCCATAGACCGTTAACTCTATGATTTTCCATTCTACAGCCATTTTGATGCCTATAACCAATGCCTCATATTCAGCCACATTATTTGTGCATGGGAACATAAGCCGATATGATCTTGGTATAGTATGCCCTTCAAGAGTGATGAATAGAATGCCAGCACCTGAATCATGTTGTGTGTAGGATCCGTCAAAGTGGGTCCATTGTGTGGTAGAAATAGCAAGAACATCCCAGTCCAGAAATTCAATCTCCATAGTTTGTTTTCCTGGTAGCGGTGCTTCAGCTAGTTGATCTGCAATTGCTTGTCCTTTGATAACTCTTCGTTCTGTGTAGTGGATGTCAAATTCACTGAGAATCATGACCCATTTAGCAAATCAACCTGTAAGAGCTGCCTTGCTGAGTAGATATTTAAGAGGATCAATTTTTGCCACTAGCTTAATTGTGTGTGCTAGCATATAATGTCAGAACTTTTGAGATGCGAAGACTACTGTTAGACAAGCCTTCTCAATGAGTGTATAGTTGAGTTCATAGCCATTTAATGTCCTGCTGATGTAGTATATGGCTCGTTCCTTTCCTTGTTGATCTTCTTGTGCCAATAGTGCCCCCAGTGATATATCTATTGTTGAAATGTATAAAATGAGTGACTTTCCTGCTATTGGTGGTACTACAACTTGTGGGTTCATCAGATACTGTTTGATTTGATAAAAGATTCTGCACACTTGGCTTCCCATCTGAAAGGTACATTTTTATGTAGCAAATGATTGAATGGTATACTTTTATCAGCTAGTTGAGCGATGAATCGCCGGATCAATTGGAGTCGTCCTTGTAGAGATCTGAGCTAACTAATATTCTTTGGTGGTGGCATCTCCATAATGGCTTGTACCTTTGCTGGATCCATTTCAATACTTTTAGTTGAGACTATGTAGCCTAGTAACTTGCCTGATGTAACCCCGAAGACACACGTCTTAGGGTTGAGCCTGACTTGGAATTTCTCCAATCAATCAAAGATCTTTGTTAGGATGCTGAGGTGTTCTGCTCTGGTGAAGGATTTAGCTAGTAAATCATCCACATAGTCCTCCATGAAGGTATGCATCATGTCATGGAAGATTGTTGTCATTGCTCGTTGATAAGTAGCTCCTGCATTCTTTAAGCCAAAAGGCATAACATTCCAACAGTACGTTCCCCAAGGACAGGTAAACGTTGTTTTATCTTTGATCCTCTGGGGCTATTTTTATTTGATTATAGCCTAAAAAACCGTCCATTAGTGAGAGCATTGCATGGCCCACTGTGAAGTCTACAATTATGTCGATATTGGGAGAGGAAAGTCGTCCTTTGGACAGGCTTTGTTGACATCTCTGAAATCAGTGTAGATTCTGATACTGCCGTCTGGTTTGGATACTGGTACTATGTTGGAAATCCATTCTGCATAGTTGATGGGTCGAATGAATTCGACATCTAATAGTTTCTTTAGTTTAGCCTTGACCATGAGTGCCACCTGTGGATTCATTTTTCGTAGTTTTTGCTTGACTGGCTTAACTCCTTGAGAGATGGACAAGTGATGCATGATCAAGTGTGGATCAATTCCGGGCATATCTGCATATGACCAAGCAAAGTTAATTTGCTTTTCTTTAAAAAAGATGAGAAATGCTAATCTTTCCTCCTCTGTCGGAGATTTTGCTAGGTGTATGTTTCTGACTGCTTCTGTAGTACCAATGTTAATTGATTGAGTGGGCTCGATCAATATGGGTGATCGCTCATGAAAATGTTCAGGAAGAGTGTCAAGTCTCCCATCCTTAGGTTCCTTAAAAAGGTTTTCACCCTCAGATGCGTCCTTTATTTTTACTTTTTTGTGATCGAGAGATGCCATTGACTAGTTTTCAGCATCAGATCTTTTATTTGGTTCATTTTTGTGACTGAGAGACTTGGCACTCCCTGGTTTGCAGACATCGTTACTTTGTTCACTAGTAGAGCCCGTTTCCGGGTTAACAGTACATAGGTAGTGGATAATAGATTCATTGTCTGGAAAAATTGGTATATCATGTATTTCGAGTTCGTCCTAGTCAATGAGGTCGGGAAAGACAAGTGGTAAGGAATCGTTTGGCGGATCAAGTTCTGCTACTGTAAGTGTTAAGATAGAGGTTTCATCGTGATTGGTTTTGGTTTTAAAGAAGTCAAGGATTTCATCAAGGTATTTGATGGTATCATCCTCCGTATAGACTTGTTCATAATGTTTTTGTTCTCTTTCCTTGGCATCATAGATATTCTGCGGTCCAAATTCAGGTAGTCCATCTTCTGCGTTATGCTTTTCTTGAGAAAGGGATATGGAGCTAGTATTATCAGTGGTATCTCCAATAGCGTTTGAGCAACTACCCCATTCATATTCATTGGAATCAGTCTTTGAGTTATCATCCTAGATTTTAGCAGTGTTGTAAACAGGTATGTTGTATGGTGAAAATAGATCTTTGATGATGGATACCAGTTTGATAGTCTTTGTTGATTCTGTGTCGGATCCTACTTCTACCTTTTGTATTTGTTCATATACTGTGCCTCCTTAGGGAGGAATAATGGTATTAGGATATGATTTTGTTTGTTTTTGAGATATTGGTGTTTGAATATGAGCTACTGCTGCAGATATGGCCTTCTTGTGAATGAGGAGCTTTTCTTGATGTTGCTTCTGTTCTTGACATTCACGTGCCTTGCGGATTGTTTCTGCTGACTCAAATAGTGCTTCCTGCTAGGATTCTTCTTTGTACTTCTTCTTTGCTTTCCATTGAGGTTTTGGAGTTATGCGTGGTATCTTTCTTAATAGGAAAGTGAGTTTACAGCCCAATCCTATTTTGTCTCTACTGAGTTGTGAAGGAAGGTCTATTGGTTCAGTGACTCCTTCTTTACGTTTTCCAATAGGTCCTTTACCATCATATCCCATTTGTTGCATGATTAAGTAGCCCTTTACATATAGGTGTGTTGGTAGAACTATGTCCAGAGCAGCTGCTCTGTTATCTTCTTCCTCATCTTTGTATAACCAACTAAGAATGTCCTTTTCTTCTGATTCATGTGCTAGAGTGCCTAGTTGGATGAAGGTACCATCAAATTTGGTGATGGGCTGAGTTACCTGATGTGTTGATGTTGTGGGTAATCCATGAGATCTAGGTGATGTTGGTAAGTTGGCCAAACACATGGGTTCCAAACAGTATTCTCCCATACCTTGTTCTCTGATTTGCATTTTCTGCTTGAAATCTCTAGGTAATGATTCGGGCTTTGCCTTCTATAGATCTGATGTTGAGGATTTCTGTTTTTCCCTATTATGGGGAACCAAACTGTCTTGGGCTGCCCCCATTGCATTACAATGTTGAAATGGATTGTGATCAACAGATATAGAGACCTCTTGTCCATTATAGGGAAATTTGACACACTGGTGATACGTAGAAGGTACTGCTTGCATTTCATGTATCCAGGGTCGACCTAATAAAATATTGTATGGGAGGTCTATGTCTAAGACCTGACACATAGTATCCTTTTGCACTGGTCCAACTTGAATGGGTAACATCACGGTTCCTTTAGATGATCTTTCCTCATCATCATATGCCTTTACGGTAATCTTTTTACGTGGATCAATAGACTCCTCTGAGAAGCCTAATGCACGAATAAGTTTTAAGGTACATATATTAAGTCCATCTCCTCCATCTATCAATACTCTTTTTACTCGGTGTTTATAAATGACGACCTCAATATGGAGGGGAGTGTTATGCGGATGACTTAAGGAAATATTATCATGCTCTGAGAAGGTGAGATTATGAGGCCCTGTCATATGAGTGACCATGGCTTGGAATTTGTCAGCGTCCAGATCATGAGGTACATTGGTTTCCAATAGCGCTTGTTCCAATATGTCTTTGTGTTTTGGCGACAGTTTCAGCAATTCTAGTATATATATTTGAGCAGAAGTTTTACGTAGTTGGCTGACTAAATCATATTGGATTCTTGGTGTAGTGGTTGTTGTTGTTGGGTGGCCCTTCAAGACATATTTCTGAGCTCTGGTTGTTACATTGACAGATTCATGATTATGCTGGTCTCGGATTGTGATGACATTTACATGATGGTCTTCAGCTGATATGTGATTGATGGTGTTCTTGTAGATGTGGTTGATACGAGATCCACGTGTATTGTTTGAGGTTGAAGCTCCATCTTTGTTGTAGTTTGGAAGAGAATTTTTAAAGGCTCCGTGGTCACCATTTGTTTTGAGACCATCCACCGTTAAATCACCTCGATCAATAATGTCCTGAACAATGTTTTTCAATCTCATGCAATCGTTCGTTCGATGACCTTTATTGCGATGAAAATCACAAAAGTGTGAGTCGTTCCACCAAGGTGGTTTGACTTGGGGTTCATAGTTGCTGATGGCGAGCAAAGAGATAATCTTGTTTGCTAGGAGTTCTCTGAATGCTGACTCCAGTGATTGTCCCAGTGGTGTGAAGACACATTTTTGGAAATTGTTGGTGCAGTCTCGCGAATTGTTATTAGGTCCTTGATTTGTGGTTTTGTTTTGAGTATCGTTGGTGTTGTTTGTGTTGGGTTGACCTTGATTGGTATTTGGTGCGTATGTATTAGTGTCTGGGTTAGCACCTTTAGGAATTTTTGTAGCTTGAGGATTTCTGGATAATGCGAGCATTGGTTGTTTAGATTTTGGATCATGTGATTCATTGCTGCCTTCGTTTTTGTTTCGAGTCTAGAATCTAGACTTGTCTAAGTTGTTGTTGTTTTGGTTATTGTAGTTTGATGAATTTGTTCCTTCTTTGAAGAATTTGAGCGTTCCCTTTTTGACACATGCCTCTTCTACTTGAATGCCATTTTCAATCAATTTAGCGAAAGACTATATGCATTGGAGTTTGAGCCTGTAACTCATCTCACCATTCAAGTTGTCGATGAAAATTTCCATTTTCTCCTTTTCAAGAATGTCTCGAGGATATCGTGAAACCATACGTCGCCAATGTTGAAGGAATATCATAAATGTTTCATTGTTTTTCTGTTTGGTGTTGCAAACGTCTAGCATGGTTATAGCATGTTGAATGTTATAGGAATATTGTGTTATGAATTTGTTGACCAATTCATCAAATGATCTGACAAGAGGTGTAATTTTGGATAACCATTCCATTGTTTGTCCTCCCAAGCTTCTTGGGAATAACCTCATCAGAGAGGTGTCATCATGAGAAAATTCAAGACTCACGGTACAAAATTTTCTGACATGATCACAGGGATCGCTTTTTCCATCGTACTTGTCAAATTTAGGTACGTCTGAGTTTGGAGGAAAAGGGATCATGTGCAATCTTCTATCAAAGGGATAAGGACAAATTTCATTTAATGAGTACCGCACTGTCGTCCCTTGTTGCATGTCTTGCATTTGTCTTTGTAACATTTGCATTTGTTGAGTAAGGGCAACGAAAGGCGCATTGTTTTGCCAAGGGAAGATTTCTTCCCTCGCATTGATCCTGGGTTGAAATGGTGTATGGAACGGTATGTTTTGCTCGGGGATGCCTTACTCAGGGATGTTTTGCCCTGGTGTATGTTGTTCCAGTATGTTTTGCTTGGGGATATCTTGTTCAGGGTCGCGTGCTTCCCCTTCTTGTTGTCGTTCTTGATATTCGTAATGTTGAGGTCTCATTCTAAACACGTCTGTGTCAAAGTCTTCAAGGAGTTTGACCCCTTTTCTTGTGAGCATGAGCAATTATTTTTCCTTATCATTTTCCATGAGTCTTTCCACAAGTTTTTGGAATGAAGCACTTTCTTGGCATTCCTAAAGAAGTTCTTCAGAAATTTCAGTATCCTCTAGATGTGGACCTTCAAAAGGATTTGATAACCTTCGATTCATACTGGATTCTGCTTGTGCCTCGCTTTGTTTGTTTTGTTAAGAGCGAGTAATAGGCATTTTAGTAGAGACTTTCTTTGACGAAGGGGAAAAAATCCTCTTCGATATGTTGTTCAGGAGTTGTTGGTTCAAGTCGGGGTGTGTTGTAAGTGATACACTCGTCGGGCAAGAATGCCAGATTGATCTTTCCTCCATGGTTTATGATTTGATTAAATGCGGATTTCTGACAATATGCCCTAGTCTTTAAAGGCTCTTTATCAAATTCGTTGGATTTGTTTTGGATATAAATTTTGACGTGATGAAGGAATGTTCGATGAGATTTGAAGAGCTGACGATTGATGTATACAAATTTGTTTCTTTTGATAAATTTGAAAAAACTTGGTTGTTGTTTCTTCAACGTGGTGTTACGATAAATATTTTTTCTTCTCAGAATATGGGGATTAGTCATGCATAAATGATCAATGGTTTCTTTTGAATTGTTTTGGATTCATTTGATCTTGCTTTTGAAAATTCAAGTTTTTACTTTATCAAAGTGAAGGTTTAGCTGCCCCCTCATGACAAAGCGTGTCAAATGATATGGATAAAGTCTCTCAATATGGAAACTTGATTTGACAACCCGAGGTTTTAAACAAGTGTTTTTGAGATAAAATCCTCGAGATGATAAAGGACCCTTTTGTCACTTGCGATGATGTTTCCTGATTTTGATAGGATAGATATGTTTTATCATGCAACCAGTTTTGGATTTTGACAACTTTTGTTTGACACAAATTTCGCTCAAGAAATAGTTTTTAAAGCTCTGTTTTCGATACTTTGTTTTGACGAAAAACGATGCTGATGAAAAGAGGTTTCCAAAAATGTCTTCTAAGTTTTCAAAATTCTTCACTGTTTTGCCCCCTGTTTTTCTGGGTTTGGTCACGCGCTAAAACAGAAACGGGATGCGCTACAAAAATTTCTTCACATGCTAAGTAAAAGACCACATGTGCTAAGCTACCCCTGACCACGCGTTAACTGTTTTAGACTGCTAAAATTTGTTTTTTGTTTTGCTCGAAAAGTTATGCGCTAATATGGGTCTGCTATGCACTAACTGTTAAACCCTATGCGCTATTGTTTGACTCCTACGCGCTAAGCTGATGTTTCAACGCGCTAGGCTATTTTACGGATGCACTGACTGTTTAATGTTGTTTTGAAATTTTGGTAGAACGCTACTGTTTCAACCGGACGCACTAACTTGATGTTCTGATGCACTAACAAATGTACCACACGCGCTAAGAAGTTGCTCTCATGCGCTAGACTGTCCTGATATTTTCCTTTGGTTGGTTTTTGCAATTTTTGGATTTTTTTTATGAGTTTTTCAGTGTTGATAGATGATTTTCTGAAGTAATAAATGCAAACATAGCACCAAAGAGACAACCATTTTGCTTAATCTAACAAAAAGTGTATGTTCTGCGAGGATGTGTTCAAATCCCCAATGTTTTAATAGGTTTGGATACAAATAATACACTTCGAGAAGACTCTTTATTCAAAGGTCATAAGTAACTTCATAGCCCACTAGTCTCGATACTTTGTCAGCTTAAACAGCCGTGTCACCCCCTAGAGGGCGCCCGTTTTTTTGCCTTTTGCCAAAAATTAACTCAAAGTGAATTGCTTTACAATTGAGTAGTTATCTTGGGAGATATATGGTGAGTGATCTTGGGGGCAGATTCTTCCCCACCCTTGCACTATGATATTACAAATGTCTGATTGCTGACTCGGTTCAAGGTTTCTATTTTTATGGTTCGTAATCAGGCTTCCTGTTCGGCCGTCAGTAATAAACTCCCTCAGGAGGCTTCCCAACCTTTAGAACAAAGGCTTTACGTATCTCAAGGATACTGGGGGAAGACTAATCGCTGCGCACAACCGTTGAAAAGGACTTTCATCACTTTCCACTTTTGATTATAGTGAGTTGGAACACTTGGCATCAAAGTCATTCCCCACTTAGTTCGTTCCCTTCACACTGACCATAAATGGCTTTAAGAGTTGATTTCAACTCCTTGGGAAGGCAGGTCTGCTAAAGGATTGTAAAATGCTTGAAATGATTGAAAACGTAAGAGTAGTCTGGATTTTTGATCACCCAGTTAAGGGGAGAGCATATACCTTCTACTTTCAGACAAGGCAATCAAGTTGTTCTTTTTAATCTTTCAAAACAATGATTTGTTAATCCTATATGGAGATGTTGCTCCATGAAAACATGGTGTTCTTTTTAACTTTTCAAGGCAATGATTTTAAATTTATTGAAAATAAATGGTCAACAAAGTAAATCCGATGTTTCGTCAACAAAGTAAATCAATTCAAAAGGGGAAGATATTCCCTCTTTAAGTTTGTAAATGACCTGTGGACTTTGTGTGATTCTTTACTTTGCCAAAATTAAAGATGGATCCTTTTATGCACCAAAGGATGGTGAAATTATTTTTAAGCCTTTTGATTTGCAAATTTGCTCTCATAAAAAAGCAAAAATGATGGTTTTTGTTGTTTCTTTTAAAGCCCAAAACAAAGTGAGTTCAATTTTATCTTTTAAACAAGAAATTAAAAGAATTCAAACTTTTAACTAACTTGGCTAAGTTAGTAAAAAAAAATCAAACTATTTTAAATCCTAACTAAAAAATAAAATAAAATGATCTCCCAAACCTGCAAGAAACTGTCAGTAATCCTGCAAAAACAATAAGTAAAGTAGTTAGCAAAACACTGGCTTTGTGGACTTCTACAAGTCTAAATCTAATTTCTATTACAAAGTAAATTTTGTTCTCTGTCTGTGATGCGCTACAGGACAAACTGTACGCGCTACAGAATGGGTGAGATGTGCTATCAAACAGACCCGATGCGCTAAGCTATTTTCCAAAAGCGCTAAACTGGTTTCCAGATGCGCTGCGTTGTTTTTCTCCCGCGCCGAGACCTACAGGAAAATATTAGAAACATAATGCACTAAGGAAAAGACTTTACACGCTACAAGATGGACCCAACACACTGAACAATAGGCAGGATGCGCTAGACTATTAACCAGATGTGCTAGGGAATGTTTCCCACGCGCTGATTCTTGTTTCCCGTGGACCTGCAAAAGTGGTTAAATTCAAAAATGGATTTGATATATGAGGTGATGCCCCACGGTGGGCACCAGAAATGTATGTGGGAAAAGTGGGTCGATAGAACTTGAAATGTGAAAAATGGAGTTTTAGGGAGCCTTGCTCACACACCCACAGGACTTCTTGGTTCAAGCTATGGAGTCATGAAGTATGGCTCAACTTCCCAAGGTTGGTTCCATGGTTCTCTATCTTACAAGGTCCCTCAAACCAATGTCTTTGCTCTCATATCACTGAGCAAAGTGGTTTAGGGATGACAAATGCAAGAACCAGGGATGCTTTGTTTGATTTTAAGATGAAATGCATCCTAAGCTATGCATGATCCTATAAATGCAATAAACTAGTTTATAAGATGACAAAATTGGTAGCAAGATTATCCTAGCATGATATACTAGTCTATGATTAAGCTATATGATAAGGAAAATACTCTAAACATGCATATTTAGATTATTTCCTATTGAAAAGAGAGGCTAAATGATGAGCACAAATGATATATTAAAGCTTGGATGGATTTTAGTATAAGTGTGATGCTAAAGACTTTGATCTGAAAAATGGAGGAATGAGAGCTCTATTTATAGCAAAAATAGGGCAATGGATGGGCAATAAGCTTTTAAAAGAACAACTGGCACTACTGCAAAAAACCCTTTTGGTAGGAAAAATTGAATGGCAGATCATGAAAATTGAATGGAATAACATGAAAGAGTATGTAATAAAAAGTTTTAAAACACCTCAAACCACAGAGATATTAGTTGACAAACAAAACAAGCTTGTAATGAAAGAAAGAGCAAGAGAGGATGGGGGTGGTGCAAGCAGTTCCAAAACTGGGGCACAAGTTGTTAATAATGTTGCTACCAAAGTAGCAAAAGCAGACTTCTGAGCTGGCAATTTGTAGGATAAAGAATCCAAAGAAAGATAAAATAGAGGAGCAAATATGATTACTAAAGGTATAAAAGACTACGAAAGGAATGAACATACTCTTGATCTTGTAAACGACTGTTTAAAGGACAAGTTGTTTTGGCAAGGCCAGATTTGTCAAGCTTGGAGGATGGGTAAGCTTAACGAGGAAAAGGCAAGACGTATTAGAATTATTTTACCATGCATCCTGGACAAACAAGCGCTCTTAAGCAAGAAGCAACTCCTTAGGGGTTCTTGCTTCTTTTTAGACGAAGATTTAACTATTACACAACAAGAAGAAAGGAGGGAAGAAATATCTAAAGTCAGAACAAGGGATGAATGTAAAAGAGCATGGTTGCACAATGGCAAAGAAGTCATTGCCTCATTTGGGCCCTACTCTAAAACAGCACAAGTTGGTAGCAAAGAAATGACAATAGAAGCTTCAATTAAAAACATAGCAACAGGGTCATTATGGGCTAACGGGGGTGTAGACTCAAATTTGAGTGTCACATGCCAAAGCAAATAGCAATCAAGGTCTACATACCCGAGTTTCTTTAAGTTTAGTTTGTTGGAATTGTAGAGGATATCCTTGGAGGCGTGGACCTGAGTTAGGGCCTATTGCAGGGGACAAAGACATTATTTGTCTTATTGAAACTCACAAGCATGAAGGGTGCAAGACACCTTGGTTTGAAGGGTACTCGAAGATGGCAGTGTGGAACAAGGAAACAGGGAATGGTAAATGGCATGGTCGTATCATGGCCTTGGTAAGGGAAAAGGAAGGTCATTTGGTTCAACTAGAAAGAGAAGACACAAATAAATAATTTCTTTGGTTTAAAATCTTCGAAAATGGGAATCTTATCAGAATTGCAGCATGTTACTTCGCCCCTCAAGTGTCAAAAATTTACAAGGGTAGGGGGGTTGACCACAAAGACCCTTTTGTAGCCTTGGAAAAGGATATCACAATCTATTCTCAGCTAGGACAAGTTATTTTGGTAGGTGATTTTAATGCTAGAATTGCAAACGAACAACCTAGCATTCTTTGTTATAAGGAAAATTGCAACCCTATTTGGCTTAAATAAGAAAGTGATCGTCAGTGGGATAGAGTCTCAAAAGACAACAAAGGTTGGAATCTTTTTGGGGAGCAACTTCTTGCTTTATGTGGGGCATTTAATTTAGTCATTTGTAATGGGCTGGCTAGATGAATGAAGTCTGGTAATCTCACTTGCAACACTTACAATGGGGCAAGTGTTGTGGATTATGTTATGTGTTCACATGGCCTCTTTGAGAGAATGGAGTCAGTCCTTGTTGCGCAACAACACTGGGATTTGAAATCTGATCATAAACTGATTTATTTAAGTTTTTTTTGGACTGGTCAACAACAGCTTGGGAAGAAAACTACTCATATTAAGCAACCTCTATCAAAAGGTAGAATTTTATTAACTCAAAAAAAATGTGATACTTTCCAAATGGCTCTAGAGAGGTCTCTCGAGAACAAGAAAATCCCTTTCCATGGTCTTCATAGCTCCGAACTAACATACATTATTCAAGGAGCACTTAATGGATGCAAGAGAGCTAAGAACAAGAAGTCCGATACAAATTGCTTTCCGGTCAATGCTTGGTTTGATGAAGAATGCAAAAAAGCTAGAAGGGTCATGAAAGAAACCAACAATAATAAAATAAAGCACAAAGCTTGCAAGCAGATTTTAAGAAAGAAAAAAGCTAATTTTATGGTCACAAAAAGAGAAGAGTTAATCTCCCTTGGGAAAAACAACCCCAAGCTATTTTGGTAGGAGCTCTAGTCGAGAAATAAACAAACTGAAAAATACTATTACTGCATCTCAGTGGTTCGATTATGCTAGACAACTCTATGAGAAAGATTCTTAGGTCGACCCGCCACCATTGGTCAACACCAACACTAAGCTTTTCACTGTTCAAGAGATTGAAATGGGTATTGGCAAAGCAAAGGACTTAGTTGAGCTTCAAGCGAAATATCTAAAGTGGGGTATGAAAATCCTTGCTCCTCATATTACAAATATTTTCAACAATATCATTCAACATGGCTTACCCATAGATTGGAATACTAGCTTAGCAATACCTCTTTTCAAGAGTGGTGATATCAACAATCCCTCCAATTATAGAACCATTATGATCAATCCTTTATTTACAAAATTGTTTGGGAGTATGATACAAAGTAGGATCAACAATTGGGTAGAACAAGGCAATAAACGTGCTAAAGGTTAAGATGGTTTTAGAGCTAAACATTCCACAGTTGATCATGGTGTCACTCTAAGGCACATCATTAAAAAAGTTTGGGATCATAAGGATGAAGTCTTTTGCTGCTTTGTAGATTTCAAAAAAGCATTTGACAGGATCCCTAGGGACAAACTTTGGCATAGAATGGAGGAACTTGGACTTCCTAGTCATCTCAGGGCAGTTGTTCATAGGTTGTATGAAGAGGTCCAAGTTAAAATCAGAACTTCAGCTGGCATATCAGAAAGTTTTAGGAGTGACATTGGGGTCAAGCAGGGTTGCCCTCTATCCCCTACACTTTTTGATTTATACGTTGACAAACTCGAAGATTGGTTAAACTTACAAAATGGGGATGGTGTTCACTTGGACAAGTTTGTCATAAGACTCCTTTTATATGTAGATGACCTTATCATTATTGCTAAGTCTGCTATTGGTTTACAAGAACACCTACTCTCCCTTGAGCAATTTTGTAGAACTATGGGGATGCAAGTTAACATCAGGAAAACTAAAGTGATGATTTTCTTTACCAAAAGAAAACATGACCAACATGTGTTCCATTTTGAAGGTAATACTCTTGAAGAAGTAATGGATTACAAGTACCTTGGTATTGGCTTCAACAAAAACTTAAGTTGGGAAGGGTGCAGAAACAAGAGAGTTTTGGGAGGGTAGAAAGTGTTTTATGCCTTTCAAAATAGGTGTAGAGAGGTCGAGTTATGGGACTGGAAGACCTTTCAAACTCTTTTTGGTCTTTTAGTGCTTCCAATTGTCCTTTATGGCTGTGAAGTGTGGGGCAACAATACTTCTGTCTTGCAATGGAAACAAATTGAGAAAATTAAAAAACGTTTGATTACAAACAAGTTCAAGCTTAAAAACTCAGTATCCTACGACATTATGTTGAGTGAAGTGGGGGTAGCACCCATTGAGGCTATTTCTATGACGAGACTCATAACCTATTTAAAAAGAATTGAGAGAATGGATGAGGACCGATGGCTTAGGATTGTCTTTAATGATACTCTATGCAAAAGAAAGAAGACTTGGATGCAAAAAAATAACAAATGGTTAAGGTAAATTAAATATCTCCTTGAATGCATGCCCCACCAATAGCAAGGAGATAAAAGCATTTGTTATAGACAAGTTTCGCAAGTGCACTCGGGATAAAAACCTTGGGAGAAAAAAAAAATACTATATTGAAGAGTTTAACCCCACTTGTAATTATTAGCAAAAGATGTACATAGGGGTCAATATTCCTTGGAGATTCAAAATCCTTATTGCTCAATTAAGAAGTAATTTTCACCAGCTTCGTAGTGAAACCAATCATTGGAAAAGACCTAAAGAAGATTGGGAGGAGAGAGTGTGCATTTTCTGCTCAACGGGTAAAGTGGAAACGGAAAAACACCTCATTTTAGAATGTGAAGCTTTCAAAGACAACATGGACAATTATATTAACATCTTGACAACTAACTCTTGGGACATTCTTTTCAGTGAGGGAATTGTTGAGAAACTGGGAGCACTTATCATCACGCTGCATAAGAAGAGAGCTGAAATGCAGAAAACAATCAGTGCTTAATCCAGTGCGGTTGGCAGTTTTGTCCCATAGGCTATATTTAATCTCGTGAACATTACAATAATTTCTTCTTCTTCATATAACCACCAAGGTGCCCATGACACGTTATTTTTTGAATATTGTTGGACATGTCTTTTTTTAAACGGGGCGCTATAATATGTCAAACCCACTGCCATTTTTAGTAAAACTAATAAAATAATCGAAGCTCCTAGACTTTATTACGCCGAAGGCGTATCCTATATGAGATGGATGAGCTCATTTTGTTCATCAACGATCCACAATCATAGAGAGGCAATGGAAGACAATTGCACTCCCTAAAACCATCGATTCATTTTTTGTTGGTGCATAATGATGTCACCTTGCCGTCATCTCCTATATAAGCGATGGGACAACCAAGTAGATGTTATTCCACTCAACTTTAAGCTCTTTCTCTGTAATAACTTCGAAGTGGGATTGTACCAATCTATCCTTGATCAATGTGACCATTCATTCATACCCACCATCACAATCTTCTTTCTTTTCTTAATTCATCTGTACATGTACAACAACAACAACAAGCATGCTCATATAAGGTTAGAATTTCTTCAATTTGAGTCTCGATGAACTCCATCAGATTATGAAGCTTTCTTGGCATTGAATCTAGGGGGTACTGGGACATTTGTAGGGACGATTCATTGTAAACCTACCACTGTCGAGTGGGTCCATGGCTCTTTGTCTGAGTCTTGCTCGATCCTCTTCCAGGAAGCTTATAAGTTGCACCCCTTTCTCCTCCGTTTCCCAACCGGATTATGAATTTCAAAGTCTCCATAACTCTGATACTTGGGCCCCCCCACACACATTAAGAAATAAAGGAAGCTATTCTTTAACACCCACCCATATTCATGAGTCGACCTCCGGTTAGGAAGCTTTCTCTGTTGATCCGGCTTGCTTTCCTTTCTGAACATTGCGATAGCTAATTTTTCATAATCTATTTGGGATATCATATGGTAGGAGAGTACCAAGTCCCTCCTACAAAATCTTTTGCTTCTTACTGTGATTTACATGTACGAATCCATATTCTTCACAAATGTAGTAAGAATAGGGTTGATTTAAAAAACGGAAACCAGCTGCAAAAATATAATGCAATATGAGATTTTAAACTATACACCTATTGACATCATGTTTAAACAAGCACTGCAATTACTGCAATAATCAATTTAACTGTCCGATTTATAAACTATTTGAACATGAATTGGTATAGAAATACAAGACTCTAATTTCTAGGGGAAAAGGCTTACATGTGCCTATAAATTGCTTTAATCTACAAATATGTTGAGTAAAAATGATACCAACATTCACCTCTTAAAAAAGAGATTTATTGAAATAATAAAAAAATCATGTATTATTGTTGATAATATACAGAAATAAAAAAGACACCCTTCTTTCGGTGGATGTAGTCAATTGATCAGTGTGAGTGAACCGCATAGATTTGGTGCAGGTGTATACTGATCTGTTCTGCCCTATCTACTTTGGAATCCAACATCGTCTTCATCATCAAAATCTTCATCTTGTGAGTCTATCTTCAATGACTTAAGAAATCCATCAAGTGCTTCACGTATTCGAGGCTTTTAAGCTTTTCCTCCCCTTCCAAGCACTGCCGAATTCTCTTTTGCATCTTTCTGATGTGCTTGTCTGCCTCTTCACTCTCCTCAAAAGCTTCAAAGTTGCATGTGCCAAACATATCCAACAACCCCTTTATTTCTGCAAGCTTTGATTATATTTGTTGCAGGTAGCGTATAGGAGTCTCCTGGACATACAACCTGGATAATGAAGAAAATAAAAAAGAGAAATTTCTGCTAGAATGTTATATGATATAAAAAGTTGCTAACACAAATTCAAGCAACAACGTGTAGAAAGATGAGCTGATTTTAAAGACAGATGTTATGGTAAGTTTTAAACATTTGTCAGAAAATATTTTAACAAAAATGCATATACAGAGGGCATCTGCTTGTCAACCAAAACAATAAATGGTGGATGAAGCTACTCTCGTTTAAAATGATGCGGTGATAGTTAAGCAGTGATGTCTTCTTTCTCTCCCTTACTGGTGACATTTTCAATGCAAGTTTTATTCATATTATTTTTACATGACTATTTCTTTATTATTTATTTTTTGAAATTTTTTTGGTTAATTTTAATACATTGTTTGATGTATTTATAAATATTTTTATGGAGTAGTTTTGTTAGGAATTTTTTCATAATTTTTTTTTAAAACATAGATTTTCATTAAGATATTTCATCTAGATTATTTTATGATATGTTATTTATTTTACAAAATCATTTTTATTATTTAGAATGTATCAAATATATCATTTTTTTGTAACATGTATTAATTAGAGAAATGAAAAAATAAACTATTAAAATAAAATACAATATGTATTTTTAAAAGGACTCAAAATCTATAGAAATTATTTATAGTATAAAAGGCATTTGAAGAAGCATGTGTAATCTTTCTTTTATAATCATACACTTTGCTTCTATCACAAAATTTTAGATCTTCTAATGAAATTTTCTACTTCTTATTACATATTGATGAGTACCTATATCTTTGGAAATAAGTCATGGTCTTACAAGCATCAAATTGCCCTAAAAAGATTAAAGTATATGCTTAAATCGTTAATATACATTTTTGTTCTCTTGGCACACACAATATGTTGTTTATGTTCATTCTTGATGTTGTAAATATTCTATGAAGTATGATGATTCTTGATATTGTAAATATTCTATTAATCATAACAAATAAATACTTTTGGAGTTTGAAGATGATGTAACAAGTTACTATAATAAAAACATTGATTAATAAATTGACTAAAATTGTACTATGTCACTCTCTTTCCATCTCAACAATGTCTTTCCCTTTTCCATCTAAAAGCTTAATTCTACAAGGATTTCATTCTTCTCCCAACTCCTAATCAAGTTCTATAGATACCCTCAGAATGTAGTCATTTAAATACATTTCGATACAACCCATTGTGTATAGGACATGCCTAATAATTTTAACGCTGTAAATTTCAACTCAAGCATTTAAGATTGTTTTTTGTTGGGAATAATTTTAGCTCAACAATTCTACATATATAAAGAGTGAGAAACTCAAAAGATGACAATTAGTTATTAAGAAAATATTTAAATGTTTTGACTTAATGTTTAGTACATAGATGAAACAACAATATATTTAATTATTGTATTTAACATTATTATAATAAAACTATATGAAAATGGAACATTTGTGTCAATTATTTAAGAGATATATTGTTCTATTACATAAATTTTGTAATTAATATAAAGAGAATTTTTTAAATTACTTGTTAAATAAGTTAAAAGTTTGTAAATAGAATATATATTATTTTTGGTGAAGTTTCTACGTTTAATGTTGTAGAATAAGTTTGATGTACTGTAGTTTTATTTGTTAAATGTGTTAAATTATGAGATTGATCTTGTCTATTACCAAAAATCTTTTCACATGGACAAAGGATTTATCAATTGAGAAAATGAGTATGTTGATAATGGATTGATGTAACTTGTTTAATTGTTATCTTTGTACTTTTGACCAAATTCTCCTAGATTGTCCCCTTTCTTAGAGTAGCTTCATAGTTGTACCAATTATCAAGACAACACATTTTCAACACATTTTCCTCTTTCATGTCATCTCTCTCTCTCTATATATAGATTGCAAACATAACATAAGCCTATTGTTAAGGAAGCTTGGCTATCACTTCTTCGTTGAGACCTTTGTTGCACCACAACATAACTTGATAATTGCCTACTAATTGATCTCGTATATTTCACAAATATATCCAAAAAAATAGAATAATTTTTTTTTCTAATTGACCTTACACATTATCGTGTACCCATTGCACACCAAGTGGCAATTGCTAGTTTTATTTATTTTTGCCTAAAGTGGCGCATAAACATAGTGTACGGGGCGCTGTACTTATTCTCTAAGTTCTATGGAATGATAAAGGGGCGCAAATTTCCGGTCAAAAATATTGCACGGAACGGTATACATGTGCTCCAAGTTCTTTGGAATGAATCTGCACCTTACACGCTTGGAACAAATGAGTAACAGAAAGCAGGAGTTCAAAGGGCGGCCATTAATGAAGTGAAGCAAAGCATTCTCTGAGGATTCGAACGACTGATCCAGCGGAATGACATCAGAAGCGCAGCAAAAGCAGAGCCAAGGCATGAAACCCTACAAGCTGAAATACACTCTAACAGGCCACAAGCGTGCGATATCGAGCGTTAAGTTCTCGGAAGACGGTAAATACTTAGCCAGCTCTTCGGCGGACAAAACCGTTAGAGTATGGTCTGCCATTGACGGGAGCTTTTTAACGGAGCTCGTCGGGCACACAGAGGGCGTTTCGGACTTGGCATGGTCGGGAGATTCATCTTACATTTGCACTGCCTCTGACGACAAAACCCTAAAAATATTCGATGCGCACAAGGCGGGAGAGTGCATTAAAACCCTTAAAGGCCACACAAATTACGTTTTTTGTGTTAGCTTTAACCCGCAGTCAAATTTATTGGTGTCAGGGTCATTCGACGAGACCGTCAGAATATGGGACGTCAAGACGGGGAAATGCTTGAAGGTTTTGCCGGCGCACTCCGACCCCGTCACGGCTGTCAATTTTAACCGCCAAGGAGGGTTGATTGTGTCGAGCAGTTATGATGGGCTGTGCAGGATTTGGGACTCTGCAACGGGGCACTGCTTGAAGACGTTGATTGATGAGGATAATCCGCCGGTTTCCTTTGTTAAATTCGCGCCGAATGGCGAGTTCATTCTCGCCGGAACACTCGACGATACACTGGTATGTTTAAAACTATAAACCTTTAAAAGATATCATTTTTCAAGATTGACAAGAATGGATAATTGCAACTTTATCATATAAAAAAAGCACGATTTCACACCCTTAAATAGTGCCAGTGGCTTTTCAAGTAAAACCCGGGGAAGGGAAGGGATGTTGCAGTTGTTAGGGTTGTTAACTTTGCGCTTTTCAAGCAATTCAAATGATTCAAAATTTTAAGCGGGTTAACTGTTGAAACCTGATCTGTTTCACCAAATTTAGTGCCATAGTAAAGTAAAAGTAAAAAATGTTGGACCATAAGTTGCAAATTAATATATATTTTTAACATTGTTTGTTCTAAGGAACACTTTTTGTTTGAATACTACCTTGCTATGAAACCACATAAAATAACTTTTATTGAAAATATAATATTCTGTGGGGACGGGGATGAGGTTTCCCATTTACGGTCCCCCTGGTTTTGATCAATATAAAAAAGCATCCTTTGATGCCCTATAATCGCTCGGGTATTGTACTCTGCCCAATCATTAGGTCCTTTCCCTAATGCCATTTGAAGTATTTGATGTTTTTGACATAAATAATACATAATCATCTAAAATGTTTTTTCCTTTGTTTTCGTTTACTGGATATCTTTGGATATATGCTACTAAGCCCAATCATTAGGTCCTTTCCCTAATGCCATTTGAAGTATTTGATGTTTTTGACATAGATAATACATAATCATCTAAAATGGTTTTTCCTTTGTTTTCGTTTGCTGGACATCTTTGGATATATGCTACTAAGCATAGTAGTAAAATTAATTTCCAAATTAGTTTCTTCAGCATGAAGGCTGTGGTTCAATCGGTGGTACCAATGGCCTTGATATCATTGGTCACAGTTTGAGTTACAGTAATGACTCCCCAGTTGTTTGATGGTTGAAACTAGTGGCCTACACTTAGAAGTTGTAGTTATGAGTGACTCTTCAATAAATCTGGCATCTCCGCAAGCTTGTTATACAAAAAAAAAAAAAAAGTTAAATGCCTGTAAATGCTGACAGTGGATCATTTGGTTCTTGAATGGAGTCATCATCACTTCTGAGATATTTTAGTTTGTTTTACATAGAGCTTGCATAGTTTCTTCAAATACATTTATTATAAATTTACTTTTATTGGATCTCTGATGCATGGTAGTAAAAACCTTTCCCAGTCTGCTGTATTTTTGATCTCATGCCAGATAAAGACCAGAGTGACAGAAAATAGAACAAAATAAGAGTGTACAACATGATTTATGGATATTGCTTATTAATTGACATTGGTACCTTTTTTGATTGCATTGTATGCTACGTAATTGTATTGTTTGACTTCAAATTTTTTACCTAGAAGTATAAATGAATTACAAAAATGCAAAATACAAAGTACATAGTCAACCTTCAATTACAGACATATAAAATAGGGAGTTACCCAATGAGGCACTGCTACAATATAGGGTGTGTAGACGCCTTAGTGTTGATGCATCCAATTTGATTGGACTCTCATTGATCATATACCTCCTTTATGATAGGTAGGCCCTTATCAAAAAATTGCTCCTTATCATTTAGATCCTATATTGAAAATGGATTGATCTAATCAAGGTCAATCAGTTGGTTGCCCTTGACCCCTTTATAAAATCAAATTGAATGCATAAGTTCATGATATATGCAAAATGAGTCATCAAGGTCATGATATATGCAAAATGAGTCATCAAGGTCATGATATATGCATAAGCTCATGATAAATTCTGAAAATGGATTTGATCTAATCAGGGTCAATCAATTGCTTGCCCTTGACACCCACCCCTTTATAAAATCAAATTGAATGGATAAGTTCATGATAAATGCAGGATTAGAACTAGAATCACAGTTTTTCTAAACTTCTTCTTGGGTGAACAAATACCAAATTAGTCATCCACTATTCTGTCAAATGATTAGGTTTATTGGAGTGTATGTGTTCAAATATGCTCACAATCAAATGAACTACATGGCTGTCTGAAAGGTCTGCATTTCCATCTATCAAATGCTTTTGGTTTCCCTGCCAAAAATTCTATCAGTGCACAAATTTCATCTGGATTCTTTTACATATGATTTAGTTAAAACATAATAGCAGTAATGTATATATGTACCATGGTAGCAAATATCATTTATATGAATAAATTGAAAAACCCGATTATAAAGACTTGTTCAAAAAATTGTGGTCTAATGGGGAAAAATCAGGTTCTGGTTTTTGGAGGAATATTTTTAGCACAATTAACAAAAATTGTGAAAAAATAAGGGTTAAGCTTTTTGGTTAAAAAAAAGAAAATTTATTATATAGAAAGTACGAGAAAATCATTTCATCCAATTTTATGAAACCCTTGTAATTCTGGCTATGAAAAAAGGTTCAATTCTTGACAAATTGCCATGTCTTGATATGTTTTTCTAATTTTTGCTACTATGGTATGTAGAATATAGATAAAAGGCAAAAGTTCATTGCAAATACCTAGTTCAAAAGTGGTCTTGCCTATACAATGCAAATGGTAGAGAAAAATCCCATTGCCTACATGGATGAATGCAAACTTGCCATAGTTGCCTATCATTCCTATAAACAAGGTAAAATTCTCTTGACACATTTGAGTGTTTTGAAATGGGTCATTATAGAACAATGCTGGATTGAGATGGTATGCATTAACATGGAGGGAGAAACACATATACCGATCCCATCTTTCATTGAAGTTTGCCCGTATTAGCATGCACTTGTTTATATGTTTTTCCATCTTGCTCTTGATAGCCTCCTTGGTCTGGTCCATTGCTTCATAGGGATTCTTCCCCATCATCTAGTCTCAAAACTCTTACTAAAGATGGGGAATTCAATTTATTGTGCCTTGCCATCCTCTACCATGGTCTTGCCCTCCAAATGAGTGGCAAACTTAGACTCATCCCACTTACTTGAAATGAACATTTGTTTCAAAATCATCTTTTTTTGTGAATAAAAAGTTTGCAATGTAAGGAAGTGGATAGCGAATCTTGTTTCCTTTGGCTGAAGAAATCCCTTGCTTTTTGTGAAGGTGCACATTATAATCAACACTCTCTTTGTGATTGTAAATAATTTTGGTGATATAGTGGGTCTTCTTCATTATAGATTGCCAATGGAAGTTTGCCAATCTTTTCTAGATTGAACAAGTCAATTTGTTGCACATTGTCTCTAAAACGTAGTGGGATACTTCTCTATCAGAAGTTTCCTGACAACAACCCAAGCAACAACATCATCTTTAATAAATTGGAGTACACATTGTGGCTCTACTTCAATGGCCAACTCATCAAATAGAGTGAAAAATGTGTGCATTGATTTCACTATATTTGACACATTCATAGGATTTGAGGAATGCCATGCCAAGCTCATATGCTACAAGGAAGTTGATAAGAGTGTGATTCTTCCCATTTGTCCATCGATTTGACATAATTGTGCAACATATTTTTAATTGCTCTTATGATGTTTGGGAATGACATTGATCTCAATCTAAATTGCATCCCTCAACCTGTCACTTCTTAAGGTCATATAAGAGGGGGCTTTGAACCTAGGACCCCATAATTGCAATGTTGTCTACCACAGGTTGGCAATATGGAGACTTGATAACATTGAATGATAGGTTGGAGTTATACCCAAAATTACTAATGACCTTGGCTTGCTCATGAGCCATCTTCTTTACCCTATACTCGCTAAGGTTGGTAGTGCTCTTATATTACAAGGTGCAAAGAAGCATTAATGTTTACACCCCTCATGTTAAGTCATTGTGAAGTACAAGGTGTAGAAGAATCTGACATTGGCTGCTATGATTGTTCAATGTTAGAAAATGTTGACCCAACTATTGGCTTGCTCATGAGCCATCTTCATTCAACTACAATGCTAAGTTTGGAGGTAGGAGAACCACACAATGCTTCAAAATCTCATAAAAATCACCAAGTTATAATGATTAAAATCCAATTTGGCAGCATATAAGCGACAATTCTCAGAAATCCCTATTACAAATGAGAGGAATGGGGTTTATATAGAGTCTCAAACTGAAATGAAGGGTCGAGATTCATATAGAATCAAGAGCTGAGATCATGCCAACATTGCCTTAATTAGGGTTTACATAAAAAAAGTGGAATCACAAAAATCGAGAAATGAGGTCCAATGGTATGTCGCCTAGTCATCAAGTAGGCTATCTTCTAGAAGATTCCTTCCTCCATTTCTCTCTCTAGCTGCATATTCAATGAATTTGGACTTAACTGAATTGAGCTCCTCCATCGTGACACTTGGCAATCCATCAAGCTGCAATTTGATCACATCCAAGGCATTTGAACAAGTATTGAAAATGTTTTCCCAATCTGGTGTAAGCTTTTGCAAGTTGTTGATGTGGATCAAAAGGGAAACCAAATTGTTCAGCTGATTCTTCCTAATAGATTCCAACTCTTTGAAGTAAACAAACTTCATTTTTTCCTTTAATCCTTCCATATTCAAAGTGCTGGAAGTGTGGACATCTCGTCCTAATAACTCTTCAATTGATGTAAGGATCTTTGATTGTGTCTCTTGAATTGATCATTCCATCTCCACACATTCATCCTTTGCATGATCAAATACCGACTTCCTCATGGCCAAGGAACAATACCATCCATGAAAATCATACACATTACCTTCCTGAACAAATCCCTCCTGGATCAATGTAGCTGTAGGAATCCGCTTCAACACCTTGAGGCGAGGAATAGTCTTCTCTTGCACTGGCTGGAACTCTTCCCATACTCCAAGTATTGTATCCTGCTTATGCTTGGATGAACTGGAATTGGAAATCATCCGCTTGCTTTGGAATATCTTCTATCCATCTTCCAACCTCTTGGTATGTATTCCTCATTGCCTCGTAATCAATAGGTGATCCATGAGCAATAGCAATAGGCGAGACAAAGGTAGGATCCAAATGCCTTAAGGTATTCAACCCTTCAATATATTCCTTGAGTCTCTTGTTTTCCATCTCTAGCATCTCTTTTTTTTTTTCAACCTTGTTCAATCGCACCACAATTGCCTTGGCGGTATCATTTAGCTCTTGAATTTCTTGCTGCTTTGTAGTAGGTCCAAGGTCAATTGTGGTAACTTGATAATCCATAGGAGTGATCATATCTCTAGTCTTATGAACAGTTGGGACAGCCACTTGCACAATGCGTGCTCCTGAATCATCTATAGTAATCTTGGAGAACTTCACCTTTTTCTTTTCTTTAGCCTTACCACTCTGGGCTAAGAAGTCATCAATGTTTTCAATGACCTATGCCTCTATCACTTTCTTTTTCTCCATACTACTCATCAACCAATCGGGAATTGTAGAGAATTCCATCCCATCCTTGAGTTGTTGATCATCATCAAGTCCTCTCAAGGCTGAAATAACCTCATCATACACTTTCTTCTTACTCAAATCCACCACATCATTACCCAAATGGACCTCAAGCTGAATTGTAGGAGATCCTGGTTGTTCTTCATCATCTTCCTGTGGTGTCATGTTCATCTTGATCATTCTCTGGTAGGATCTTCGTGTCGGAACCTCGCTCGGTCTCATTTTTTTATCTTCTGTCAGCTCATTTTCCTTCACGAATGAAGAGCTCATGGTAGATTGAGGAGTGTTAGACTTATGCTTCTTGTGTATGGATTCGTGACTAACAATCTCCTTACCCTTCGCTTGTGTTCCTCGTTAACTATTTCTGCTGCTGCTGTGGGGCATATCTCCATCATCTTCCCAAGCATGATGGGAAAAGTGATACCTTGCCTATGTTTCTCCTTTTGGATGCAATTAAACTCTAACAATTGCCTCACTACCTCAAGTAACACCATCTTGTTGGTCGGATACCTAGGAAGCTTGTATGGTTTGGAAATAAATCCCTAAATCCTTAGTTATGTGAAGGTAGGAAACTGAATGTACCATGATCCGTACTTCTCTATTAATGACATCACCTTCTTGGACAATCGCCTATGCAATCCACCTTGAAGCAATTGTGTGATGTACATGGTGAAGGCATCATTCACCTTTCCATATTGTTCTTTATCATGTAGGTGGAGTTGTGGATAACACTCATACACCTTGTATTGTCGAAGCTTGTTTTCAACTTGGCCTCTGCATATTAATCGTTTGTAAACAATTTGCCTTGCCAACATGTAGACTAGGTAGGAAGTCATGTAGAAAGTCTTCGTCTTTTCCAACTCCACAACTGGATGTCTAGGTTGTCACTTATAATCTTCGCCTAGTTGATCATCACTATTCCATCTGATATTTTTTATATGAAGTAGAACACTCACGTCTCAAATAGAGCTCCTTGAGGTGCTCCCATAATCCTGTTGAGTAAAAACATCAAGTCACTATACTCCTCTTTGAAGTCTGAACATAGGAAATTCTTGGGTAGCTTGGAGTGGTGACGCCTTGCCTCAAGGACCCACTCATTATTGATGAGTGTCATACATGTCTTGGATCTCTTCTCAAACATAGCTTGAGCATCCTCTTTAGTTCTTTCTTGCATGTCTTGGTATCTAGGAATTCCAAATGCCTCCCTTATTGACTCCTTGGCTAGGTATTCAAGAACCAAACCCTTAGGTGTTTTGATTGTTCTAGTTTGTGGATCATAGTGCTTTGCACACTCAACCATAAGCTCGCTGCATTGTATCGATGGTGGGAAGCCAACAGTGTGGTAGATTCCACTTTTCATGATCACCAAAGGGGAAGGTAGCTGGTTATTCATTCCATACTTTCTCCGCTTCATCTTCTTCCAATCTAGGTGCTCCATGTTCGTGTCTCCAACTTTCTTCCACTTGGAAAATATCTGCGACTCCGGATAGTATCCTTCAAGCACATTCTTCAATTGAGTCTTCCTTGCAGCTATCCCCGCCTTTGACATGGTACCTGTACGAAGCCTGAAGTCGATAACCTTCTAAAATAACCTTAAAAAATAATTTTCAGAATTATCTAAGTTCTGATTTTGACTAATTTTCCGACTTTTGAGCTCATTAAAATCAGAAATATAATATTGCATAACATAAATTCTGAAAACAATGGAGATCTGGACCAAAATATAGGCATCTCACCCTTGAAAAACCTGAGTTTCAAACTTAAAATAGGTCTGATCTTGATGTCTAAGTCTGAGAACTCCTCTCCAAACTCAGAAAATGAAGTAATTTAATGTCCAAAATGCTGTTCCAGGTCTGATTTTCTGAGTTTGATGTCTACCTCTGCAACTTGGATTTTAATGGCCGAAATGTTTGCATTAATGGCACCATCATACACTTGAAGCGATTTGCCCATACATGGCTGGAAACAACACGTTTTTGGCTTGAATCAATGGCTGGGAATGACATCTTGGGCTGAGAATGGGGCAAGTAAAATCGTTGCAGCTCCTTCAATCAGCAAGGATGCCTCCTAAAAATCACCTCTCTCAGCGTTAGCGACCTCCAATGGAGAGGCATTCAATGCATTAAACAAAATCGCACTCCCCTTCTAGCAATGGCGAACTCCAAACTCGATCTTCTAGCCCTCCAAACACTGGATCAGTCAATAATATTATAATGCTTTCTGGGCATGCTTTTTTAATCAACCTTTCATCTTCACTTTTCACTTCACCTTGCATGTGGGATTAAAAAACACATTATTTCCCCAGGTGGAAAATCCCACTCCATAGGGACTTTAAATTTCACTTTATTTTGTTCATACTTTGTCCACCAAGTGCAATGGTGGAGAATCAATATTCATTGGGACTGATTTGCCATTGAAATTGCATTCATTTTACCTTTGAAAGCTCATTTGATCATGCAAGGGGAAAATCGATGTCCATCTGGACATTAAAATTTCATCATCAACTCACTTCTCTTCACATATTTTCCCCAAGTGGAAATTCGATGCCTATGTGGACTCACAAATTTGATCAAATCATCACATATTAGCCTCAATTGGAAATTCGCCCTTCATCGGGACACTCATTTTCCCATTAAGATCCTATTAAACTTGGCAAAATACCTCCAGGTGGAAAATCGATGGTCATCTGGACACATTAACTTCATAAAATCTTCATATTTTCATCCCAAGTGGAGAATTGATATTCATTATTATCTTGCTCATTCAATCACTTTTCCTTCAAGTGGAAAATCAAACCTCATCAAAAAACTCAAATTTGCACTTACCTTTGTCATTTTGTCCCTAAGTGGAAAAACGTGGGTCATCAGGACTCAATTCCTTATGCATTTTTACTCTTGTAGGCTTGGTGGAAATACGATCTCCATTGGGACACATTCTTTGTCTTGAGCGGAAATTCCCGAGTCATCGGGACTTTCCACAAAATTACTTGCAAACTCAATCCTGGAGTGGAAAAGCGACCTCCATCAGGACTTTTCAGTGATAATCAACACTTTCAACATCCTTAACATCAAATTAACACTTTCATGCGCAAAATGGAGTGGAATATCATCCTCCATCGCGACTTTGTCCATTTTCATCTTCATAACTGAGTGGAAAGCACCTCCCATCGGGACTTTTGATTTATGCCTTAATTACTTGGTGGAAAAACATTCTCCATTGGGACTTGTTGATTTTCACATTGTAAAAACCCATACTTATCAAATTTTATGATTTTATGCAGTGGAAATTCTATTTCCATTGGGACTTTTAAGATTTCGTCAAGATTTGAGGGGTGGAAAATAGAAGTCCATTGGGACTTTGTGCATTTTTGACTTGTTTTACCTCCTAGGAGTGGAAAAATGACTCCTATAGGGACTTTTAGCACTTTAGCACAAAATTCACACCAATTTGCAACATTTTTAACATTTTTGCGCTCACATTTTAAAGGCTAGTTGCAACTTCAACACACAGAAAAATTTAGGATCACCTTAACATTTTTACATTTTGTAATACGTTGATCCTAATGACTTCAAAACTCAAAAATTTGACATTGCTTGCATCATGAAAACCTCTGAACATGATCACATCAAAATGAGACTTGGGCACTTGAAGCTCAAAATTGCCACCTGACTGCCAAAAACCCTAAACTTACAAAACCGGAAAGTAGGAAAGAGGGGTTCCCCGTTTGCAATGGGGCGATGTGTGAAAAGGTCACAACACCACCCAACATGGATTTAGAAGCCTCCCTTCATAAATTACTGTATTATATTATAATATTTTTATCAGTCACTGTAACCTACACTCTTTACTGAAATGATTTGGTTATGTTCTACTCACATCTTATGAGATGAAGTTTTTTATCTAACACACCATTATTTTATGCTTATTTTCAGAAAAGATAAAGCATTTTATCTAATCACAGAGAAACACAGAAAGTGTTGGATTTTGCCAAGATCAAGGGCACAATGAAAAGCATAAAAGAGACAATAGAATGACAAGAACAAACTGTATTCTCATCAATATAAAAATGATCAACTGGATTAACCAATACAATGAATAGAGGCCTGCTTATATAGGCAAGGCCATATGGATGTATGAGCACACAAATATGACAAGTGGCTCAATGAGAAACAAGGGTAGGTAGGAAATAGGTGTGGGTAGGTAGGAGAAATAATATAATATTCCACATGAGGTGGATCACCCACCGAAGGTGGAATTATCACTCCACAATAAGTGGATATGATAGTGTAATAACAAGATCAACACCATAAGAGGTGGAATTTCTCCTACACACACTATCCCAATGAGGCACAAACACCCAAGTGTCTCATATCCAAACTACTATGTAATGCATTATCCTAAGTAAACTTAAGTAAGTGTAATAATATCCATGATGAATAATTATTTACACCAACACCCCCCCTTAAGTGCAACTGAGGGGAATGCACTTAAGTCTACAATGCAACTAAGCAATGCAAGATGGGTCCCGGCTACGAGGCCATGATAGGGACCCATGTACAACATGCGAATGCAAGCAAAACAATGCAATGCAATCTCTCACAACCGGAGAAAAGGAGAAAACCCAGTGGGAAAAAACTCCCCCCCAAAAGAGAGATGAATGTACAAAAGAATCTCAAGGAAGAAGGACAAAACCTCAAAGAGGAAAAAGTCCCCCCCATAAGAGAGGAAGGAGAAGTCAGCTGACCCCCCCTAATGACACATCCCGCACCCCCAAGAGAGCTCGCAACTGCTGGAACTTACTCTCGGTGAAAGGTTTGGTGAATATGTCAGCAACCTGCTCTGCTGTAGAACAATACTGCAAATCAATGCCCTGCTCCTGGATGAGCTCTCGGATATAGTGCATATGAATCTCGATGTGTTTGGTCCGCTGGTGCTGGACCGGGTTCTTCGAGATGGCAATGGCACTCTGATTGTCGCAATATAGGACTGTCGGCCGTGGAGTAGTGAACCCAAACTCTGTGAGAATCTGCTGGAGCCAAATGGTCTCAGTCGCTGCGTTAACAGCGCCTCGATACTCAGCCTCAGTCGAAGAGAGAGCAATAGCATGTTGCTTCTTGCTCTGCCAACATATGGGGCCCGAACCAAGGTGAAAACTGTAACCAGAAGTAGACTTACGATCAACTAGATCGCCAGCCCAATCGGAGTCTGTGTAACCAACCAAGCGAAGTCCTGTGCCTGCTGCATAGTGAATCCCATAGTGATGTGTACCCTGGATGTAATGTAGAATGCGTTTGGCGGCTTTCCAATGAAGCTCATGTGGTTCCTGCATGAAGCGGGAAACCATGCCAACTGCAAATGAAATATCAGGGCGTGTATGAGTCAAGTAGATGAGACTACCCACAAGCTGACGATACAAAGTGGCATCAACTAGTGGAGAAGAACACTGAGCCTCAAGCTTGACTCCTGAAAGAAAGGGAGTCGGGGCAGGCTTACAATCAGCCATATGAAAGCGTGCAAGTAGATCAAGAGCATACTTGGGCTGCGATAGAGTAATCCCGGAAGATGACTGTGAAATCTCAATCCCGAGAAAGTAGTGCAAAAGACCCAAGTCAGTCATAGAAAATCTGTCATGCAAAGCAGAGTTGACCCTGCTAATGATGGATGCAGTACTCCCTGTAATGATCAAGTCATCAACATAGAGCACTAGTATCAAGTGAGAGTCATCCTGTCGCAAAATGTAGACATTCGGATCGGAATGACACCTGGTGAAACCTGCAGAGAGTAGAAAGGAGTCCATCTTGGCATACCAAGCCCTGGGGGCCTGCTTAAGGCCATAGATAGATTTCCTCAATCTGCAAACCAAAGAAGTATCCTGGATGAAACCCTGTGGCTGCTCCATATAAATCTCCTCATCTAGATCACCATGAAGAAAGGCACTCTTCACATCCATCTGATGTACAGCCCAACCATGAGCTGCAGCTATAGCAAGTGTCAAACGAATGGAGTTCATCTTAGCTACGGGTGCAAAGGTCTCAGTATAGTCAACACCTGCAACCTGCGAGAAACCTTTGGCAACAAGCCGAGCCTTATACTTATCCACACTACCATCCGCTGCAAACTTAGTTCGATAGATCCACTTACATCGAACCATCTTTCTCCCCTTAGGGAGATGTACTAGATCCCATGTGTTGTTCCTCATCAAGGAACTATACTCTTCCTCCATAGCTTGGTCCCACTCAGGAACCCCTGATGCTTCCCTGAATGTCTGTGGATCGGAAGCGGTAGCAATAAATGCATGTGGATGATCCTGATGTTGTGATCGTGTTCTCCGTGTATCCAAAGGATCCCCAACAAGAGAACCCGCGGACTCAAGTGTCTGTCGAGCCCAACGAGGTCTAGGTGGAGGTGGAGAATGAGGCACCTCAACTATAAATGGACCCTGCGGAGGTGTAACCCTGCGAGTCGGAGTTGAGGGAGTCTCATCATCTGAATCACTAACATCACCATCCACAATGGAGGAAGGTGGAGGAGGTAGAGAGGCTAAGCTAGGAGAGCTTTCCTCAAAGTGAACACTCCTCTCAATGAATACCTCATGTGTCTCTGGATCCATCAATCTGTATGCCTTAACACCCTCAGGATATCCAACAAATATGCAAGGCCGACTCTGTGGTTCCAATGCCTTGCGTTTCTGTGGAGGTATGCGAGCCCATGCTGGACACCCAAAGACTCTGAAATGTCTCACAATCGGTTTCCTACCAACCCAAGCTTCAAAAGGAGTAATACCTTGTAAAGCTTTGTGAGGAACCCGATTCTGGATGTGTGTGGCACAACTGATAGCCTCTGCCCAAAAGGCGGGATCAAGAGAACGTGCATGAATCATACAGCTAGCCATTTCTTTGAGAGTTCGATTCTTGCGTTCTGCAACCCCATTCTGCTGTGGAGTGTATGCAACAGAATGCTGAAGATCAATCCCCTCAAATGTACAAAAGTCCTCAAGTCTCTTGTTCACATATTCCCTGCCATTATCTGTACGAAGAATCTTGATCACTTTCCCTGATTGCTTTTCCACACGAGCCTTGAAGTCCTGAAATCTGTCAAATACTTCACTCTTATGAATGAGAAAGTAGACCCAAGTGAAGCGGGAGTAGTCATCAATGAAGGTAAGAACATAGCGGGCCTTACTAAATGAAGGTGCTGGAAATGGACCTGCTACATCACTGTGAACAAGTTGAAGAACTTCCAAAGCTCTCCAAGTTTTCTCTTTATCAAATTTCTCTTCGGGATGCTTGCCCATGGAACAACCTGAACATACACCCTCTGAAAAGTTGATTCGAGGAAGACCTGTGACCATGTCTTTAGTGCTGAGCTGCTGTAGATAGCGGTAGTTGAGGTGACCAAACCGCTCATGCCATAGCTTACTTTCTGAATTTGAATGAGTAAGCAAGGCCCTAGAAGGTGAACGTGGCACAAAGTGGGAAAATGAGTAAAGCCTTGAGTTGTCATTGACTTGTCCCACTGCTACCAAGGCATCATCATCAAGTTCCTTTACCACAACTGAATCTGGTGTAAACTCAACCTTTTTCCCATTCCCATAGTGAGTGATTTGGTAGATGGAGAGAAGGTTGGTAGACAAGTTAGGAACATAGAGAACATTCTCAAATGTTCCATCATCCATGTCAACTGAACCTTTCCCTTCAACCTCTACTTGTGTATCATCACCTATGTAAATGTGAGGTACCTTAGATGGCTCTAATGAAGAAAACTGCTCCTTTGTAGAACCCATGTGATAGGAGGCACCCGAGTCAAGTATCCATTGCTGTGAAGAACCTGTTTTAGCCACAAATGCTTGCCCTTTTCCTTTTGACTGTGAGGAGGAAGAAGATGAATCCTTCTTTGTGTAGGCGGATGGCAAGTTGATGTTGTTTTTCTTGAGAAGATTGGTTAACTCATCAACTTGCTTTGCGTGGCATCGATGCTCATCATGACCATACTTTTTGCAATATGCACAAGTTGGTTTATCCTTCTTAGGTGTTGTCCCCTTCTTGGAAGAGGATTGTTGATTGCCTTGTGATGGAGAGGATGATTGTCCCTTTTCTTGTTGTGGTTGAGACTTAGATTGCTTCTTCTTCTTGTTGGAATTTTTGCCTTGACTTCCTTGATTTCCTTGATTTGCTACCAAAGCCTTGGACTTTGAAGACTTGAGAAGCCCCATGTTCAACAACTTGGATTGTTCCAATATCAACATTTCTGTGAAAGCTTCAAAAGAAGGCATAACATAAGAACTCCCCACTGTCAAACGATGAGTTTGGAAGCTTGATACAAATGCTGCATATTCTGGTGCAAGCTTGTCCAACAAGTTGAATATCAATTGAGCATCCTTTTTGTCTATTCCACAATCCTTTAGCTTTGCTCTTAGCTCATTTGCTTTGGTTACATAATCTTGGATTGTATCAAAATTCTTGGGATCTAAGTTGGTGAGCTCATTATCAATTTGATAGCCTCTGATTTCATCGACTTGTCCATACAATTTCTGAAACATATCCCAAGCCTCTTTAATTGTTTTACACTTCTCAATGTGGAAAATGAGGTCATCTGATACATACTTGCGTAAGGTTCCAAGAGCCATGCAATTCTTAGTGAGCCATTCTAAGTGAGCATTTGGATCAGCCTTAGGATCAGGTGGTGCTGTTATTGTTCCATCTATGTAGTGTGTGAGACCCTTTTCCATTAGTTTACTCCATACTTTAATTTTCCATGATGCATAATTATGTGGAGTTAATGGTGGAAACTTATTAGGACTCATTGCAACAAGAATGGAAAGAGCACAAAAGAGGCACAATCACACAAGACACCCCCCCAAATTCACTCAATCAAAGAACCCCCCCAAATGTGATGATTTTGGCACTTTATAAGTAGTGCGTATACAATGGGCCACTTGCAAAAAAATGGCAAAGTGGACTTCTGATTTACAATTTTACAACTGCCTCAAGAAGGCCAAAAGAGACTCAACTGAAAATGCAAGAGATCTAACTAAGATCCAAGCAATTTACAAGTACCTAATAGGCCAAATAAGACCAATATCTGAAAGTACAATTTTCACTCAAAATCTCTGAAATCTGATCATAGATTCTGAAAGTAGACGAAAAAATAAGCACTTTCAAAAAAAACGGCACCTGAAAAGGAGGTCGTATGAGCTCAAACGAGGCCTTTGAAGTTGCAGAATTGAGGATTGGACAGGTACAGCTGAGAGAATCCGAAAATTCCGAAAAACCTGTGCATCAAAATCAGAAAATAACCACACCACTGCGAAGATCACGAAATTTTAGCCCATTTCAAAAAAAATTGCACCAAAAAAGGAGCAAAAATGAGCAAGATATGGCCTTCCAAAGTTGGACTGCAAAACTGAAAAGCCCAATGGAGAGGGGTTTAAAAATTTTCAAAAAATGCTGATGTGGCGCTGACGTCAGCAAAACACTGTGTTAAATTTGACGGCCGTATGACCGTCACGAAAACTTCGCTGCCTGGCTGACTGGGCGTCCGTACTGTACGGAAATGATGACTGTGCAGGCTGATGTGTGCGTCCGTACTGCTGACTGTGCGTACGGTAATGCTGCGTGGCACAGTGCTTGAGTGATGACGTGTCTGTACGGTTGCCTGCGTGTCCGGATGATGTGTCAGACGCGTGGTGGGTTCTGTGCTCGGACGGCTGCAGGTGTCGTGTGGGGGCTTCCGGCGGTGACACGGCGGCAGAAGGAGAGACGGAGGCTCCGGGAGCTGCTGGAACAGGTGGCGCCGGGAGCTGAGCTGGAGGAGCCGAGGACGCTGGCGGAGGAGACTCTACCGGAAGCTGCCGGGAGAGGATGCTGGGCGCCGGAACAGAGGACGAGGGAGGCGCCGGCGCGGCAGACGGAGCGGTGTACGGGTGCTGCCGGAAGGACAAAGCTGCAGACGGCTCACAGACCTGCAAGCAGGTACCGCAGGGGTACGGAGCACAAGGGGGGGGGTCTGCGGACCCCCCAAACAAAAATTTTTTTTTTTTTTGAAGATTTTTTTTGATTTTTTTCAAAAATTTTTGATTTTTTGATTTTTCAAACCAATATTCGGAAAAAATGAAAAATTTTTGTTTTTTTTTCGAAAAAATATATAAAAAATTCGAAAATCCGTACGATATAGCCAAATTGGGGAAAAAAATTTTCCTCACCAAAATAGGTCGACTTTATAGTCAAAATTTATGGAAATGGCCTCCCGGATTCAACGGTGATGTCCAAATCGCTGTAAGATGCCTCCAAAAAATGAAGATCCCCAAATCCGAAAATAGAAGCCTTCCACGATGTCTCCAAAAACTGATCAACGAAGCCCCAATAGCTCTGATACCATGTTGGATTTTGCCAAGATCAAGGGCACAATGAAAAGCATAAAAGAGACAATAGAATGACAAGAACAAACTGTATTCTCATCAATATAAAAATGATCAACTGGATTAACCAATACAATGAATAGAGGCCTGCTTATATAGGCAAGGCCATATGGATGTATGAGCACACAAATATGACAAGTGGCTCAATGAGAAACAAGGGTAGGTAGGAAATAGGTGTGGGTAGGTAGGAGAAATAATATAATATTCCACATGAGGTGGATCACCCACCGAAGGTGGAATTATCACTCCACAATAAGTGGATATGATAGTGTAATAACAAGATCAACACCATAAGAGGTGGAATTTCTCCTACACACACTATCCCAATGAGGCACAAACACCCAAGTGTCTCATATCCAAACTACTATGTAATGCATTATCCTAAGTAAACTTAAGTAAGTGTAATAATATCCATGATGAATAATTATTTACACCAACAGAAAGAATAATGAATTTGGGGACAAAAAAGTAAATTGTAACATCCTTAGATAGAAATTCTATTACAGTATGTGTCTTGAGTCTGCCTTGCATCCTTTATTGGCATCAGGCATTAAAATCTATCGTGGCTTGTGTTGTGTCTATGATTTGAGGAGGCCCGATCTTTGCCTCCCCTTTGTCTGTCTCTTCTTTTTAGCTCAACCCAATTGAGAATATATAGGATAAAGAAATTCCAAATTTAATGCAACTAGCTAACCAATTTCAACTGCATATCTGGCTTTACCATTTCCACCCAACATGGGTTTATATTACTGTATTATATTATAATATTTTTTTTACCAAGCATTTTATCTACACTCATTTACTGAAACGATATGGCTAGCTTCTACTTATATCGTAAGAGATCTAATGTCCTAAATCAGACTTTTCAATGATAATAACAGATTCGAACATAAACAATAAACTTCACCAAACTACACTGAACAATACCAATAAAACTAGCTAGTAAACACTCAAACTTGCACAAATTGAACCAGAAACTCATGTAACTTTTATGTTGATATAATTCTGATTTGTACAGCATAATAGATTGATATGACTGATATGATAGTCATCACAATTGCCACATCTATAAATACATAGTCTTAAACTCGCACACACACGTTGCCAACCAAAGCATTGAAAACTCTCCAATTTCTCCACAACAAGTTTGATATTCCAATCTTTTGAAAAGGACCAGGAACAACAAAAAGAACAAGAAGAAAAAATCCTTCAGCAGCACACAACACAACAGAAAAACGACACAAACGCTGCACTCCAACTACATATACTTCACCTACAACTTGCAACAAACAAACACACATTGAATAACTGAAATCTCTCGCAAATCTATGAAGCTACGGAAAGAGAATGCCCTCTTGAATCAAAGGGTTTTCGTCTTCTAAACTCCTGCAACTCATGAGTTTTTGTCTTCAGAAGGATACTTGAAAACAAAGTGCTTTGGAAGATAAATTGGCATAAGATGATAATTCCAAATGGAATGCTTTTCAAGTTTTATATGTTGCAAGCCAAACTTGGGCACCCAAAATCCCACGCCACATTTTGGAGGGAAAAAATTAATGAAAAGAATATCCCAAAACCACTCCTTAACTGTTGGCCAAAATGGTGAACGACAACTATCATAAAAGATGCTCCATTTAAATTCAAAATAAATGTCAGGTGCGCCTAGAGGTTTTCAATGCTCCAAATTGCTGATAATATTAGAGTTTATATTTGTTCCGTAAGTTATGAAATATTAGGATTAAAATAAATATTAAATAAAATGGGTTAATATTAAATTTAAACTTACTATTTTTGGAAGGGCGACATGACAAGTCCTCCCTTCCTAAGATTGCTTGTCCTCAAGCAATGCAAATTAGGATGCTCAAGTATCTTAGGTCCTTCCCAGGTGGCATCGTCAACTGATAAGTTTTTTCATTTGATTAGATAGTTTGTGATGCTCTTTTTTCTCAAGATTTTTTACTCTGTCATCGATCACCTCGTTTAATATCTCTGCCCAAGATTAGGGGCAGAATACACAGCAATAAAACTAGAAAATCACAGCTTAGATAAAACCCTAGGCAGCTAATATATCTAAAGACCATCCTAAATAAGTAATAAATATTGGTCATAACCATTTAAGGAAGGCCGACCTAATTAAGGACAATAATTTCTGTAAGGAGGGCCGACCTGATTGAGAAGAGATAAGCGGCCAAGCAAGAAATAAATACATATTTAAAGGGCTGACTCAGGGTTCATAATGATGACCGATCCTTAGAGATGAGCACCCATCGTGTGCAAGCAAATAAATTAAATTAAATAAAATTGCTGCTGTATTGGGCCAACCTCTTTGAAGTCACCCCTCATGGGTGAAAGGGTGTATTTGGCAAGGTATATAAGAAGATAAGTTTGAGATGACAGTGGAAGAAAAATTAAGAAATATCATTGGATAATAAAGCAGAGGTAAGGAAGTTTGGCAAGCAGCTCAAAATTAATTGATAAGCAGACTTAAGGCATCAAGGAAGGAATTGAATCAGATCAGACATCAGACCAATTAAAAGCATAAGAAGGATTTTACAAATCAGAGCAGGCCTATTACATCCAACATTTAAATATATTAATACAGCAGATCATAAGCATTCCATTGACTATCATATCTGTTCAAGGTATAATAAGCAGACCCTAGAGCAGATCAAAGGAACATTTATAAGCAGAAATGTGTGGAGACTATGAGTAGATTATTTCAGACTTCATGAGTAGTTAATTTCAGACTTTATGAGCAGCAAGAGATTGAACAGGGGCAGACCTGATATAATCAGATTCAGGCATACAGATATTAGTATTACAACTGTGATTTGATGTGAAATAATAATTCTTGTGGATCTCAACTAAATTTTGTGATTTTAGGGCAAAAAACTAGGACATGTACAAAAAGGGACATGGCACCTGGTTTGGAATCAAAATCAACTTCCCCTCATCTTCTAAGGGCGGCAAATCTGCTGAAGGCACAATACACTGACCTAGAACTTTCTTTTTGTAAGATAGAGGGAAAACATTATGATACTATTTTGTGGAGGTTTCCACTCATAGGACATTTCACCTAGCCTCTTCACAATCCTATAGGATCCATAGCATTGGGGTTTGAGTTTAATAGCTCCATTGTTCTTAATAGAAATTTGCTAGTAGGGCCGCAACCGTAAGAAAACCAAGTCACCCACCTACAAAGATCTATAAGTCACCCACCTCAAAAGATCTATCTGTCCTTTTCTGATATGCATAAATATTTTGTTGATTTTGTGCTTGCTGCAAATCATCTTTTAATGCCCTCAGTATTTCTTGACTTTGATTAATCAAGTCACCTGCTGTACTATCTGAAATTAATAAATCAGCAAAAGAAAGTGCATCATAATCATGTAAAGCTTTAGATGGTGACATACCGAATGGGCATTTGAGGTGAATTATTGTAGCAACATTCACCCAAGTGCACCCACTTGATCCATGCAGTTTCTTGATTTGAAACATAGTTTCTTAAGTACCCCTGAATCCATTTATTCACTATCTTTATTTAACCATCAGTTTGTGGATGATAGCTAGTACTTGGTGCGAGTTTTGTACCTGTCAAATGAATATACCAAGAGTTTTGTATCTCGTTTGCTTTTTTTTTGTAAAACAGGTACAAAACTCTTGGTAATGAACTAACGTCTTTTGGTTTGCTTAGTTTTCAGCTCTCAAATGCGATTGGGTGTGCTTTTTGGGTGAGGACTGCATCAATACCTTCTCCAAATGCATCACATTGAACAACAAAAGGTAATGAAAAGTCAAGAATAGCATTTAAAGGGCACAAGCTCATTACCTCCTTAAACTTGTCAAAAGTTTTTGAGCATCTTTGCCCATACAAAGATCCTCTCTTTGTTAAATCAGTCAAAGGAACAGTCAACTGAGACAACCCTTTTGCAAATCTCCTGTAATGACAACATAATCCCAAGAATCCTTTCAATTGTGTCAGCTTGGTGGGAATTTGCCATTCTGAAATTGCTTGAATCTTTTGTTGACCCACCTAAACACCTTTGACACTTGTAACATGAGCCAAATAAAAAATCTCTGTCAAACCAAATTCACATTTGGACAACTTTGAAAAGAAAGATTGTTGCTCCAAAATACCCAAAATTGTATTTCGATGTTTCAGATGCTCCTCCCAACGAATTTTCTGAGTTGTTTGCTAAATACTTGATTCGTGCATTATTAGAAAGTGGCTGGAGCATTAGTGAGTCTAAAAGGCATGACCAAAATTCAAAGTGTCCTTAATGACACTTGAAAGCTATCTTATCAACATCTTTATCTCTTATGGCAATTTGATGATATCTTAATGTCAAATCAATTTTGGAGAAGTACACAACTCCATGCAATTCATCTATGAGCTCATCTATCGTTGGAATAGGATATCTATTTTTAATGGTCTTCTTGTTTAAGGTCCTATAATCAATGTACATCCGAATAGTGGCATCCTCTTCAACAAAAACTATTAAAGCTGCAAATGAGCTGGAGCTAGGTCCTATGTGTTGTTTGTAACTAGGGTTATGTATGGGTTCAGATTGCCTTTGCCTTAAGGCAACATCCGAACCCCTTTTAGGTCCAGGCCCTATCCTAGGGTAACGTGACCCTAATATATGCCCAGCCCAATCCTAAATACACGCCACCTAATTAAATTGGCGCCAAAACCCAAAGGAGGCCGACTTGCAATCAAGGATTAAAATGTGTATAAATAAGAGACATTTGCAAGTCAACGAAAACAGCTCTGCTAATAAAGGGCGAATTTACAAGGGAGAAAGCGAATTCATTTAGAATTGTGCGAATTTGTCCAAGAGGACATAGGCTGTGTTATGCAAACTTGGAGAACTTAGAAAGTGCAGATCTGCTATACAAAAGGACCAGATCTGACAGAGAAGCTAAGTATTGTATTTGTGCATTTAAGAGGAGAATATATAATCTGACCTGTGGGTCTTTAATGCTGGGTTTTTCCTCCTTGGAGGTTTTCCTAGGGTATGTGTGTTTGTCTACTGAGTACTTACTTTCTGATTTTACTGAATGTTAACTTATTTGTCACAAATCTGATTACAATCTAGGCATAAATAAAAGGATATAAGTCTGATTAATGAACCTAGTGTATAAAATTACAATGAAGGACATCTCAAAAAAGTTCTTTGACAGCCTTCTGAATTTTTTCTCTAAATACTCTTCGATGATGGTATAGTGTAGTTATAATAGGTTTGGCCTGCTATTTTAACTCTACAACATGCTGAAATCCTCTATTAGATGGAAGTCTTGGAGGCATATCATTGAAAATCACACTCTTCTTATTTACATTTATTTGAATGTCAACGTGATGAGTAGTACATTTATTATTTGATGGGGACTTTGTGGGAAGAAACAAGCAACTTGTTGCCCATGCTATTTGGCCTCTATGGAAAGTTCTCTCTATCCTTATGGTTGTCACCACTTGTGGAGCTCCATTTGAGATCCTTCTAAGCACAATATTCTTTCCATTTTTTGTGAACTTAAGCTCCATAGTTTGGTAATTCCGTGAATACTCCTTTAGAGAATGCCCATTGTACACCCAAAACCATATCAGTATCTCCTATACCAACCACATAAAGGTCACCAGATACCTTATGGTCTCCTAGAATTATATTAAGTTGCCTGATTACTCTGGTACATGGAATGATGAATCTATTGGCTATTGTGACATTGAAACCTTCATGTTCTTTTACTTATAATCCTCTTTTCAATACCGAACCATCATCAATAAAATTGTGGGTAGTGCCACTATCTGTCAGCATGGTCATCTGCTGTCCACTCCATGAACTCTAAAAGGATAATATTTTGGAACTCTTGAGAGCACAGCAATTGTACTCTCTTTTGTGACTTCATTCTCTAATTCTTCAGCTATATGTTGAACTGAATCTTTAAATATCTCGGGTTTATCCTCTGACTCTCAATCTTTATTTGACACCACTTCAATGTAATATACTTTTTCTTCACCCAAGCATCTATGTCTAGAAGTCCATGGTTCTCTACAAGAGAAACATAATTCATTTCTCTTGAGATCATTCTTTGTCTCTTTATCCATCTTTGTTGCAATTGGTGGTATGAACTTCTAAGTTAGGGCATGGAAATCTTTCCTTTGGAATACTCTCTCCTGCTGCCATTAAGTGAATGCCTTGGAATGATGAGAAAAAGTATTCTTCTGTATAGATGGCTCAAAGGCTAAAGTCCTCTTAATGGCTTCTTGCAATGCTGTCAGTGCAAAGGCCTTAACAATTCGCTTGAGAGGTTCAACCAAATCCTCAATAAAAAGGAATGTGATTTTTTTTTTCTGAAACATCAGATACCATAACCGCAATATGCTGAAATTCAGCCCCACATGCTTAATGTCGTCTAATTGCTACAAGCTCTCTAAAATACTCATTTTCATCCTTCCTTTCAAAACAATCCAAAATTCTCTGACTGAATTCATCAAATGTCTGCACATCATCATGACCCCGTGTGATTAATCCATCATGAGACCAATCATAAGCAACTCCCTCCAAATGTAAAGTATCAAATTGAATATCATCTTCCTCTACCATAGGACTGAGTGTAAAGGATATCTGCAATTTTTGTAACCAAGCCCTTGCTGAGATTTTATTATTTCCATCAAAGATGGGTGCACTCAATTTTTGGAATTATCTGTTGTAAAAGCTCTTTTATCATCATTTTGGTGATCATTATTGAAAAATAAATTGAATGAATGATTCAATAATCGGATAATCTATTCAACAATATACAAGCATATATATAGAGATTACAAGGCGACATTCTAAATTAAGAACAAGCCGTTTAAAGTGAACTACTAAAAAGCTAAACGCTAAATAAAGCTTAAAAGCTAGTTAACTAAAAAGAAAAAAGCTAAATGCTAAATAAAGCTTAAAAGCTAATTAACTAAAAAGCTAAATGACCATTAAACAAGGAACTAAATATAGGTGACTAAAATATAATTAAATATTCTAATACCCTCCCTTAATGGTCATTCTATCTACTAACTACCCTACAGAAGACATTGCAAGTTTTTTGATCACAAACGAAAAGAACACTTTGCTGCGGTGGAGACCCTCTTTGGATCTGAAAAGTGTTAAATGACCAAGAATGCTAGAATCCATCCAACCTGACGTTGGGTAACCAAACTGAAACTTGAAACCATGATTTTGAAGAAAATCGGCAAACCTTTTTGAAGAAGAGTATCAACTCCAAAATTGACTGCAAGATACCACGGTTGCAGATGTTCGCCCTGGCAGGTGCGACCCAAACTAACTGCAACAAAGCACGATTTTTGAGGAAAAAACCGTCAAACCCTGAAATGGGAACCCTCGAAAAGAGAATTTACGATTTTGAGGAGAAAATAAAAAAACCAAGAAATCTGAGGTTAAAAATCATCGTTTTTGTGGAAAAAAACGTTAAACCTAGATAACTAAAATCTTACGCGAATATCGCGGATTACAGATGAGATGATTTTTAAGGGAAAATTATAAACCCTGCGAACAATTTTCGAGGAAAAAATCGTGAAAACCCTCCCATGATTTTTGTGGAAAAAATCAGAAAATCGACAGACAGTTTTTCAAGAAAAAATCGTGAAAACCCTGGAACCTGTAAGACGAGGTTTGGCCTAAATCAATCTGATAAAGGTAACGATATTCAGATATCGTGAACATGCACTGTTTCCAAGTGTTGTGGCAGTTGTTGAACTTATGTCTGTGTTCCAACATGATGTTGGTCAAAGATGCCATCACAAAAATGGAGGTTGAACGAGGTCAACCTAGTGAAAGCATGAGACAAAAGAATCTGATTCAAAAATCAAAATAGAAGCAGCTGCACAAAAAATCTGAAACCCTGGAGGAGGATTCTAGCATGAATTCTTAGGTGCGAATTTCGAGGTTTGGAAGAAACCCATAAATTAATTTTTTTCTGCAAACTTAAAACCCTAGATCGGATGTACAACATAATCAACGCCCACAGAATTAGCAAAAATTGTGAACTGTTTTTAAATTCCAAGGCAAATTTGTTGGCACAAAATTCGAGGCACGGAAAACGAGACACCCTAAAAAATTTGAGACCAACCCAAAAAAGCTCTTGAAAAACCCACCAAGAATCTGAAAACAGAATATAGATCTGACGGCTCAAATTGAGGCACGGAAAACGATGCACCCAGAAAAATCTGACGACGACCCAGTTGAGGTCTCGAAAAACCCACCAAGAATCTGCAAGAAAAATAAAATTTCGACTTGAACTGAAGGGTCAAAACCCTAGTCGAAAATTGCAGAAACCCTAGGAAAATTTTTAATCTGCAAAAAAAATTCCAGGTTGCAGGCCCGAAAATCTCCAGAATGCTAAAAAAACATAAACTGCTGCCCAGCACAAAGAAATTCGCCCACAAATCAGAAACCCTCAAAAAGACTTCTAAAAAGCAAAATCGTTTTTTTTATAAAAAAACAATAAAATTAAATCTGGAAAATATTCCAGAAATAAGGGTATGAATTTTTATTAAAAAATTCGCCAAACTTTAAAGAATCCCATTGACCTGCTCTGATACCATGAAAAATAAATTGAATGAATGATTCAATAATCGGATAATCTATTCAACAATATACAAGCGTATATATAGAGATTACAAGATGACGTTCTAAATTAAGAACAAGTCGTTTAAAATGAACTACTAAAAAGCTAAACGCTAAATAAAGCTTAAAAGCTAGTTAACTAAAAAGAAAAAAGCTAAATGCTAAATAAAGCTTAAAAGCTAATTAACTAAAAAGCTAAATGACCATTAAACAAGGAACTAAATATAGGTGACTAAAATATAATTAAATATTCTAATAATTATGATGTCATCTTCCTGAAGCTCTCTTATCCTAGATTTCGAAATAAATGATAAATTATATATTTCTTTTAAAAGCCTCAAGTTTGTTGTTATATTCTTTAATGATTTTTTCAAGATCATCGCCATAAGGATCTTCACAAGCTTCTTATTGAACTCTTTTCTTTCTTAGAAACACTGGCTTTGAAGGTTTTGGAATGGGATGCCCCGTAGATCTACCATTTTCTGATGTGCTTCCTTCACCTTGGGTTGCTCTATTTAACTGCACATTCTTCAATTCCTTTAGGGTTTCTGACATTTTCATCATTAAAGCAGTCAATGCTTCTTACCTCTCACTCATTCTGATTGCATTTTTTTGGAGAAACTTTTTTCTCTCTTGAGCAATAAGCATTTTTTTGTGTCTTGACATTTTTTATTTTCTCTGTGTCGTTGGTGTTTTGTTCTAACAACTTCTTCTACTCTCTTTTCATGTATCCAATTTCTCTATTACTCGAAATCATCAACAAACAAATCTACCCTATAGGTTGGCAAGATCTTGGTTCTAATACCATTGGAATGGCCTAAATCAAATTTATTGATGATGATAATAGAGTTTAACATAAACAATAAATTTTACAAACTACATCAAATAGCGCTAATAAAACTAGCTAGTCAACATCCAAACTTGCACAAATCGAATCAAAAACTCATGCCACTTTATATTGATATAATTTTGATTTTAACAGCATAATGGATTGATGTGACAGTCATTACAATAGCTACAACAACAAATACAAAATCTGAAACGAACAATGCTTAACTCTCACACACATTGCCAACCAAAGCATTGAAAACTCTCTGATCTTCTCCACAACAAGTTTGATATTCCCAGCTCCCAGAAATGATCAAGAACAACATAAAGAACAGTAGCAAGGAATCCTGCAACAATAGACAATACAACAGCAAATGACACAAACATTGCACTCCAACTACATATACTTCATCTGCCACCTGCAAAAAATGAACACACATTGAATAACTGAAACGTCCTGCAAATCTGAAGCTCTGATGCGATCCCTAAATAAGAATGCCCTTTTGAATTAAAGGGTTTTTGCCATTCGACTTTTGTAGCTCTGAAGTTCTTGTCCACAAGCCACAATCGTCTATGGGTTTTCATCCTTAGAAGTTGAATAAAAAGTGCTCCAGAATATAAATCATTAAATTGGCATAAGTTGATTATCCACAAATGGATTACTTTTAAATTTTTCTATGCTACAAGCCAAACCTTTGGCGCCCAAAATCGCATGCCACATTTTGGAGGGAAAAATAAATGAAAATAATATTTCAAAACCACTCCTAACCATCGGCCAAAGTGGTGAATTACAACTATCATAAAAGATGCTCAATTTAAAATAAAAATAAATACCAGATGTACCTGGAGTTTTCCAATGTCCCCACTTGCTGATAATATTAGATTTAATATTGAATTGTTTTGCAAAATATAAAATATTAGGTCTAAATTAAATATTAAATAAATTAATACAAAGATTTACTATATGTTAACTCGTGGGAAAATAAAATGGGTGAATAACAAAGTTGTAGAGATTGATTTGGAGCATATGACGGGAATAATGACGGAAAATTTTCTCTAGTAGATACAATTTCTCAAAATTGCGCAGGTATCCATAGAGACCAGATACTACAGTATTTCGTAATCTTTTCATGAAAATATTGAAGGTAAAACCATCCCCTCAAGTCTGCCTTGCATCTTTCATTGGAAACAGGCATACAAATCTGGCCCTGTTGGTCTTGTCCTTTTCCCCTTCATCTTGCTTTAGTTTTTGTTCAATCCAAAAGAGTATATATAGGATAATGAAATCCCAAATTAAACGTTACCAGCTAATAATTTCAACTACATATCTGCCTTTGCCATCTTCTCGCAACATGGATTTATAAGTATCACTTTGTAAATTACTGCATTACATTATATCTTTCTTATTAAGCATTGTTACACACATTTTTAGTGAAATACTCAAGCTAGCTTCTACTCAAAACAAGTAAGCAATCTTTGTGGTCTCTACATGGATCAAGTGTCTTGCCTATTAACTAGTGAACCACAATCAATTCGACTTAAATGGATTTTGACTTCCCAAAATTTCAAAAAAATATTTGGAAGTATATAATTTATAGCAAAAGCTCTAATACAGTATTTCCTCTAGAAATACAGAAAACGAGAATGAATTTGGGGACAAATTCATTGGCAGCATGCATCCTTAAATAGAAAATCTATTACAGTATGTGCCTCAATTCTGTCTTGCATCTTTCATTGGCAGCAGGCATAGAAATCTATCCTGGCTTGTGTCATGTCTGTGATTGGCAGAGCTCCTATCTCTTCACCTCCTTTATTTTGCTATGTTTAAGTTCAATCCAAAAGAGCAAATACTAAATATAGGTTAAAGAAAACCCCTTGCCTCTAGCATCTCCACCCAACATGGATTTAGAAGCCTCCCCTCATAAATGTTGAGACATGGACCAGCTAGGACTTGAACCTAGGGCCTTCCATACGCTGCTGGAGTGCTCTACCACTGAGCTACTGGCCCCTCTTGGACCAGTCCATCATCGGTCCGGGTGTGGCTTATTTCCACCACCAACAATAAAATACTGTATTATATTATAATATTTTTATTTGTTACCTACACTTTTTCACTGAAAAGATCTGGCTAGCTTCTACTCACATCTTAAGAGAGGAACAAACTTGAACAAACTTCAACTACACATCTGCCTTTACCATCTCCATCCAACATGGATTATATGCCTCCCTTCATAAAGTACTGTATTAACTATTGTACAATATTTTTTACTAAGCATTTATAACTAGACTCTTGTACGATAAGGATGGATCCGGATGGCTTCCACTCAAGTCTTAAGAAATGAACAAACTTGTTACATCATTTAATGTCCCCTACTAGGAGGTTCCTGCATACTAACATCATTATGCCTTAAATCAAGACACTGAACTAGAGAACAATTAGCATTCATAATACAGTTGCTAGTTACTATACTGAAGCCCCAATCCTTACTTCTTTCCTAATCATCAACCCTAACAGAGGATGGGGAATTACTTGTTAGGGCGCTAGGAAAACTATTGTCCACAAATAGGCCCAACGGTTTCAGAAACACCCATCCATACCACCTCTTTGACCTCCTAAGGGTTTCAGGAACACCCGTCCATACCACCTCTTGGGACTCACCTATTTTGGGAGGTATTACAACCGCCTTTACCCAACAAAACCAACCTATCCTCATGAGGGGCAATAGACAATGTTTAAGGATTAGGCTTTGAGTATACTATTCTCTCATGTATTATGAATATATATGTAAACAAATGAAATTAAGCATAATTGTTATATAAATCTGATTAACAAATATAAAACTTATTATTTCCGTTATATGTGTATATAAGAATAAATATTACAGTTTATACTATAGGCCATATATGTCTTTTATTCCTAATAGAACTCAATATAATATTCTGTAATAAACATTTAGTTTATAGGAGAGATACAGCATACCAATCTGCTGTCACAACAATGATTGCAGTAATATAGATGATCTGCCAGTAATTTAATACTCTGTTCCTTCGATGATGGCCTGATTGGGTGGGAGGCCTCTTTATATCCCTTTGCTTGGTTGTAGGATCTTGACTCCTCATTGAGAGTTGCCTTGCCAAGAGACATGTTTTCTTGAGTTGCCGTTCGTCATCGTCGTGGGCTTAACCAAAATTAATCTTTGCCTTAACTGTAACCGATATTAATCAAGGATTCATTTACCACTGTAACCGATATTAATTTGTCTTGACAAGGGTTTAATAACTATAGGCGATCATGGATTTATTAACAACTGACTCACATGGATTCATTAACAACTGTAACCGATATTGGTCTTTTGTCTTAACAAGGATTTATTAGTGAAATCGTCTTGTCTTATCCTGTAAAACGATTTCACTTACAGGTTTCTTATTAACGGGAGAGGTTTCAGACTGGGGACATGACACATTAATTTATGGAGGCATATAAATCCACAATAGAAAATTAGTTCAATTTTTCCATTCAGGGCTAGTTATTCAGAGCTAACTGGCTTTGTCTCAAGTTCAAATTCCAAGGTTAAAATTTGTTCATATATTAACAGAATTGGAATAGTTTTTCTGAAATTGAGCTTTTGCATGTAAAATTGATTGCAGCTGACAGTAGCAAAGGGTAATTGAATTTCAGTATTTTCATTGCTTGGCACGTAAATATTCCAGAATTCCAGATTTTTGAATTTTTTTGATCTCTCAGATGAATCAATTTTTTAAAACCTACTAACTATTATCATAAACATATCTGAAACCACGGAAGCTAAAATAGGTGAAAAATTGCAAAAATCACCAAAAATTGTGAAACTTTTGTAATGCCGATTTTTCCGCAAAAAAACTTGTGATTTTGTGTAAAATTGTTGTTCACCAGCAATTTTGACCATTTTTAAACTTTTGGCCCGCTTTTTAAAGTTTTATCACGATTACTCCAGGAAAAATGTGTGGGTAAGGTGAATTTTGACAAATTTTGCATAAATTGAGGCGATAATGAAGACTTCTTGGTAAAGCCTGAGCCAAGCATTTTAAATGTTAAAGTTTGGTGTGCAAACAAAGTTCTTTGCTTCATGCGCTTTGAATGCATTAGTTAACGATTGAACGAATTGGGTTGGCTCAAGAAATAAAATTCTTTCTATAGTTGAAAGAATATGTACTGCAATTCTGCTACTGAAGATGGATTGGCAACCTATTGATGCAAAGTTAGAGAGTTAAAGAGTAATAAGATTATATATCAAACTTCAATATTTTAGAAAACATATTTCAAAAATAGAAAGAAAATCAAATTTAGAGAGTTTGAAAACATACTTGTGTTAAAATTTTGATTGCAAAAATCTATAGTTGTGGTGTAGAAGCAATATCTTTAAAAAATCATGAGATATATTCCGATATATCTTTTCTTGGTAGGGTTTCCAACATTTTTTTGAAAAGTATCAGGATATATTCTGATGTCTATCCACAGTGGGGTTCCCAACATTTTTTTGAAAATATCACGACTTTTTCAAAATGTATTTGACCAAAATTTTCACTAATATATCCCAAAAGTATTAGTGACATATCACTGGTAATATCACAGTAAATAAGTTTTTTCCTGTATAAGCATCAGACCTGCACTTTTTTTGTTATTCTACTCTAGAAGTTTTATAAATGAGTAATACACTTTGAATGGTGTAAGTAGTTGTTAGGATTTTCACCATCCATTATTGAATAGCTGTTTAGATTTGTTACGAAGGGACAATGGCAACAATTGTTGTCATTATTCCAAAAATGAATGTAGTTATTTGCTGTTGTGAAGACACTTGGTATAATTGGTTTGAAAATCTTGCGAATAGAGAACATGACCATCATTATTGTCACTTGTGATTAGAGAATACGAGTGTTGCCTTTGATAACAGCGAACACTGCTGTCATTATTCATGATTTGTGAGCATAGTCATTACGACACAAAACTGTCAAATGACCATGTTATAGTTTGACTTGTCATTGTTGTTTGTAATGTCCACTTCTCAGCAGTGAACAATTTTGTTAGCCATTAGCCTATTCCAAAGGCCCATAGGCTAGTTGAGAGCAGAATTAGGGTTTCCTATCTCTGAGAGGATGTTTCTGCAGTTTCGAAGGCTTGCATGTTGGAATTTGTTAGTTTGGATTCTAGATTCCTTCTAGGTTTTGAGAAAGCTTTCCAGTAAGGGTACATGCATAGCAAGTTACAGAGTTTGATCGACTTACTTTTTTTAGTAAGTGGAGGCAGAAGTAGTTGAGTTCTCTAGGCTTTTCTGGGTTTTCTGAGAGCTCTGCGATGGTATAACATGCAAATCAATCTGAGGACCTTTCCGGGACTTACTATTCTTAGTACGTTTGGTAGCTGCTCAAAATGTGGTAAAAATCACTTTGGAAACACTTACTATATTTAGCAATATGCTATTTATAGTAAGTACTATTTTTGGCAATGCTATTTTTGGCAGGGATTCTGTAGCTTAGCTCAGTGGCTATTTTTGGCAGTATTATTTTGGCAAGATCCTGTATTCACTCAGATGACTATTTTTAGCAGTTCAGTTCAAAGCTCCAACTCAATTCACTTTTGGTGATTTCTAGCACTTCAGTCTCCGGCTCAATTTGTCAATAATCAATAGTTGAGAAGGTATTTTTAATATATTAATACCTTGGGCATGAGGTATTAATATTTAATTATTTTATGGAGGGACAACTTAGGAATGGAGAAAATATTAATTTTATCCTAAGTTTATTTGGGCGAATTATTTCACCTTCTTTTGGACTCCAAAGTGCAATTTCATGAATATTATTTTTTAAGCATTGTATTTATCAAAAGTGGCGACATGGATGAAAATGTGCTTAAGTTATAATGTTTTTATGTTGCAAAGTGTGGACCAAGGGAAAATTTTGAACTTGAAGCCTAGGTGGTGGATTTTCATCTTGGGCGCCATATACTTGAAGGAAATGAAATGAAATAAATCGCCAACTGTGAGTGGGATGGAATGACATGTGATTTGGGCGAATTTAGAGGCATTTGCATTTGAATTTGATTGGGCAAAAGTTGTAAATAAGTGATTTGGGCTCTCATTTTGATATCCATGAAAATTTGTATAACAAAGTGCTGCTGGAATGGTGCCAAATTTGTGCTTCGAAGTTGCGAGCTTCCTAGGCTATGCCAGTTTCGTGCTTGAGATATAGCACCTAGCTGCGGAGAGACTATTTCTCACTCAGAAGAATAGATAGAGCTTATGGGGAATGGATGATTCAGTTGGTTTTCTGTTTTTGGTGTGAGTTGTGTGTTTTCTTGGTTGCTGGTTGGCCTCATGGCTGAAGTGGATTTTCACTCCTAGTTACCTGTGTGGGCTTCTGTTGATTCTGGGTATTGGCTCTAAAGATTTCTATGCGCCCAACGATGAGATTTGTAAGTTTATAGCTCCGAGTATTGAGTTTCCAAATTTTAATTGCAAATCGAACTTTTCAGCTTAGACGTTTTGGTTAGGGAGTGCATTGGGATGCGTGCTGAGTGTTTCGGGTTATATTGCTGCTGTTTTCCTATTGGTTCTTAGTCACTCTATGCTATTTATCAATTTGGGTGTTTTGTTGGGTGATTTGAGTGGGTTTTGAAAGAGTTGGGAGCATTTTGGTGTATTTTGGTGTTGCTGGTTATGCATTTCCAGCTTGCTGTCATAAATATCAGATTTTTCGAAAGTTGGTCATTGGGTGTGCTTTTGAGAGTGTGAGTAGGCTAGGTGGTTAGATGATGATTGGAGGTGTTGTTGTAGTTGTCAGTTCTTAATCAGCACTTGGCTATCAAATTTCATATTTATTGTAATGCTAGTTAGTAGTACTAACAACAACATTTTGGCTTTCGGCTTGTCCCACTGCATAAGTGGAAGAGGCTGACTCAGCCGCCTATCTTAGATTAGTGATATTTCTTATATTCAGATTTCTTGTAATGAATTTGTAAAACTGATTAGTAGTACTAACAACCATCTTTCAAATTTCTTAGTTGGTTCCCATTGCATAAGTGGAAGAGGCTAGCTTGGCCGCCTATATTGAGTTTGTAATTCTGTTTTCCTGCTGAATAAGCGGTGGAGTTGATATTAATTTCTATTTCTAGTCCTCCCACTGCACAAGTGGTTGAGTGATTGCACTCTTCAGTTCTTTGGCTCGTCCTTGGCCGGTTTACTGCCAGGTGATTGCATAGTTTTCAATATCCTACTGTATAAGCGGAAGGGGTTGGCTTGCTGCTCGAAGATTGTAATCATTTTCAGTTATTGCCATCTAACGATCCCCTCAACATTGTATGCTCTCACCCTTCCAGATTGCACTCTCGGTGAACATAAAGCGGAGGGTTACTTTCAGTAGCATTTGGTTTTCATTTCCTAACCATAACAAGTGTTGTGTTGAATATAATTGTGGAAAAATTAAAGTGGATATTACAATGGTATCATAGCCACGCATCCTGCTAGCCTATGTGACAGAAGGGTTCCATGAGTGACAAAGACATCAGATACTACAACCGGGAACAAAGAAAGCAGCAGTATCAAATACCATCAGTGCTAGTAGAAGAAACATTTTCAGAAGTTTTGAGAAACAAAGTTAAGGAAGTTGATTCAGCAGATTGGGTGGATTCAATGGCAGAGAGAACATCAAATCAGAATGTTGCCATTGGGGCTGTGGAGAGAGTTGAGAAAAAGTTCGATACTATGATGGACATGATGTCCTAGTTGATCAAATTCTCCATGAGTGATAGAGAAATCGGTTATTCCTTCCTTCCTGTGCTTTCAGCATAAATTCATAGTTTAATGATGGGTTCATATGAGGAGAAGATTAGAGAAGAAATTCTTGGCATGTTTGAGGAATATGATACACTTCCTCAAGTCATTAAGGAAGAATTACCTTTCAATTGTTTCATGAACCACCATTCAAAATTATGCTACAAAACTAAGTTTGCAAAGAAAAAATACCATATGATAGCTCTTACTCTATTTGCTTAAGAAGAGGAAAGAAAAACTTGAGAATGTTGATGATGATTCCCATGTCATGCATGCACCTACCATTGATGAGGTTGTCATTCAAGAAGAAGAAACATCAATATTTGAGGTTGTGCATGATGAACCCCTTAATGTTGCTTATGGAGCTAGTGAGAGTGTTGAATGCACTCATGTGCTTTCAAAGGAAGAGCAGATGAAGATTGAAGAAGATACTATCATTGAGATTATAGCACCAACTATGATAAATCAGCCACAAGGAGGTGTGAATTCTTTTGGTTCCCCTCTAATTGAGTCTAGCATTGTTTCATCACCTTCGCCTCATCTTGGCAAGGAATCAAACCATAGTTTGGGATTTGTTGGGCATAATGATGATGAGACAAGCTTCGAAGAGGAGGTACATGAAACTTGGGGCAGCCATGGAGTCACTGCTGAAAGGTATGACAAAGATTTTAATTTTGGTATTCATCATAGCAGCTTGGGAAGTTGTTGACGTGTATTTTATACACAATCATACACAGAATAAAATACCTAAAGGCATCTTATCCTCTCTTGAGAAAATAGTCTCTAACTGCTGAAGATTCGCATAAAGGATCAGTTAGGTAGACTCCAAGGTTCTTTGATGTAGGGTCTCTACGTGTGGACAAGCTCCAGTGGTATGATGTGATTTGCTGGAATCACAAGGGGACTTACATTGAACTTCCGATCTGCTTTGCTGGACACAGGCTCTTACTAACTTAGATTAAAAAAAATGGAAAAAGGATAAGGGCGAAGAGAGGATCTAATCCTAATACTAAGAATGTAGGAGCAATGATTGATTTTTGATGAAACTCTAACTAGGTCTTGTTTTGACATCAATGGAACATCTACACAAGACTAGTGCGATCTTCTATGGGAAGCTTTATGATGTTCAAATCATCACCGCAGGCATAGATACCATCCAAGTTGATGCATATCAATGAAGAGGCAACAAATTGAAATTGAGCTTAGGCTGAATGATTCCAGTTGACTACGCAAGGCAAGTCTGCAATCAACAAACTGCTAGTAGTATGGATGTACGAATTCCACCATCAATCAATCACACTTCCTCCATTCATCTAATTATCTACCATCTAAGATTGAAGACTTCAACAAGAAACCATGCAAATTGCAAGAAAACGACATATTTCACCATTACTTCAATGAAAATGGAGTTTGTTTACAATCAATGGCAACAATTTCTTGCCTTGTCCTCCTATTCTACTCTAATTGCTATTCTATCAACTATATTCTAACTCTTCCAACTATTTACAACTCTCTCTAATCATCCTTTACAAATGAAATGTTTGGGCTTATATAGTGCCCACAATACAATTTGATGGCTTAGATCAATTCAAGATCAATGGCCAAGATTTTACAATGAAAACCCTAATTAGGGTTTGTTACAACCATTACATAACATTTAATGTTTGACCAATGATAAAATTGTATTGCTTGGACACATGTCCCTTTTAGAAAAATTGACCAATGGATAGCCAGGGTAGGTACATCGGAGTTTGTGCCACCTTCCATGAGTTAAGTACATTGAATCTGGACATGCTGAGATGGACTTCACTGATTGGAGAAGTGATGACTAGGACGCCACCTCATTTGACACTTGGAACTTGGTGGATATTCATCTTGATATTGTTGAGAAACTTGCTTTAATTAATTCCTCTGGATCTATTTTGCTTCTTCAACGAGCCCTTGTTCTAACTCCTTGCGTCCTTGATGTGCAGGAAGATGATGTACCTCGCCTTGGAACGCTGGATTGCCCTTGATGATGTTAGTCCAAAGAAGGTCGTCCATGTCCTGGCTTGATCGTCCTGGCGAAGACCGTCCTGGATCCGGCTTGATTTTCCTTGATGAGACCTCCATTTGATGCCTACACAACATTTCAAAATTAGTACCATGATTTTGCAATACATAACATAAATTAGAGAGCAATTTTTTAGGAAACTTAATGATAAGTCCTTTATTAATCATTTCCTAAAAAAGACTGAGCTAAGGCAAAACAAAATTCCAAAATTCAAAATTAAGGAAATGACGATGAACAATTCAAAATCAAGACAATAAAACCAATATCGCCATACCTCAGGAGAGAGCTAACTCTAGAATGCAAAATGAGGAATTTGCCTAGGCAAAAATCAAAATTTAAAGCCTTTGACTTGATCTTGAAGGATAATGAACGTCCTCCTTATTAATTCGCCACCCTTGGAATCTTTGATGTGTTCTTCAATGTCCTTGGCAAGTTCGCCTAACTTGAAACTTCAAGTTCGCCTCTCCTTTGGATAGATGTTTCGCCTTGGATAAAACTAGTGCCTTCTTTTGTTTTGAAATGAAATTCGCTCCTTCAAACACACTCGCACTCCCTTGATGATGTTTGCGCCTTCCTTGACAAGACCCGCACCTTGAAGATAATTTCGCACTTCTCCCTTTGAGATCGCATGAAAAATGATAATGTGAAAATAATGATTCTCACCTCCCTTTATAGCGCTCATCTCACAATTACCACCTTAGGCCGACTTGATAATTAATAAGGCAAATTAAACGATTTTTTAATAAATAACAAGGCCGACTTTTATAAACCAATAAAATACCAAGCGCTCCTTTTGATTTTCTATTAATTAATAAATAATTAATTAAATGCCTTTGTCATTTAAATTAACAAATTCGATTTTTTACAAGGCAAAATAATTTAATTAATATCAAGCGCAATATTTAAATGCCATTTAATTGAATTTTCAAAACTTATCGAATTTTAGCATTTAAATAAATTCAAAAATGTTTGTTTAGCGCCCAAAAATGAAAAAGTGGGAAGATACGTACCTCATCGCCCTGGTCCCTGACTGAGGGACAGGAGCGATTTTGCTCTTGTGGGCCTCATTTCACTTCATCACCTTCGAAAATTATATTCAACGGATTCGCAATGCCTCCTTTCATTCATTCATGCCTTGAGATCGGTTGAAATTTGGCGAGAAAATCATCTACAACAAAAATCGCTCTGGTCCCTTCCTGAGGGACAGGAGCGAACTTAAGCATTTTGGTCCTTTGTTGACGTTTGATAATCTTCAATTTGTCTTCAACGGGTTCGATTGACCTCCTTTCTTGCCTTCGAACATAAAATTTGCTTGATCTTTGCCCAGATCGTACCTTATGAAGAATTTCGCTCTGGTCCTTCAGTGAGGGACAGGAGCGAATTTGACCCTCTAGGCAAAAACTTCATCATTTCATTGTTTTTGATCAAGTCTGGATGCTCTATCATGCTTATTTCGTCCTTCACCATGCCTTTGATGTCTTCGATTCGTCCAAACAAGGTCAGGAATGGCTCAACTAAGCATTTTCGCTCTGGACCCTTGGTGAGGGACGCGAGCGATTCACCTTGGTCCCTTGGAGAGGGAGAGGAGCGCATTTCGCTCTGGACCCTTGGAGAAGGACACGAGCGAAATTTGACTTTTCGCACTCTCGATCAGGACAATTTTAATGGAATATAACATTTAAGTATAAGTGACATTTCCTTCTATGTTTCTTCTTTCTTATACTTTAAGTTATATTCCATATATACTTTCAGGATGTTTGAGAGTGGTTTCAGACCTCCAGGAGTTATATTGCAAAATCTAGTTTTTGGAGGTTTTTCAGTTTCCAGACTTAGTCAAATTTCAAGATCAGGACATTCCAGACTTAGCCAAATTTCAGGATCAGGACCTCACTCAAGCCGGACTTGCTACCCTGTTGATCTCCCCGACAGCACTTCAAGTTATATTCATTTGATAAAATGTACCTCTTTGGACCTTCTCACATCGTCAAGACGTTAAAATCTTGCAAGGACAAAGCAAAATTGGATTTGTAGCTCCGGTCCTTCACTGAGGGACAGGAGCGATTTAGGCAATTAGCACTGTTATGGACGTCCCAAAAATCTTCAATTTATATTCAACGCATTTATCTCATGTTTTTCCTTGTTTTTGAACGTAAACTTGCCTTGACCTTTGTCTGGATTTTGCATAATGAAGGAAATCGCTCTGGTCCCTGGGAGAGGGACGAGAGCTACAAGGTACCTCGCCCTGGTCCCTTGGAGAGGGACAGGAGCGATTTGGTCAATATAGGTCATTCTCCTTCGTTTTTGCATCTCAAATTATATTCATTTGGCAAAGCATCTTCCTTTGGACGTCCTCAAATCATTAAGTCATCAAAATCTTGCAAGGACAAGGCGAAATTGAATTTGTAGCTCCGGTCCTTCACTGAGGGATAGGAGCGATCTTTCCCCTGGAGGCATTTCTGTGCTCATGAAAATCTTCAATTTATATTCAATGGAAAGATCTCGCCTTTCTCCATCACTTCCAATTCGTAATTCATCTTGACCCTGCAGGAATAGTAAAATATTTGAAAACGAGCTCCCGTCCTTCACTAAGGGACAGGAGCGATTTTGCTCCTACAGGCCAAAATAACATGATTTTACACATTTTAACACTTCACAAGGCGAAAACAAATCATTTGAGATGCCTAGGATCAAAAATCAAAAATGTCAAAATTTGGTCAAAAATATTCAATTGGACAAAAATTCACATTTCATCTTCAACACTTAGACAAATTTAAGCTCTGCATCAACATTCCAATTGAAAATTAGACCATTCTGGTGAATTCATTTCATTCAAAATTTGCATTCTAGAAAAGGAAATTCAAAAAGCTCCCAAAACTGACTGGATTTTGGTCCGAAAAGACGGTAATTAAAACCCTAAGGCTTGACCCTAAATCCAGACAACTAACAAACTAACAAAACCCTAGAAAAGCAAAGCGAAAACGAGCAAAAAACAAAAAACATGGGTCCCCATTTGCAATGGGGCGATGTGTGAAAACGTCACAACAGAAGTCAATTTGTGGTTTCCAATGATGGCCCATTGTTAGAGATGGGTATAGAGAAGACATATGACAATCCAGTTTTTGAGTTGGATGATGGATTAACTCATGATTGTAGTATTGCACTTGGTGAAAACAGCAAGGTGTGGGATCGAGGACTTCAATTGGAGTGTTCTTTCCAGCTTGGTTTTGATTGATGTTCACTTTATGAGGTGATTGGCTACCCTCTTGGGAAGCCATTAGATATGACATATGAAAATGAAGAGATAGAAGGAGGATGCATTTGGAGTGATATGAAAGTAGGAGGCATCATTGTTCCTTACAACATGATGACTTGTAAGTGTGGTCTTGAGTTTTGGAATTGGCCAACAAGTGGGACACTTCATACCAAATCAGAATTGATGAGTAGTCTTGCATGCCTTTCATATGTAGTTGGAGATGTTGCTTCTTCATGGGATGGATTGATTCATAGAGACTTCTACCCTTTATATTTTAAAAGGTTTCCAAACATTGTTCTTAAGCTTGTTGGAATTTTCAAAACAGCAGTAAGGGAAGGTAGTTACCAGCTTGTTTCTTGTGTAGCTTTGGAAAAAGGATATAAATATGAAATCTATACACTTGACAATCCGGCCTTTGGATTGAGTAATGTTTTAGCATATACTAGTCCTTCTTTGGGGTTGGATATCCTTGATTGGTATTTTCAACAAGAATTGATAGAGATTATAGGGAGTCATAATAGTGACCTTTGGAGTGATAAGGATCAAGATTTCAGACTTAAAAGTGATGTTCCTTTCTTTACAAGCCACTGTGTTTCCATTGTTTCACCACAGGTGGATTGGAGAGAAGTCTTTAGGGTTGGAACATTGATCAAATGCATACTCTTGGGCATCTTCTTTGGAAAAGAATGGATCAGATTTTCAGATTTGGGCTTGCTGACTGGTTGCAGATCTGTCACTTTACTTTATGGTTTGCTCTCATTCAAGGGAGTTGGGGCAATTTTTTGGGTTATGCAAGTAATGGTTTTCAATTGGAGATTGCTTGGAGGTGTTTTCCAGCCACTTTTGATTTATTTTTGAGCATTGGAATGCTCAACTTTCATGCTTATACTTGGAAGCTTCATTGGTACTACTATTGTCCTCTATGTAGAGCACTTCAATCAAATTGCACTTCATTGATTTCAATCATTTACAGCAGTGGTTATTGTTTATTTCAGACCTTCCAAACTCAAGGAGTTCTCTTTATGAAGGTTTGTGTTGTAAACTTTAATAGTTTACCTCCAAAGTTGGTTCAGGACAGTGAATTTCTTTATGATATGGCTCATATTTCAGAGATCCTTGGAGTTGTGACGATGGGCATTACCACTACTGTCCACAATCTGATCAACTTACACATGAGTTCAGATTCTGATCAGCATATGTGTTGGATGGTTCCTTCAAGGCAGCAGATGAGTTGTTCATGGTTGAGGATTGATGGTAGAGATGAATTGATTAGAGGAGTTGGCTTTCCAGCTACTCCCACACTCGTGTCCTATGCATTTAGTGAGATTTCAGATCGTTTAGAATTGTCCGAGTTGTTCCACACTATTTTTGGTGACCTCTGACTTGGGCAGTTTGATTTTGAGCACTTGTAGACGATTATGCAACCAGCCGCAGGAGATCCTCTGGGGATGGTTCTGTAATTCTCCACTTCTACATGGGAGAGTTTGGATCACTATTGTCACTTCATAGTGATAGTATGCATACTTCTAGATGATGGTTGGTTGACTACAGTGAATTTGGCTTGTTGGGGTACTCGAGTTTCTTCCCTTGAGACATGGAAGTTAAGGGTTGGTGTTACAATTTTGATTAGTGACAGTAGAGGCATTCCTTGGTTGGTAGATTTTAGATTAGTAATAATGATTGATCTTCTTCATTCTGAGGACATCATGAGAAGTGATGCTTGGGTCTATGTTTTTTGGCTGAGTGGAATATTCTTTCTTTTACTCAAGATCATGATTGTCAGTGAGTTTGCTGATGTGGATTTTATAGAGTTGTCTTGGCATGATATGTTACATGGCATTGATTTCAGCTATATGAGGAATTATGTCTCGGAGCAACAGAGAGCTTGGGTGAGATGGCTACACTTAGGGGAATATTGCTACAATTCTTCCTACCACATGTCCATCAGAATGTCACCTTTCATGGCACTCTTTGGGTATGAGGCCCCTAGCTTTGTTGGGTTGGTGTTTGGTGATAGCAAAGGCCCTTAGGCAAAGGATATGGTGCAGCAGTGTCAAGATATTTTGAAGGCTTTGAAGGATAACCTCCAAATTGCACAGAATCAACAGAAGTTGTACGCTGATCAACAGTGTGTAGAGCGTTCATTTGAGGTTGGAGACATGTTCTATCTTAGACCTTAGCCTTTCAGACAACCTACTCTCAAGAAGAGTGGAGTAGAGAAACTTAAGCCACGTTTCTATGGACCATTCGGAGTCATCAGGAGAGTTGGTGCAGTGGCTTATGAGTTGGAGCTGCCAGTGAGTAGCAAAGTTCATAATGTCTTCCACATGTTTCGCCTCAAGAAGGCACTTGGACACAGTGTAGTTGTCTCTTCTGATTGGCCTCCCTTGGATGAGGAAGGACAATTGGTATTGATTCCAGAGGAGATCTTTGATTTTAGAGAACGTTCTCTGAGGAGAAGGTCAAACAAGGAGTATTTGGTGAAGTGGAAGAATGTGCCTATGGAGGATGCTACTTGGGAGAATGAAGAGATTTTGTAGCATCCAGGCTTTCAATTGCTTGAGGACAAGCAATTTTGGGGAGGGCAGACTGTAATGCCTCCTTCTCAATAGTGAACAATTCACTTGGTAGTTAGCCTATTTCGGAGGCCCGTAGGCTAGTTGAGAGCAGAATTAGGGTTTCCTACCTCTGGGAGGATGTTTCTGCAGTTTTGAAGGCTTGCATGTTGGAATTTGTCAGTTTGGATTTTAGATTCCTTTTGGGTTTTCAGAAAGCTTTGCTGTAAGGGTACATGCATAGCAAGTTACGGAGTTTGACCGACTTACTATTTTTAGTAAGTGGAGGCAGAAGCAGTTGAGTTCTCTAGGTTTTTCTGAGAGCTCTGCGATAGTATAACATGCAAACCAATTTGAGGACCTTTTCAGGACTTACTATTCTTAGTAAGTTTGGCAGTTGCTCAAAATGTGGTAAAAATCACTTTGGAAACATTTACTATATTTAGCAATATGCTATTTATGGTAAGTACTATTTTTGGCAGTGCTATTTTTGGCAGGGATTCTGTAGCTCAGCTTAGTGGCTATTTCTGGCAGTATTATTTTGGCAGGATCCTATATTCACTCAGATGACTATTTTTAGCAGTTCAGTTCAGAGCTCCAACTCAGTTCACTTTTGGTGATTTCTAGCACTTCAGTCTTCGGCTCAATTCATCAATAATCAGTATTTGAGGAGAAGGTATTTTTAATATATTAATACCTTAGGCATGAGGTATTAATATTTGATTATTTTATTGAGGGACGACTTAGGAATGGAGAAAATATTAATTTTATCCTAAGTCTATTTGGGCGAATTATTTCACCTTGTTTTTGGACTCCAAAGTGTAATTTCATGAATATTATTTTTTATGCATTGTATTTATCAAAAGCGGCAATATTGATGAAAATGTGCTTAAGTTATAATGTTTTTATGTTGCAAAGTGTGGACCAAGGGAAAAGTTTGAACTTGAAGCCTAGGTGGTGAATTTTCATCTTGGGCGCCATATACTTGAAGGAAATGAAATGAAATAAATCGCCATAATTTGCATTTGAATTTGACTAGGCAAAAGTTATAAATAAGTGACTTGGGCTCTCATTTTGATATCCATGAAAATTTGTATAACGAAGTGTTGCCGGAATGGTGCTAGATTTGTGCTTCGAAGTTGTGAGCTTCCTAGCCTATGCAAGTTTCGTGCTTGAGATATAGCACCTAGCTGCAGAGAGACTATTTATCACTCAAAGGAATAGATAGAGTTTATGGGGAATGGATGATTCAGTTGGTTTTCTATTTTTGGTGTGAGTTATGTGTTTTCCTGGTTGCTGGTTGGCGTCATGGCTGAAGCAGATTTTCACTCCTAGTTTCCTATGTGGGCTTCTAAAGATTTCTATGCTCCCAGCAATGAGATTTGTAAGTTTATAGCTCCTAGTATTGAGTTTCCAAATTTTAATTGCAAATCAAACTTTTCAGCTTAGACGTTTTGGTTAGGGAGTGCATTGGGATGCGTGCTGAGTGTTTCGGGTTATATTGCTGCTGTTTTCTGTTGGTTCTTAGTCGCTCTATGCTATTTATCAGTTTGGGTGTGTTGTTGGGTGATTTGAGTGGGTTTTGAAAGAATTAGGAGCATTTTGGTGTATTTTTGTGTTGCTGGTTATGCATTTCCAGCTCGCCGTCATAAATATCAGATTTTTGAAAGTTGGTCATTGGGTGTGCTTTTGAGAGTGTGAGTAGGTTGGGTGGTTAGATGATGATTGGAGGTGTTGTTGTAGTTGTCAGCTCATAATCAACACTTGGCTATCAAATTTCATATTTATTGTAATGCTGGTTAGTAGTACTAACAGCAACATTTTGGCTTTCTGCTATCCCACTGCATAAGTGGAAGAGGTTGGCTCAGCCACCTATCTTAGATTAGTATTATTTCTTATATTCAAAATTCTTGTAATGAATTTGTAAAGTTGATTAGTAGTACTAACAGCTATCTTTCAGATTTCTTAGTTGGTTCCCACTGCATGAGTGGAAGAGGCTGGCTTGGCCGCCTATATTGAGTTTGTAATTCTGTCCTCCCGCTGAATAAGCAGTGGAGTTGATATTAATTTCTATTTCTAGTCCTCCGGCTGCACAAGTGGTTGAGTGATTGCATTCTTCAATCTTTGGCTTGTCCTTGGCCAGTTTATTGCCAGGTGATTGCATAGTTTTCAATATCCCGCTGTATAAGCGAAAGCGGCTGGCTTGCTGCCCGAAGATTGTAATCATTTTCAGTTATTGGCATCTAAAGATCCCCTCGATACTGTATGCTCTCACCCTCCCAGATTGGGCTCTCGGTGAACAAAAAGTGGAGGGTTACTTTCAGCAGCATTTGGTTTTCATTTCCTAACCATAACAAGTGTTGTGTTGAATGTAATTGTGGAAAAAATTAAAGGGGATATTACATTGTTGCATCACAAATGTTAGTGCTGTCATGGACTACTTGTCGTTTCTACTTATCAATGAATATTTTTGTCGTTATTTCATTTGTATATTTGCTGTATGAATGAACCAAGTGTTTGGAAATTTTCATTGTTACAGATCAGCTGCTAATAATTTTGTATCTGTCGAGATTGTTGTCATCATTATTGTCTTTTGACATAAATATCTTTTTGTGATTAGTAATCTTCATGTAACCACTGATCAGTAGCATCCTTATTTGTATTGTAATCAATTAATATGGGCATCAATATGACTGTTGACATTATAGGAAATATTGCTGTTCAAAGTGATTAATGTGAAACATTGTTATGACAAGAAATTGGTGTCCAGAAATGCCCAGGCATGAATGTTGCCATTACTGTAACTTAAGAGCTATTTGAAGAGGTTAGGGAGACTCTTGTCAACTGTAGTTACCATTTTGCATATAGATTATTCTCCTCGACTTGATAGTTAAGGAAAACAGTAGAGTTAATGAATAGTATTTACCTTAGTTGCATTTTATTGCATTAAAGGTTCATAATCATATTGATGGAGCTATTTGTTAATCAGTGATCTCAAAATTAATGAGATAAATCCACATTTCAAAATTAAAGATGTACACTCTTGCTTACTTTCACTCTCAGTCGCTATGTAATTAGGATGGTTTTAAATGTAAAAAACATAAGCAAATAATATCCCAAGAAATTGAAAACATCTTTATCTTTTGGGATGCTGAGAAATCCTGGAGAACAATATTTGTTTCTATGGTTGTGGGAATTTTTGGCCATGGAGCTACCATCGAGAGGGAGCATTCTTTTTACACTTGGTGGAGGCTACAAAACCCAAAAACTCACTTGTAACTATATCCTCCACAATAGGATGAGAGAAGAGTCTAGCAATTGCTAGCTTGTGTGTTTTATTGATTTCCAAATGTCAATATGGTGGCAACCTTTATGGCCAAGAAAGGATATCAGAGCTATAATATTTTGGACTCAATACAAGGGCAATAAGATGCAATGGGGTGGTCATTTTGTTTCATTGTTCAACTAGAAATGTCTACACCTATTTGATAACAGGATCTTATTGTTTCTCATTTATGATGATTTTCATCTTCTCAATCGTTGAGGTGGCGACACCATATATCTCTCTCCAAAACATGGCTTATCCACATAAACAAAACAGATTACCCTCAAGATGGGCTTGGCAAAATGAAGAAGATATTCAACAGAATCCTGTTAAGTGTCATCTAGGATTGCCTCGATAAGGACCAAAGGTGATGACGGCAAGAAAGTGCCTCCTGCACCTTAACAAGTTGTTTCAGGAAGATTGTGTTGGAGGTGAATTTGGTCATAGCAGTCTATATGAAAAAAAAAAAAAATTACAAATAAAGAAAACATAAATTAAAAAATAAATAAATATTAAACTGACAATTTCTTATTGTTTAATATACCTTTAGCAGCACTGTTTTTGAGAATGATCTTGGGACGTTTGATGGTTGGTGATGAACATCTAGAATCTAGATATCTTCAGCAAGTAATTGAGAGCCTGCAATGCCTTTCTATCGTCCATTTTTTATATTTCTTACTTTGATAGCTCATTACACCCTCATTGGTGAACTGGTCTGCTGCTTTTGTTTTGTTCCCTGTGTATATCATCAAAACTGATCTCTTTAAAAGTAGATATAATATCTACAGCTTCTTCCAATTTCACTTCACCTATCCAAGCTACGCAGAAGTAAATTAGTTATGGAAGAAAGTGCTGGTTATGTGGAGGAATGGATATGCTCTGTGGTAATATGTCAGTAGTCTTGGTGTAGTCATCAGTTATACAATTTATTCACCAACAGTTATTCAGCTAGTTGCACATCAGGTATCAATGATGATAATTAGGAATCTATAGGTGAAAAACTATCTGAGGTCACTTACACTAAGGCCTGAAGCCTGCAGAAGTTACAAAATGTTGTTTACCCTCCTGTAAAAGTGTCTTTTGTGCTGGAGAAAATATTGAGCAGGATCTTGTGGAAGGACTGTTTGTGGTAGAATGTAGCATCTGCGTTGCTCTTGGGTTTTTGGTGTCATTTGGCAGTTGGCACCCATACTTCCTTAGGATTGTTTCTTGCTATCATATGTGCTGTTCTAAATTGTTAATTTTGATAAGAGTGAAGCTTCACTGTCTTTTTTCAATTATTCTTGGGTAGTCCATCTTTCTGTTCAAATAGTTAGGTTTGTCTAATAAACAGATTTAATTCAGGAAAAAAGTAAAAAATTACGTTAGTTTAGATTTCCAGCATTTATAGCAACAAGGATTGCTGAACATTATCTATTGGCATTAGTTTTCAGCTATCAAATGCGGAATTTCCAGCAAGATCTTTAAATTAGTATCCCAGGTCTCGAGTGTAGAATTTTGCGAACTGACACCAAGTTCCTGTTTCTTTTATAACACTATTCACCTATAACTGAGACCTTAAAATATGCTTTATTAGAACAAATCACTTGGTAAGGGTCTCTCTGAACTCAGTATCATGCTATGCTTGATTCTGCCTTACAACATTACTCGTGTACTTTTCCAAAGCTTTCTCGATTGTATATACATAACTGTGAATTTTAATTCCTGCTTATTTAGTTTTATTTTATTCCTCGGCAGAAAATTTCTGGAGAACCATTTATTTGTTAGGATATTTATGATATTGTCAATTTCTGTCGGAAGAAAAGTGGCAATTTGTCTTCTTAAATTTGTTATTTAACTTGGGATAAATTCATGTCTTTGCAGAGGCTCTGGAATTTCTCAACTGGGAAGTTTTTGAAAACATACAAAGGTCACACCAACAAGAAATTCTGTATATCCTCCACTTTTTCTGTAACAAATGGAAAATATGTTGTAAGTGGGTCAGAGGACAATTGTGTGTATATGTGGGATCTTCAAACAAGAAATATAGTTCAAAAGTTGGAAGGCCATACCGATACTGTTATTTCAGTATCCTGTCATCCAACAGAAAACAAAATTGCTTCTGGTGCATTGGAAAATGATAAGACTGTAAAGGTTTGGGTTCAAGACAACTAAAAAGAATTCTTATGGTGTCGATTGTGTTAATTGTGTGACTTTTACATCTTCTGTAGGCATGTATTTTAAGCGGTTCAGAGGAAAATTGTGTATATTCTTGTCCAGGAGAGAGAAGGTGTTATTTTGAAGTTGCATTCATGCTATGTTTTCCTCCTGTTTATTAATATCGACTAGAACTTATTATTACTTTGTGCCATTTCTTTAGAAAATCAAATTTCCAATATTGTTGCAGATGTGTGGGTTGCTCTTAGTGTTTAATCTTGTCAAGACTGGGAACACGCTTTTTTTGAGTTTTTCCCTTGCTATTTTGTTAAATCAAAGGTGTGGTAAAACATGGATGTTTTGGAGTTTTGTTTTAAGAGGTGAACTATAAAGCTGTAAATTTGAAAATTTTTAGGACTCTAGTTTGTATGTTTTGAGGCATGTATTAACTGTTCAGGCCATTTATGGAGTTAACCAAGCGATTGCTAGTTGCCTGTTAGCAGTATTTGTTTAGAAATATATCTTTAGGTCAAATTTTTGTTAGGAGTAGTCTACTGTGCTTAACATAAAAAGCCATGCTCGCAGTAAATGCATAATTGATCATATAATGTCTCCAGATATTGGCTGTATCTAAAATATGAATTTCAATAAATGTGGATGTGGTTGTGGCAAGGATCCCAAATTGATGGTTATAAGATTAAGTGATATGATGATATCCTTTCTTCCTTGAAAGACAGGCATCTGATAAGAAATTTATGAGTATAATATTGAGGTAAGTCATAAAGCGCACTTCTTGTAGTTGTACCAATTAATCATGAATCATTGAAACGACATTGAGTTTTTTACTATGAAGATTGATGAATGAGCGCATGCTTTCTTTAACAGAAGAAAGTGGGCTTTATTAAGGGGCTCACTCGTTTTAGAAGGGATTGCAGCACTTGCCAAGGAATAGTCGTTGAGAGGCAAGGTATGGCTCTGAAGTCTGTCATTCATCCAAAGCCTCAAACAATCAATTGACAATCCCAAAGGCTTCTAGTCATACATTACAATACAACAGGTGTCTGAATTTGTTTGGCATTTCTGTATCATTATTCTATCTTCTTGAATGGTGATGGTACCTCTGCTTGTCTGGCATGTATGTTTATGCAACCACCAGCAGGCTAGTGTCAGGATATAACTGGATGATTTTGATTCCTGTGTCATGATTGTACGATATAGGGCTGCTGGCACGGGTAACACAGAAAAGCTTGACACACTGTAAGGTATATTTTTTTTCATATTGAAGGATTAACGTGTGAAACATGATAGCATTGTTAGGAAAATATTTTTCTCAAGTTTATGTAAAGAATAAGCACAATGTGTTCCAAGTTTGAGCACTAGTGGGAGAGTTATGTTGATGATTACAGTTTCTCATTAAGGAGATGAAAATGTGTTGGCATAATTTTACAACAGTAGCACAAAAGATGCATTAGAGCTTAATACAACTTAGTAATCACCATCAACACTAGTCCTCCGAAAGTTTACCTCCAAGCATATAGTTAAAAAATAATTAGCTCTGAACTCCCATAGCTATGTGTATGTGGAGATCGTGGACATCTTGTTAGCAGAACATATGATGAAACACGAAGTCTGGGAAAGAATGAAATTTGTTCTCTATTAAATGAAATTTGAAACTCTAAGATATGCTGAAAAGCTTAGGTTAACCTTTATATGTGTTGACCAAAATGGTTTCTTAAGAGTGACATTTTGATCGCTGACATTCAAGTTTCAGAACATATCCAAAGGGATATGTTATTCTAAAATAACAAAACATAGAAAATTTTGAAAATTCTGGTTTTGTAACTTCTTGATATTGTGTCTCAACTCAGTTATCACGACAGTAAGCTCTACTTACTGTAAGGATGTTTCTTACAACCTTTTATTTGCTTCTATTTTCTCGTTTCTCTGTTTGCTTGACATATGTTGACTGTATATGTCCTCATCATCTCCTGGAAAGACGCTAGTCACACGCCTTTTAGAATGTATAGGAGATTTGGTTGACACTGCTTGTCATTTTTATAACCGTTTGGGATCCTTGAGGAGAATTGCTTCACTTTTTTTTTCATTCTCTTTCTCTCTCCCTCTCTCTCACTCAAACACACAGTGTAATGGTAATGATTAAAGGGCCCAAGAAACCCTGCAATAAACAGCCACACAACAATAAGAGACAGACTCCGCTTCAATTCCATTGAGGGCTGCCTTGAGTTCTTCTGGTAGATACTTGGTTTCTTGGTAAGGCTCTTCATCATTTACAAAGATGGTCTATTGGTTTTGATGTTACCAAAATCAGCTTGGTTCTTATTTGGGTTCGTCTCATAGAGCTCTCTTTGGAGTTATAGGATGAAACTATCATTCATAGTATTGTTGATACTATTGGTCAGTTTTTTATCATTGACTATGCCACAAAAGCTAGAACAAGTTTTCTGTGTTAGATTTTTGTGTTTGTATTAAAGTTGTTTTGGAGTTGCCCAAAAGTATTAAACTGTACTATAAGCTTGGTATCTTGGAGGAGAAACTCAATATGAGCCCTCTCGATTGGAATGTTTGGGGAGCTACCTCATGGATAAGACTTTAGATTCCTCATGCAAAGAATTTTTGGGATTTAGGTGCCATCAGTCTCGTAAATCCATGTAATTACTTACTCCTAATATTGTTTGTAATTCACCCACAAGGATGGAGGGTTTCACTAATAGTGGTACTTAATATTTCGCTAATACGATAAATATATTTTTATTGGCCTCATTTTTTGTCTATATATTAGTAGGGAGTTATAGAGTTACTTTCACTAAATAGGCATCACAGTAACAATCAAATGGTAAAGTTGAACAACCTAAGCATCTACCTTGAGAATCAACTAGTTTGGGATGTTATGACATTCATCATAAACTGTAAGAGCATATGACAACTATGACACTTGTCATAAGATTCAATGATGACTATAATGTATATGATGAAACCTTTTCTATTTTGGTCCCTAGGTGCTCATGCATGAAAGATGCATTATGATAGCTGAAAGAGCATCTGTAAGAGGTCATAATGAGCTACAAATTGATGATTACAAGGTGAGAGATGTTGGGTTTTCAATCTTGGATGCCCTTGTTCATAGTTGTATTATTTTCCTATAAAACATGTGTTTGGAAGTGGAGTTTTATCAAGTTTTTGTTCAAGCTGCTTTGCAGGGGTTGCGTTGTTGAATTGAAGAGTCTGGAGGAGTTAGAGTGTTGTATTTTCCTATGGGTGTGGTCTCAAACAAGCTCCTAGAGCTTGGTATGAGAAGATGAACAGTTTTTTGCTTGCTTTTGGATTCACTAGATGTCACTCTGATCCTATAGTTTACATTTGAAGTCATTGGGGGATCTTCTCATTTTTGTTCTTTATGTGGATGGCTTGATTCTCATATGGATTTCTCCTACCATGATCGAGGATATTTATTGAGCCTTCATGGAGTGTTTTGATATGACGGATCTTAGTTTGTTGCACTATTTCTTTGTCTTCAAATTCATCAATTTTCTACGGATATTTCTATTTTTAGTAAAAGTATGCTCTTGATTTACTTCAACTACATGGGATGGATGATTGCAAGCTAACCCCTACTCCTTTTCAGTCAGATGTGTTGTCCACCAGTTGCACTACATCAATTGATTCTACCTTATATCTTCCTTTTGTACTTGACACATAGTTGTTTTGTACTTGACACATAGTTGTTTTGATATTTCCTTTGCAGTTGGTCTTGTCTTCCGTTTCTGTCAAGATCCTCATGAGAGTCATTGGAACATGTTGTGATTATTTCACAACATCACCCCATCAAAATGGGAACCCCATTATTTTAGCTTCAATTTTTGATATTTTGCAGCATTCTAATTCTTGCAATTGAGTGACTAGGGCTAGTACATGGCAATTGCTTTGATTGATCAAAACCTTGAATGGCAAAGGGTGAAAAAAGGTGTCAATGGTGTCAATCTGAGCAGGGTAGTCAAGGGGGTTTGAAAAGGCAAGTTACTTGGATGAAAATTAGACTAAGTGTAGGGCACTTCCTTTGACCCCTCAAAAGTCTGAATTCTTTCCTTTGACCCCTCAAAAGACCAAAAAACTTCCTTTGCCCTGTAGGAATCATGGGATCCTTCCTTTGCTAGCAATGTCTTTGACCCCTCCAAGCTTCATTCTGGCCTAGAATGCGTTTCTTTTGATCCCTTAGAGGTCTAATGTGGACACAAGGGCTGATTGAAGGTTAGATTGAAAGTGATGCTTTGATGTTCTTGTAGTAGTGGGAAGCGCATTAGCAAATGACGCAAGTGCCTTTAACATTTCTTTTTCCTTGTCATGGCTGCAACCCCTCCTTTGCTCATAAGCATGAATGATCAGGAGACAGTTTGGGCTTGAGATTGAAGTAAGGAATGGTTTTGGTAAGAGCCAAGTGGAGGTAGCAATTTAAGTCAACTTCCTTTGCCTCCCAATAAGTCTGATTTTATTGCTTTGCCTCCCAAGAAGTCCATTTTTCTTCCTTTGCTCTCCAAAAAGTCCGAAAAAGTCTGAAAAATTTCCTTTGATCATGCTAGTCCACAATATAGAAGGGAGGTGCGATTTTGAAAGAAAATGTTTAATTGTGCAACCAAGTCGGCCTCCTAGGGAATGGAGGAAAGAATTTTGTATAAGTGTAGACAAGTTGGCCTAGGGAAGTGAAGAGACACACCTCGAAGGAAAGAATTTTGTGAAAGTGTAGACAAGTCGGCCTAGGGAAGTGAAGAGACACACCTCATCCCCTTGAGCGCCTATAAAGGACAAGTTGATCATATCATTTGATCACAAAAGCAAAGTGGATTACTTCTTCATGTGCATAGCAGCAATTTATTCATGGTACAACAAATTTGATCAGGGTGAAGCAAATTCATTCATACGTCTTCAACATATAGCGAATTTATAGATTATTATCAGTCATTGCCTTTGTTAAGCACATCAATATAGGGTCAAAATCATCAAATTCAAAGGCAGATTTGATATTCAAATTGGTGAAAAGTTTTGTGTAGGTTTGAGACATATTAAATTTTGATTATCTTGGTAAAATTAGACCTTTTTCTTAGCTAAATATCATGAGCTAGGGATGAAATTGCAGACGGCATACTATAAATGTAGAATTAGTGTTATTTGAATGATTCTTTTCAGATTTGTTTCAATTTAGATTGTATTTTAATCAAAGGTTATAGCCATTCATGATTGGTTCTAATGCCTCATAGGCATTGAATCAGTAATTTGGGCACTTTTCACACCATAATCCTAACTTAGACAATTCTTTTAGGTGAAGTATGGCAACACCAAAGGCTGGAGCAGACACACATCAAACCCTCATCAAAGAAGATTTGAGAGGTGAAGTGCTGGAAAGTAAGATCACTTCCTATTAGAGCAACGTGAGCGATACTAATCTTCGGCAATTTGATGTGAAGAAATTTTGGAGCTCACTAGACACAAGCAAACCTTTAGCAATGACTAAGAAGATGATTGAGAGCGTAATTATCAAGGTAGCTGGCTTTACTTTGGCCATACAATGCTAGGAAGTAATGGTTGAATGCGCTAAACACTATGATGCTCATACAAGGACAATAGTGCCACCCGATGGAAGAGTGCTTGCTTATCTATCTGAAGCGGCCATTAGTGAAGCTTTCCACATACCCGAGCCAAGAAATATGATTTATAGGAGCACAGAAGGAGCTAAAGCATTCTATGATGATGATCTCGAGAGATGTCTTGGAATCATTAATAAATAATGGCTATTAAAGAGTCGACCTCACAAAAGCAAGTTTTCTAGCTGATTATGTAGAGTTGATTTTAAGGAGGAATTCAGTGACTTAATCACTTTACTCAACTGAGTCACAAGCACCCCTCAAGCATTCTACTTCAAGAATTGGATGTTCTTCTTCATAGAAAAAATATCAAATGGGAAGGATATGATCAATCGGGCAAGGATCATCATCAATATCATTGACATACAATTGAAGAGGCTTGTCCGCACTAAGACATTTTATATGAGCTCATATATCATATACTCCCTTGCCATAAATTATGAGTATGGCAGATTTATGTATAGAGCTCTAGTTGGAAGAGGACTTGGGGAAATAAGAGCATGTGAATCATATACATAGTTGCAACATCCTAGTAAGCCACATTATAGGAGAGGCAATGTTGCATTCACTATGCATATCACAAGAACCCTACAAGGCGGGATCCATCAAAGACTATCTCCAAAAGCGCAGAAATTGGTCAAGAAATTTGGCGCTTGGTTCATTCAATTCCCAAAGTTCACATATATAAGAATTCAAGGGTGCTCTTCCCCACCCCACATGTTGCCATGCTATTCTACGGATAAGATAGTGTTACTAGAAGTAGTAAGGCAGTTGATGGTGTATGATAAGGTGCAAAGGAATAGGCACAAGACAGGCATTGCTTTTCCTATTTCACTTGGACAATCCATAGAAGTTTGTTCCTCTCTACAAGTAGCTGACAACTCCGAAGAACAATTGTCATCTTACTCACTTACACAATATGTTTCTAGAGATAAATTTTATCCTTATGGAAACATAAAGAAGGCTAATGGGAAAAAGCATAAACACAAATGGCAATTGGAGGATTACTGGTTGAATGCTCAAGATGATTTCAAAGTAAGGAGGATGTACTCTAGGCTACCCATTGACATCACTCAGAGATGTGAAATCTTTGATGTTGCCGTTCAAGCACAAGACAACGGTAAACGTCTCTGGCCTACCTATGAAGAAGAGAAAGACAAGGAAATAAAGGTTAATTGGATTGATGTAGAAATCACATATTTGAAGGATTTGATGAAGCCAGTCTTGGCCTACACACGCAAATGGGTAGATATCCAACACCATAAATTGAAAGAACAAAATGTGCAATTGACATTTGACTTAATGGGAAGAGTAGACCTATCAGATGACAATGAAGAAGATGCAAGTGCAAGTGGAAGTGCCACTCTTTCAACTCATTCTAAAGGTTCCAAGAGAAAGGAAAATCATGAGGAGGGATCATCACGTAAGAGGCGTAAATAAAATTTTGGCTTTCCTTCCAGGAGTACGCACAAAGTAGAGATGAATCAAGATGGAGGCTATGAGAACCAAAGACTTGAAGGAGACTTGAATCGTGGAGTTAATGAATCAATATAATCTACAATCCAAAATGATAGAAATGAGAAGCAAAGCAAAGGGAAGTAACCACAAGACCAAGACAATCCCATTCCCTGCATGCAAGTAAATAATGAAGATGAGGGCAATGAGTCTATAAATATAGAAGAAGATAGTGATGATACAACCTCACCCCCTCGAGATGACCGATTGCCCAAAGAAACACAAGTAGGAGAAGGAAGATCCGATATCCCAATATGGCTCAAAGAGAGGATCGTAAAAGAAGTAATAGCAGTGGAAGAAGAACCTTTGAGTGATTTGGATAGTCTTCTAAGTCAAACTCAATAAATTATCGAAAAGAAGAAGGTAACAAAGATGTCCAAAGTGATAAGGGATAATACAGGTTCTCGAGTCATACAAATCACTACTCCAAGGGTGATATGAATGAGTCATACAACGAAAGAATATGATTTGGATTCTCCTACCATTGAACAAGCATTGGGTGATAGGAATGATTCGGTGAAAATAGCCCATGATATGATTAGGATGGAAGTAGAAAAAAATAGGAAATTGGAGAGAGAAATAAGTGCATGCAGAAATTACTTCTAGCAATTCAAGAGGCCATTGATGTAATACGATCCTTCGGCTACACCACCATTGTTGCTCCCTCCAGAATCAATTGATCATACATAGAAAGTAAGGAACTCAACACATCTAATGGATAATACTTGGATAAACAAATCCCTCAAGAAGGCTAAGAAATTCGTAAGAGACATAATGAAGATACTTGATAGAGTTTTGAGAATCCTCTAAAGAACTCAAGCTCTCATGGCAGCATTTGACACTTTTGTTTACACTAGGGACTTCATCATCCCTACTTTGCAAGAAATAAGGAAGACTTCTAAGCATATTTTGGTGAAAGAAGGGATATTGAAAGATGGATAGTTGTCGAACTTTCTACATTGAAGCAACCTACTCCGTATGAGGAAGGTTATTTATGGAGAGATCAACAATGGGTGCACTCAAGTTGATGAGGCAATCCATTTAATTCATGATAAGATTGTGGAAGTAGCACCCATCATTCTTGAAAAGGAGATAGACATTGTGATGCATATATATATCAATGAGTTGGAAAGTGAAAGTCATATTCCATGGAACTGATGAGTCAATAACGGAGAAGTAGATGGACGACATACATGCACTCATGGTACTTGTTAGCTAAACAAGAGATTTCGGGCCAAGGTGGGAGACTACTTTTGTCTCGGCTATTAAGGAAGTTAGTTATTTGGAAGATCAACTGAAGAACTTGCCAACAATTCCAGTAACTGAAATTGAATGCATAACGACTAGATTCATTGAATTTGCCAAAAGGGAAAAAGAAAAAGGCAACAAGATTCCTGATGACACTTTGCTATAATCCTATGTGGCAATGAATTTTCTTATTTGATGGTTCCTCCTTGTAATTTATGCCAAGTGGATGTCACATTCCCATTGGCTAATGTTTTGGTGATGTTTATCTAGATAGGTTTTGATTGTAGTAAACCCTAATTAGGGTTTAGGTGGCGAAATCTTGGCCCTTGATCTCCATTCAATCTTGGCCATTCGTTATTATTGGGAGCACTATATAAGCCCCACTCATTTTCATTTGTAGAGATTAGAGATTTGAACGATTGTTGCTATTTTGCTGTTGGATTAATAAAGACATTGAAGTGTGGTGTTTCTATTCAATCTTTGAAGCATTTGCATGATTATTCATCTTCTCAATTCAAACTTTAAATTTTGTTTAAGTATCTAAGTTGAATGATAGAGTGTTGTGCATGATTCATGGTGAAACTCTTAATCCATACCACTAGCAATTTTATGATTGTTAATTTACCTTGTGTGGTCAACTAGAATTCTTGAATGAGCTTACGTTCAACTGTTATTCAATCATTGATATGCATTCAAATAATGGTGTTTATGTTTGGGGTAATAATTTGAAAATCATATCATTTCCTTAGAATATTCTTTGTGGAGTTGTTCTTGTATGTCAAGCAAAGACTAGTAGAGTTTCAATGGAATTTTTCTTCGTCCTTTGCATTCTTAGGCATAGTTTAGTATCCTTCAACCCTCAACTTTTGCAAATTTTTTTATCAAACGTCTAGTAGTAGTAGCAAGTAAGAGAGCTACATTGCATACCATTCAAAAAGTATTTCTTGAAACCAAGTTGATAACTTCTCAAGAAGCATATGTGTAAGGCCCCTTGGATTAACGACAATCACATCAACCAATTGAGCTATCAACATGTCATGATCTGACTATAGAAACCTTGGAGTTGTCTTGGTTGATCACATCATTTAGAATCCAAAATATTTTGATCAAGAGAGGATAAAATACTTTTGGTATTTTATTCTATGTTTGAAGTGTCTAAAAAACACATCAATAGAATGTAGACAAGCATATCTTGTGGTAAATTTAGGGCACTACACATCAAGAGCTATTGAGATTGTGGGTTTCACTTACTTAGATTGGGCTGGTGATGTTGATAAGTAAATGTCTAATTTTGGCTTTGTCTTTTGTCTTTGTTCTGGTCAAGTTGCTTGGTCTTGCAAGAAGCATATTGTTATTGTATTATGATCAACTGAGGCTGAGTATCAAGGAGTAGTCTTGGCTAGTCAAGAGGTTCTTTGGCTTCAATAGTTGGTGACTCAGTTTGGCTTCCCTATTGATCATCCCACAACTCTTTGGTGTGATAATTAGAGTGCCATACATATTTACCACAACCCAGTAGAGCATCAACACAACAAACATATTGAGATCCACATGCACTTTGTTCGGCAACTCATATGGTATGATGTTCTTGCTTTGTAGTATTTGCCTACGGAACAATACGTTGCAAACGTCTTCACTAAACCTTTGGCATCTCCTCGCTATGTTTAGTTGTGATGGATGTTTTGTGTAAAGGAAGTTGTCCTTGGGGGGCCTTGAGGAGTCCTTCCTTTCATCTTTTTAGCATTTTTTGTTTTCTCTTTTGGAAAGGAGTTTCCTCCCATATGGTTTTTCTCCTTTTCTCTAATTGTGAGAGATTTCATTGCATTGCATTGTATTTGTACATGGGTACCTACTATGGTGTTGCTGCGAAGACCCATAATGCATCTCATATTGCATATTGCATTTTCATTTTACAATTGCATCTATTGCATATTTCTCCCTAAGTTGCACTTAAGGGTGTGTGTTGGTGTACATGTTTATTCCGTGCACATCTACTTAAGTTTATTTAGGTAAAAACATTTATTATTTAGCTGCATACAATTGTACATTAGCTAATGATGTAGTGGGTGCATTTAATTAAATTTGTTGGTCACCACTTTCATTTTCATCCTTGCTTTATATGCATGGTTCTTTGTACATTTGTATATCTCATTCTCATCAATGCAATAGTTCATTGACTTGTCAAATAAATTCTTCTATGCCACTTCTCTTTGTCTTTGTGGAGGTTTCCTTTGGTTTACTAGTGAAGCTCCTAGGTGAGTCAACACACGTATTGTTGGAGGGGATCGTTGCTTGAAAAATTATAAGGGGTGTAATCTTGTGGTTGTTGATTGCTTTCATTTATTTGTTGTGTGTTCTTACAATTGAGAAAAATCAAATTGAGCTTCTAAATCCATATAATTATGCTTTATAGGAACAATCAATATGAAACTATAAAATGGGAAAAGATTATCTAAAATATCTAAGAGGATCTATTCTTGAACCTATTGATGCCAATGCAAGGAGAATGTGGGGGATTAATTGTGAGAAAACAATTGGATGTATTTGTTCATTAGTCTCTCTTGATTTCTATTTTCATCTGAATCATGGAAAACAATTTAGGAGGCTTTAGAAACTTTAAAAAAATTGTTTGTTAAAAATAACAAAATTAGGGATATCAAATTGGTAATGATTTGATGAATCTTGATCTTGAAGATTTTTGGCTACATATCCAATATTAAACAACTAAGAACACAACTAAATGATTGCAAGATTATTAAGAAGGGTTAAAAATTGATTTTGAATGTATGTCTATGGGAGCTACATATGTTGATCCTAGTTTTGATAAATTTTTATATCTTGAAATCCAAGAGGAAGTGGAGTTAATTCAAATGGGTCTCATTAAGTCTTGTAAACCACAGGAATTGGTGACTAGTTAGCCTAAGGTACCAAAATAATAAGTGAATACTTAAAAAAATAAGAAGAAGAAAAAATTACCCAAATATTTTGAATCCTCTCCCTCTCAAGGAGGATCATTATGAAGAAGCCCAAGTGTGTATATTGCAAAAAAATAGGGCATGATGAAAATCAACGTTTTTCAAAAAAGATTGATGATATGAAGCATCTTCTCAAGAAGGACCAAATCATATTTTTTCAATAATTTTTGGGGATTCATCATCATCTTCTTCATCAAATTAAAACAAACAAAAGGGGAAGCACTTGTTGCAGTTGCAAATTTTGAGTGCAAGAGTTGGATACTCGATTTTGAAGTTTCTCATCATATGAATTAATCAAAGAGTGTGTCCTCTGCATTTGTGCCTTGGTCATCAACATATATCCTAGCGGCTAACAAAACATATGTGTGTTTGTGGGAAAGGATCTATTGATAGTGATGACATATCATTTGATTATTTATTTGTGTTCTATCATTACTAATCATTATCATATCTATTAAATTACATAGGATGGAGCATGAGAAAAACTCACACCAAATTTTTCTATAATTCAAATATTTAACATCATAGATATTGTTGTAGTTGGAGAGGGTTTCGTCAACTTAGGATGTGTTCATTCTCACATTTTTCTCCTATTGTTCCTTCGGCTTATGTACACACTCAAACATTTGATATGGACATGTTTGAGGAGATATAATATGCTCATTTTAATCTTGATGTTCTTTCATCAATCGAGGTAACAGAGATGGGTTAACATTGCATTTCCTCCATCTATTGTTGCTTCTAATGAGACTAATGTTGTTACATCCATGGATTATTATTATTCAGTACAACAAACTATTCATTATCTTCTAGATACAACTACTTGGGATGGGTAATTGACCTACATTTCAAATTTTTCTTGTGATTCTTATCTTGTAGAAACTATTGAGGATATTCATATTCTCCTTGATGTTAGCTCTTATGAAGTTACATCATATTATTAAAATTTTATGAGTGAATATTTAGATCATCTTGTTCATTATTTGTTATAGTTTGGAATTGGTATGAAGACCCTTGATCAACATTTGGTGGAGGCATATTTTTCTTTTGGTTATTTTCTACATCTATTTCTACCAAGTTTCTGATTGCCATCTTCATTAGTGTATCTTGGAACACTTGAATTGATTGTGGTAGCTTTCAATAATGACATGGGGACACTTGATTATAATTTAGAGGCATATCACATCTTGACATTTCTTCCCTCATATTATGTTTAGAAATGGGAAGACATCCTAGGCCATATATTCTTAAATTTCTTTCTTTCTTAAGGGAGGAATGCTTTTTTATGAGGTTGGGTTATCTTCAACGTTAATTGTCAAACATCTACCATCATTTTTGAAGAAATTGAGATGGAGTTACTTGTTCTCACTTCTCTCTTATATGGGGAATTTTTTTCTCACATGGGGTTTTTCTCTTCTCATTCTTTTTTGATCGAATTTTGTATTTTCTTTATTTTTGGGAGGAGATTTATCCCATTGGGTTTTCTCCTTTACTTAATTTGTGAGAGATTATATTTTATCTAACACAACATCATATATAGGACCCATGCTAGCATTGTTTCATCTTTGGATCTTATATATTCTCTCTATGTTGCACTTTAGTTGGGTGTGGGTGTGAACAAGATGTTTTAGCTATCTAGTTCAACACCTAGTTCACACTAGTTACTTAAGTTTATTTAGGTACACATATGATAATAATCAATTATATCTCAATTCATAATATTAAGACATGTCATAATCTTATGTCTCGTCTTGGTCTATATAACCAAGGGGTTCTCTTTGTATATCTTAAGTAATCTATCATTATTGTATATTTGAATAATATGATAAACAACATTACTTTCTCATATTTGATTTTCCTTGTGCCTTTATTGAAACTTCTAGATATTGGGTGGCTACATATTCAACCAAAAATTGCTTTGTATAGAGCATTCTTTACCAAATATTTCACCCTTGATGGCCTTCTTCTACCTCTTTTTTGTGAGAGCTTATTGTTGCATATCCAATAGGCTGTAGTTGTTTGAGAATTTTTTTTCTCTTTTTTCATAGTTATTTATGCTCCTTGTAGAGAAACATCACCTCAAATATGATGAAACCTCTCCTACACCTCCACCAATGGATACCAAGGGGAGAGAGAGAGAGAGAGAGAGAGAGAGAGAGAGAGAGAGAGAGAGAGAGAGAGAGAGAGAGAGAGAGAGAGAGAGAGAGAGAGAGAGAGAGAGAGAGAGAGAGAGAGAGAGAGAGAGAGAGAGAGAGAGAGAGGGGTAAGGTGGGAGGGATAGAAGTAGAGAAGGAAGGGGAGAGAGAGAGAGAGAGAAGGAGGGAGGGAGAGGGAGAGAGGGAAAGAGGGATGGAGGGAGAGGTAGGGTGGAAGGGATGGAGAGAATTAAACATAGAGAGAGAGTGTGAGTGGAGATAGAGAGAAGTAGATAGGGAAAGTGAGAAAGAAAGAGAAGTAGAGAGGGAATGCGAGAAAGGTAGAGATGAGAGAGAGAGAAAGAGATAAGTAGAAAGATGGAGAGGGGAGATAGAAAGTAGAGATGGAGGGAGGGGTAGAGTAAGAGGAGAGAGAGGGATAGGGGAGATAGAGAGTAGTGAGGGAAAAATGGACAGAGGGAGAGATAAAGAGGTCGGGTTAGAGGGACGAAGGGAGCTAAGATATAGGGGTGATCTCATAATGTTGGGTTACATTTTTTGGCCAAACTTGACACTCATATCAACATTTTGCATAAGATCTTTACTTTTAAAAACCTATAGTAGGCAAACCATTAAAAATTTGAAGATGAAGTAAACTACTATTTTGTGAGAGATTTTTCATATAGATTATAAATATATATTTTTAAAAATAATTAGAAATTAATTGTCCATGTTGTTATATAATTTTTAATAACTCAATATTTACAGTAATCAACATTTTCAGAAGTGATATTTATTTGGTAATGCATAACATTTTTTTATAACAAGAAGGAAATTCTAATTTTGAAATAATTTTTTTTCACACCAATATTAGTGAATGGATATTTTTTCATAATTTTTTGTTACACATTTTTTTTAGTTGGTTTTTGAACACAAAGTAATTGTAATCTGGACAGAGGTGTATTCCGTAATGCATAACTTTTTTTGTATGCATTTGAATTAATTTATTTTTGTGTTGAAATGAGGATATCAATATCTAGTGAATTTTTTTTTCTATTTTTCAATTTTTCCGCATGTGTAAAACACAATCCTTAAGGTTCGATGAGAAACCTACATTCATAAGAAATAAAACATAAAAATATAAAAAATTATACTATTTGGAAAGCTTATAATAAGGATTAAATACTTAAAAAAAAAAAACTTCTAAATGAATTCATTTGACTTCCCAAAAGCTAATGTAAAAGTGATTTTTTATTAGCATTTTAATAGGTGAGAAGGAGACTCCATTGCATGGATGATTTAGAAGTAGAGAGATTCTATCCAAGAAATTTTGATCTAAGAGCCTTTGATCTAACTCTCCTCAATTAATTTTTTCAAATGGGATCTCTTAAAGCTTAAATCATTATATTTTCTAAAAAATGTATGATTTCAACAAAAATCAGGATGTACCAAAAAGTGTAACCCAGTATTGTGGGATCATCCAAAGAGAGAGAGAGAGAGAGAGAGAGAGAGAGAGAGAGAGAGAGAGAGAGGCAAAGAGGGAGATGGCGTGGAGATAGAGAGAAGTAGAGAGGGAAGGTGAGAGAGGTATTTATTGCTCCTAGATCCTTATAGTTTCATTTATACTTCTATTATAATGAATATGATTTAATACTCCCTTGTAGCAATCCATCAAATAATTTTTTATAATATAATATATTATTATATATTAATATTAATCTTATAACATAAATCAAAATTCAAGCTATAGTCAACAAAAAATACTCAAACTGCAACAAATGGATATCCAATTCTCGCTTTAAGAAACAAATATCCATTATTAACGAATATCCCCTTTTAAAGCAAAAAGTGGATATCCATTATTAATAGATATTGAGTTTTTCTAAAAAATATTTGTCATGGTTATTGCCTTAGAATACTTTGGGATTTGGTTTAGGGGCATTAAATCGAAAAAGTCAACTATCCCAACATGTGTAGAGGTTTCCATTGGTTTCTAGACTTCACCCTTCATGCTAGTGAATTTTTTTAATCCAAATTTGAAGAAACGAAAAAAGGGTCATTTAGGAAAATGTCAACATTCTACCAATATAAGATATGCTTTATTTCAAATTTAATAAATAAATATTATTGTTTTTCTACATGCACTATGCAAGGTCTTGATTGTTAGCCTAGTTGAATAACATCTATAACTTTAAATTGGTTTTACATTATTTGAATATGAAAGATGCACAACACTCTATGCTTCACAAACTATGGGTTGAAAAAGTTGAATTTGAATTTCATGAATTTTTGACCTGGAAGTTAGGATGGGGGGAATTTAGATTTTAATATTTTAAAAAAGTTCTAAAATGTTCATAACTAATTATTTAATTACAAAAAAGTTACAAATAATGTGCATCACATTTGGGCATAAGCCCTTTACTTATATCAAAAGATTTTGACTTTTTTTGCTTGTACTTAGTTTGACTACTTTTTTTTTCAAAAATTATAGTACTACTACATTGAAATTTTAAAATTTCACCAAATAAATTTACATTTTATTTTATTTTTATTTCTTAAACAACTAGTAGCGTATAAACTACATCCAATTTGCTACATATTCTATTTCTACACATTTTCCAAATTATGTTGATAACCTATTCAATTTTTTTATGTGAAGTTGCTTAACTTTATTTTTTGTATTTTTATTGTCACTTAAGAGGCATAGCTTGACCCATTATGATCTTGCACTCACCATAATTAATTATATATTTTTATAGTGTTGGAACTAAACCAGTTATGTATAATGCCATATTTTTGTTTAGTTATGATTTTTGAATAAAATTTAGATAGTCACGTAGTCTCTAAAAATAGAAATCTAATTTGTGAAATGTGACCATCAATAGTTCAAATTTAGTGTTCCTATTTTTACGTAGTTGACCTAAATTTGAAAAGTTATAATTTTTAATATGATAAGTATTATATACAAAATGATAATACATAGTTTATGATGCACACAATTTAGCTTTGATGGCGATTTTCTATTATAAAATATAGTTCTTGTTTATGCCTATTCTTGGGTATAATGTGTTTGCTATATGTGTGAATATAAATTCTAGTTTGAAAAATTCTAAATGTAAAAGTATTGTTTTATATGTTCATTTTCAAATGCAAGATGTAGTTTTTGATGAATTTAAGTATAGAATGCATTTTTAATGATGATTTATTGTTTTGGAAATGCAATTTTTAATTTAATTTTTTTCCTTTGTTTGCCATAGAGGTATCCATGTGACTCATCCTAGCATTTCCCACCAAACCTTTCCTTGGACTTACTTTTTGCCAAGTTGGGGTGCTAATGGGGCTAGGGGAGGTGAGACTAATCCTCTAGAGATGTGTGCAGCTGCCCCCAAACCACATACATCGATTTAATCTGGCTAGCGAGAATTGACCTCAAGACCTATATGAGAAGAACCCAAAGCCCTTAGCCAACTACACTACCCATGCAGGCTATTTTTTATTTAATTTTTTCTATGTTGAAATATAATTACTTATTCTCTATTGTAAATAAATTTTTTATTTTTTTTAATAAGTAAATAGCTGCAGAGGGGCAACACCCTTGTATTAAAAAAGAAGGAGAATACAAGGCTTGATTCAATAAGAGCGACAGGGGGAAAGAATCAAGAAGAAAACCCCCTACAATATCTCTAATCCATGGAAAAGAGAAATCAACATAGGACTGGATGAGGACAACAAAATACTGACCTCTTAAAGATATAGAGGTCATAAGACAAAAACAAACAATCTCAAAAGGCAGAGAGACCGGAGGGCTTAGAGTCAACCAGAGTCACAGAGAGTCATCGGAAGCATCATCCATGAGCGCATTGGCCACATCTAAGACAATGGGACATTCAGGGCCACAATTCAAATGAGTTGCCGATTCTGCCTTCTCCTTAGGGAGTCGATAGTCGTTTGGATACCATTCTTCACCCAACCCAAACCCCCTAGTCGTTTCCATCCACCAAATCACCATTCTCAAGGATCCTGAGGTCATCAGTCACCGTTAGATCTTCACCACAGAGAAAAATTACCCTCCAATTCAAAGTGAAACCACTTTGTATACCAGCCGCTTTCAGAAGGAACTCAATGTTCCTGGAGACGACGGGTCAAGTTGCTTGGAAGGATACAAAATCCAGATAATTAACAATCACAAGTTTCTTCACCTCCGCTCCATTGCTAAGTGACATATAGTAGTTTTGGGGAAGCGGGATTCTGAGATTGGCATCAATATTGTCCAATACAACATCTATTTCCCCCAATAGGCGGTGCTTGAACATCATCTGGGTTAGCAGTTTTGCTTGCTGCTTACTAGTCCCCATGTAGATTAATATTGCAAGAAAAAAGGCTAAAATATCAGCATTGGCTCTGTACCTGTGGTAAGCCATAAGAAATTCCTTTCCCAGGACCCTCTTTAAGCTATGGAGAATGAGAGGATGTCGAGAGAAAAGGACCTCTTGTAGACGCTTGTCCGTGATTTCACCTAGGAAAGCCATCTGTCGACAAGTAGCTTCGAGGAGGATTGGGGTCTCCATACCGAGTTGCCAAGAGAGGAAAGAAAAATATGGTGGAAAGAAGGGGTATTCCTTTATTAAATAGCAAGGAGTCGAACCAAAGAATACGACACCCTGCACCTACGTCTCCAATAAATGCCCACACATGTGAGCAACCAGTATCCGACTAACCATTTGCTCCAAAACTCCTCAACTTGATGTTGACCGACTTTAAGCATCAAGTGATCATAAACAAATCTTGAAGGATACAATCGTAATTGGATACTCAAGTACACTTGTATTAAATAGCCACGAGCCAAAAGCTGGCACTAATCAATAGTGCCGACAATGCGTCACATCACAATGATAATAGGAGACCTTAACCAGTTAACAATGCAGCTGATCGATCTTTCCACCAAAACCAAGACCAAAAGGTGGAGAGGGGGAGTCGAGGCTACCGGGGAGCAAAGCATCGGTTTGCCCACAACCGGAGGGGGCAGATAGAAATGGAGAGCGCGCACCTATCGGGAGACCCACCGGTACATGCCATATTTCAAAGGACCCAACTTGAGTGAGGAGAGCATGTCAATCGGCCCAACAAAAAACATCATCGGTGGATCTTTAGGAGGGGTCACTAAAGGTTATAGCCAATTTAGAAAGTCTATCGACTTCACCATTACCTTCTCTGTAGATATGTCTAACCTAGAATTCATCCAAGGTAGCTAGCAACACTAGGATTGGTTGAAGCCACTGGTTAAGGGGATAACAAGGGTTGCTATTGCAGCGGACTGCGTTAATGACATTTAATGAGTCACCCTCCAAATGAATTTTTTGCACCCTAAGCTCCTTCCCTAGCTGAAGACCTCTTAATGCTGCTCTGAATTCCGCTTCATTATTAGTAGCCACTCTAATCTTTTCGGAGATTTCTTTTATACGGAGACCATCAGAGTTCCTCAGAATGCAACCAATACCACTTTGGCCCAGATTGCCTGTAGAAGCACCATCAAAGTTTACCTTGTTCCACCCAACCGCTAGTGCGTCCCAAATCACCTCTGCTCTTGGATTGGTTTGATCCACTGGAGAGCCTAGACCAAAAATCGGAGGGATGAGTAGGTTTGGAAGAGCCATCATAATCTTACAATCCCAGTCCGTGAACAAATTTTTCTTAAGTGTTTTGGATTGGACTGCCACATTCAGGAGCTCAGTCAGGTGGTTCTCAATTTTTGCACAAAGAGATTGAGGGCCCATATCTTTATCCTGGAAGATTATGCAGTTCCTTTCTTTCCAAATTTCCCAAATCAGAAGTGATGGGAGGATGAAGAGCAAATAAAAAAAGCCGCCTTTCCTACCGGTTTAGGCCATTGCAAAAACCATTTGTCCAACCCTGTTGGAAGGGGCCGAATAATCTGATTTTTTCCATGAAATACCACCAACAATGACTAGAGAATTTGCAATGGAGAATAAGATGATCTACAGTCTCTTCCTGGTCTAGACTTAAAGGACATCTACTGGGTCCATTGATACCCATTGAATGGAGCCTTTCTTGAGTTAAGATATTCCTCTAGTAGGCCAATCAGGCAAAGGAACCCGCTTTGGGAAGGAGGTGTTGATGCCAAAATAGATTAACATGCCAGTCTTTTTTGTTTATAGCCACTTCTTTCAGCTTGTAGCAAAAACATACCTTGTATTTTCCATTACAGGAGTCGCACCACCTAATAATATCCTTATCAGGGGAAGGGAAAATAATCCTTTTGTTGAGAATATCAGTAAATAAGCCTTCTGAAACTGATCGAAGTCCAGCTCGTCCAAGGAGTTCCATTTCCATTTAGAAATACCATTTTCTAGGATCAGATAATCATAATCACAGATATTATGCCCCCAGAGGCGACAGGTTTCCTCCATAACAGGATGTAGAGAGGGGATGTGACATAGGGCAGCTTCACCTGACCAAGAATCAAACAAAAAATAGACATCCATGTCATTCCTGACCTCCCAAGTAACTTGATCGCTTATGATTTCCCTACTGTCCAAAATGAAATTCCAGATAGCCGAACCCCTGGGAGGGTTGTTGATAGTCAGAATCTTCTTAGGTTCTAGGGAGTCTAGATATTTATGTTTCAGGAGCCTTGCCCATTTTTTCTTCCCGCTGCTATAGATTTCCCAAACCAGTTTAGCACCCATTGCTAAATTCATAATTGGTATTTGGCGAATACCGACACCACCTGCCATTTTTGGTTGACGCATATTTTTCCAAGCTATCAGGGGAAATTTACCTTTTTCATTTGACCCATTCCAAAGGAAATTTCTCATTAGAGAAATCAATTCTTCTTCAACTGCCACCGGTAATCGTAGGCAAGCCATGGAAAAACCGGTAGCGCTGAAAGGACCAACTTTATCATAGTGAGTTTCCCAGCAGAAGATAACCACTTGCCTTTCCAAGTTGCAAGCTTGGATTTGCACTTATCAATGAGGTGCTTCTAGTAGTGAGCTCTGTTACTACCAATGAAGAGCGGGGGTACCAAGAAATTTCCCTGGGAAATTAGCAACTCTGAGATTGAGAATCCTTGATAATACCGTTTGCAAGTTGAGCGGAGTGTTGACAAAAAACACTTCAGATTTGTGCCAGTTGATTTTTTGTCCAGAAGTCAAACAGTAGTCATCAAGGCAAGTTTTGATTGATCTGGCTTCCCGCCTACAAGCCGATCCAAATAGAATGGTGTCGTCGGCAAACTGAAGATGAGTCATTTTTTCAACCCCTGTTGCCACGTTAACTCCAACCCAACAACCATCTTGTTGGAGAGCTCTTATGGATCGACCTAAAGCTTCAACTGTTATGATAAACAGAAAGGATGATAATGGATCACCTTGTCTAATACCTCTTGTCGAAGAGAAGAAACCGTGGGATGAACCATTGACCAGAACAAAGAATTTGGGGGAAGAGAGACAACTCGTGACCCAAGTGAGACATTCCTTGCAGAAGCCAAATTTATTGAGAACATCAAATAAGAAATCCCTTTCCACCATGTCATAAGCTTTCGGGATGTCCAATTTTAAAATCATACAAGAGTCCTTGGTTTTCCTCGTTGTGTGGAGTGTTTCATGAGCAACAATGATACTTTCTACAATGGATCTTCCAAGGGCAAACCCACTTTGTTCCTCTGATATGATGTGCTTAAGGAGAGGCTTCAATTTGTTAGCTATGATATTTGTTACAATCTTATATACCGTATTGCATAGAGCGATAGGCCTGAAATCACTCATCTGTTGTGGGTTCTGCTTCTTCGGAATTAGAGTAAAAAAGGTGTGATTGATGGCCCCTAACATAGTCATCTTCTTTCTTGATTCTTCTACAGCAAGGTGTAAATCTCAAGAATGATATCCCAGTAATGATGGAAGAACGTGGCAGGGAAGCCATTCGAGCCAGGAGTCTTATTCGGTTTCAACTGGAGGGTGGTTTTCCTTACTTCATCAATAGAAATGGGCGTACAGAGAGCTGTATTTTGATTAGTAGAAATGAAGGATGGGATCGAGTTCAGAATTTTGGCTCTTGCTTCATGATCGACCTGACAGTCACCATTCAGTAGAGAGTCAAAGAAACTTAGAGCTTCCTATGCAATGTCCTCGTAATTCTCGACAGTGACACCATCTGATCTCATAATCTCCAATATTCTGTTTCTATTTCGATTGGCAATGACCGACCGATGGAAGAATTTGGTGTTTTTATCTCCTTCCTTTAACCATAACTCCCTTGATTTTTGTCGCCAGTGGATTTCCTCACATCTAAGGATTTCATTTAGGTCAGATTTGAGAGAATTTTCTTTGATGAATAGCTTCTCAGTCATTCCTGAAGATGTAATTGAGTTGGTTAACTTTGCCGTTCAACCTTAATTCTTAATTTCTCCATATGAGTATTCTTGAAGTGGTTATTATTCCATTCCTTGATCTTAACCTTAATATACTTGACTTTTTTATTGAGAATGAGAAGTCTCGAATGATTCCTAAATATCGGCTCATTCCACCAAGCCGCTATAAGATCATGTAGTTTAGCCACTCTGAGCCACATTTTCTCAAACTGGAACAGAGTACCTCCCTCCACTTGAGCCAAGGCGACCTCCAGACAGATCGGTTAGTGATCTGATCTAGTGAGTGATAGAATTGATGATTCTAAGGGTAGATTTTGGCCTAGCCAATCACCAAAAACAAGGAACCGGTCAAGCCGTTCAACAATATTAGTGAAGCCCAATCTCCAGTTCGACCATGTGAAAATTCCATTTTTCGGAACAATGTCTAAGAGGTGATTCTTCTCAACAAAGTCCAAGAAGTCTTTTTGGGATGTACTAGTCCTCTGAATACCCCCACTTTTCTCAGTGCCATAAAGGAACACATTAAAATCCCCAGCTACCACACAACTACCATTGGTAATATTGTTTAGCTTAATGGATAAGAGATCCCAGAGAGCCCGCTTATCACCAACAGAAGAAGGTCTGTACACATTGAAGAGATTGAAGTTCTCATTTCGTCCAAGAATAGTGACCAAGCAATGTTGCCAATACTTATCTTCTCCCACAAGTGAGATCTTAACATTCATGGGGTTCCAAATAATTCCCAAGCCACCAGAAGCTCCATCTGATTGGCTAAAAAACCCATTCCACTATTTCCAAACTCTCATTTTAGCCTCAATCTTAACCTTGCTCCATTTAGTTTCCTGTAGTAGCCAAATATCTCCTTTGGTGTCATCAATCTCGTGCTTAATCAAGCGTCATTTGTCAGGGGCATTAATGCCCCTGACGTTCCAAGATAAGAGTCTCATGACTCCTGGGGAAGGGTAATTCCCTTCCCTAAATTAAGTTTGGTTTGATCACAAGCAACACCAGCTACTGCTAGCATGAATTTTTTGGACTTGCGCCCCCGCACACCTTTTGGTTTAAAATTTGGTTTATCAATAGTCGAATCTGATTTTCCAAAACCTTTTAAGGAATCCTCCATTATAAGCTCTGAGTCAGGTTCAAAGTCCTCCTCCCCCTCTGAGGAGGAGGTTTCAATTTTGCCATCTTCTAGTTCAATACCAATTGGAGAGCCAGTCTGCCCTCCCAACACCCCTATAGTGTCATTCTCCATATCTTGAGAGGGTGGATTTCCGTCTTCATTGCCAATTGATTCATAGGCACAAAGGGGGAGGGTGGAAGAGAGTTCGCAATCTTGGATTCAATGTCTCCCTGTAGGGATTTGGTCTTCTCCAGCAGTGTGAGAAGATCTTTTTGGCTCTCGTTTTGACCAGAGGAGGGGGGGACTATGATCAAAGGGGTTTCCTCCGTTAGCATAACATTCTCCTTCTTAAGAGTATCGTTGCGAAGGGCATCCCCAGAGTCATCGATAATGAGAGGTTCCGGTTGCAGTTTATCCTCAATAGGAGATTGCATACAAGAATAATTTCGTTGTATCATAGCCTAGACATCACAGCTAATATCGGAATGGTCCAAGGAGAAGCATTTAGGACAAATATGTAGCTGATCTTCCCTGTCAATCTTTTGAATCCAGATCTTTCCAGCCTCAATAATTCTGACTTCGTCAGGGATCTTGTTGATTTGATTTGTGCTAATACAAATTCTGACTTCATCAGGGATCTTGTTGATTTGATTTGTGCTAATACAAATTCTGAGAAAGCTTCCCCATAGTTTATCTTCCAAGATATCATCAGCTGATACAAAGGTACCAAGGTTTTTGCATATGTCCTTAATGACATCAATGTGCCAATAATCTGAGGGACAATTATACAGTCTTATCCATACCTTGCTATCCGACAAGACATATGTTCGGGGATTGAAATTGGGTTGCCAATTGATGATGTGAACTTCAATGCCATCTAGGATATATGGACCTTTGTTTTTAGCTTTCCATTGCTCCTTATTGTTCATAAATTCAATCATATAGAAATCATTCGGGAGAATATTAATATTAATATCATTTCCCCGCTGCGCTCTACACCAGGATTCAAAGCTGTCCTTAACCCGCTTTCCACCACCCCACTTGATAAAAAGGCAAGACTCAAGCAAATTTGACCGAGCAGAATTAATTTTATTCTCATCCAGAAATATAGTGGGTCTTGAGGTTTTACTTACCGGTTTACGAAAATGGGGCCGTTGAGAGAGAGAGCCTGCTCTTTGAAAATCTAGGAGTCTTTCCAGATTCGGTCGAGGGTTCTGATTAATCTGCCGGTAGTTAGATCTCCAAAACCTTGCTTGATCCTCCTTAGAGTTTCCTTTCCTGAAGCGCCCATTCCATTTTTGGAAATTACCATGATCAGTCAGGGGAGCCAAAAAAGAGTCGGTATAAGGGATGTCTCTCTCGAGTGGCGTATCGGAAGTGTTAGGTCTAGGCGGTGGATACTAGTTTCTGGGGCCCTCAGATACAAGATGGTTAGCCTTGCAGAACCAGCCTTTGTTGTTCCAAGTGAAACCATTTGCCTTCCACTTGTGCAGGTCAATAGGGCATAAATTACCACTTGAGTAGGGATTTCCATGGTTTAACTGCAGCCTGGAATATTTGGAGCCCTAAAACCTATCTGCTACCCCCGCTTTATTCGGTTCCTAGACCGCTTGCATTCTACTAGTCTTAATGGGAAAAGCAATGTCCGCTTCATTGCTCCAAGAACCAACCTTTGTGGACTGGGAGCCAAAATACCTGAGATTGGTGACCCTGTTCTGTTCATCAGCGCCGCTCCTGCTACCGTCCAGTGCCGCCATCTCGCTAATATCCTAGCATATTTAATTAATAAATAAATTTTCCATTTAATAATTTAGTTTTTCAATCCTTATTGTGTATGGATAATTTTACTTAAATGAATGTAATATGTTGTTTTTATGATGCAATTTTCCTTACAACTTTTGTTTTTTTGTTTGTACATATATGCTTTAATTTATTGAATGCCTACTATAAATATGTGACATCATTTTATAAATGATTTGTTTTACACTTCATTTTGAAATATAGAGAGTACAAAATTGAAGTAGGCTGATTGAAAAATAAGATGGATATGTTGCAAGTAGAATTACATGTGTGAAAGGAGAGAATAGAGTGCACGTTATGATCAAACCCAACCTAGCCTCTTGAATCCTTCAAAAAAAAAACACAAAATGAAATTTGGAACTTTGGTAATCTACAACAAATGGTGGACTTACAATTTTGATAAAGAAAAATAATCTAAATCTAACTATTTCAGATCCAAAAAACACTAACATTTAATCTCACTATCACCTAAAATCTATGCTAACGCTAAGCAATTCAAAACTAAAATAAAAATTCCAACCTTCAATATCATGTTTCAAATTGATAACATAATTGGTGAACTATGTATTAAATATCAACACCTCAATTCATGTCATTTGCAAGCATATACCTATTAAATGTTTTCAAGATTGGGTATGAATTGGATGTTAACACAATCAAATTGGTGAAAAAATCGTTGATTGAGGTTGAAGTGGAAATATTTTGGGTCACTTCTATAGAGTTTTTGCACACAATTGAAGGTAAGAATTATATATTTGGCATGGGAATGCAAACAAGGTGAAAGAACCAAAAACGTTATATCCAAAACTAGACAATTTATAGTTAAGAGGAAGAGATATTATATGACTTTTGATGTAATCCCCATTTAATTATTTGTTACTATAAGGTCAAAATTTTCCACTTCACAATCCCCAACTTACTTTTTTGCACTCGATTAGTGATCATTCCCCTAAATGTGATCTGGGACCATTTGCCTTGATTTTCAACCTTATCTTGAGGTTTAGACTAATCATAGTGACTTCTATGAAAAAACTTAGAAAGTTTTGATTCAAAATTCAAATTTGGGATAAACTCATCTAGGTGATGGATGGGATAAATTGCACCCAAATTCCATTGTCTAAATTAACTCTATTTGATTCCGATTTTTAAGCATCAAAAGTCTTAACATATTTTTCTCCAAATTTGTATCAAAAAGTCACTATTGGAGTAGAGGAAAAATTAATTCTACAACTCCCAAAGATCACTTGCATGCAAACCTGTCACAAAAGGAGAGAAGCAAAAAAGCTATGGAGGCCAGAATTCAGAGATCTAGAAAAGAGGAGTCATATTGATTGTGCAACAAGAATGCAATTCAATAATTACAAAATTATTAAAATTCAACGAGAGAATCCTTATAAGAGGATACTTGAAACCCTAAAGGAGAAAAACCTAAAGAATTATAAGATTCCTAAGTTTAGCTTAAGCATATAGTATAATAGACTAATAATTAAATAAATAATCATTAGCTAATAAAAGATTACTCTAACACCCCCCCTTAAGATGAACTTAGGGAGTAGCTAAAAAATAACTAAGGACTAAAAAAAAATGTAAAAAATGCATGAAAGCAACAATGGGTCTCGACAACTAGGCTTGATGAGGTACCCAAGTACAATAAAATCTTTGTAAAGTTGAGAAAAAGGAGAAAACCCTGTGGGAACAAAACTCCTCTCCAAGAAAAGATGAAAGTTCAAGTGAAGGACGAAGAAGCTCCAACCAAGAGTGTTCCAGAAGATAGGAATAAAAAAAAAAGCATGAAGAACACCACTGAAGCATGAAATAGCTGCAAACACTGTCTAAGAGTAACTGTTGATCTGAAGAACCTCCACTAAAATAGAACATGACCAGGTAGAGAAGACTGTAATTTGCATGAGGTCCCTCAAATGACACTACTTGAATCAGATGGCAAACAAAGGCAAACAACTGAACTTGAAGATACAGATGGCATGAAACACCAAAGCTGGAAGAGCTGATCAATCAAATCAAGGAAGCATTAGAACAACAGGACAAACCTCGCCATAATGCTAAAAAGGGAGAGGGACGGGTACACTGAAAAGAACGGCCAACAAGAACTACATGACGAAGAACCGGGAACATCGAAGGTGCAAAGAAAGTACATAGTGTCATGGAAGGAACACTCATTTGACACACATCATGAGGCAAATGCGGTGGAAGGAACACTCACGTAACAAAGGTAGATGACAAACAAAGGCAAACATCAACCCCCCAATGACACTTTATAAGTAGTGCATGTACAATAAGGCGCAAGATGTGTAAGATCCTAAGTATACAATGCATGATGACACTTTATCTCAGTGCGTTTGCATAAATAAAATGCTACAATGATCAGAAGAGACAACATACTGGAAACATAAAGAATAGCCAAAGACTAGACATCCTACTCAAAAAAAGAGATTCCATGACCTGAAACATCCAAGATATTCACCAGAGTGCTAAACAGAAAAAAAATGAATAAAATGTACTTGGAGTAGAATCTGGAAAGAAAAGTCATATGATTGGAAATTACAAAAAACAAGCTTTCCAATGATATAAAGTTTTCGAATAATGGAGGTCGGATGCTCAAGTTATGTCTCCTGGAGTGCAAAAAAGAACCTTTGGCTTTGACAGAAAAAATACCATCAAAAAATAAAAATCAAAAGATCAAACCTCTAGATCTGGATAGAGCTTGGAAAGAGATTTTAGACCATATAAGGTTTTGCAAAAAACGATTCCGTTTGGCCAAGTTATGGCAAAAAAACCATTAGCCTGTAAAAAACCCTTCAAGAAAAAAAACACCCTCCTTGCTAGTGGCAGGGAGGTGGCAGCCGGGTGGAGCAGGCGGAGGGTTGGCGGCTAGCGGGTTGGTAGGGGCGGTGGGATCGAGCGGAGCAGGCGGTGGCAGCCGGGCGGGTCCAGGCGACAACGGGCGGTGGGGTCGGGCGGTTTAAAGACCGTTGGTTGCAAACTACGGTTGAGCCGCTGGCAGGGGCGGTGGGCGGGCAGTTCCAAGCAGTAGTGGGTGGCATGCTGAGCAACTAGCGAGGCCCGAGCTGCTGGCGGCTTCCGGACTGCTGGCGGCTCTTGGACTATCGGCAGAGACTGTGAGGGCTAGCCCTAATGGTTAACAAATAGTCAACGGTCGGTGGTGTCTGGATTGGCCTAGGAAAGCCGTAAAACTGCCAATTTTTTTTCTTTCAATCTGCGTGCCCGAGGCCGTACGACCTGGGGCCTAATTTTTTTTGCTTCCATAACACCTAACACCAAAATATGTAGATTTTTATATCAAAATTCATGGAAATGGCCTCCTGAATCCAACCATGAGGTCCTTTTGGCACGAAAATGTACCAAAAAATCAGAAACCCTTTGAAATGGAAAAAAGCAACTGCACAAACCCCCGAAAACATAGATCTGAAGAACAAGGCCCAAAATCTCTCATGAAGAGAACAGGGGCATGCAGATCTAGAGCTCTAATACCATATTGGAGTTGAGGAAAAATCAACTCTACAACTCCCAAAGATCACTTGCATGCAAACCTGTCACAGAAGGAGAGAAACAAAAAAGCTATGGAGGCCAAAATTCAAAGATCCAAAAAAGAGGAGTCATATTGATTGTGCAACAAGAATGCAATTAAATAATTACAAAATTATTAATATACAAAGAGAGAATCCTTATAAGAGGATACTCGAAACCGTAAAGGAGAAAACCCTAAAATTATTAATATTACTCAGAGGAGGGGGGGTGAATCAGTAAACTAAAAAACTGATACAAACTTCCCAAACTCAAACTCAATTCACACAAAGTAAACTTATCAATAAAATAACTCTGTCAAGATCAATACTCATAAGATTACCGGTTGACTGTTTAACAGTAAACAACTTTAATCTTGTAAACATCCAAATGCTTAATCATATGTCAACATACTTCATCTCTCAATGCTTCCAGTTATCATGCCTTATCAAAATAGTTAAGTAGTTAATCAAATCAACAAATAAAATCATAACCACAAAAACATTCACCACATGACACAAATGTTTATACATCGAAAACCCAAATAGGTAAAAATAATGATGAGATGAGACTCACAAGATAGCTATCTGAACTCTTCTGAAGTTCGTCTTGTTAGGAGCCAAGCCTGTTAAAGCTTTTACAATAAGTTCTATTAAGAACTTATCCTGTTAGGAATCACCCAGTTAAGGGATTTACAAATGCCTTGATAAAAAGAAAATACCCTGTTAGGAGTAACATCGGCAGAGGATTTTGAGAATCCAAGCTAATGGACCACCTTGTTAGAGGATTTTAAAAGTAACCAAGCTTGTTAGAGCTTACCCGGTTAGGAGATTTCAATTCTATTGTAATTATTAGAAGACAATAGGTTTTTCTTGATCTGTCTGAATACCACTACATTTGCTTGATCAGATCCTTTTAAGCTTCAATCTGCCTTTACACAAACTGCAGATTCATTCTCTAGTTAGGCAACCACACACTCAACTGATTTCTGCCAACCCCTTTTATAGAACAACTTCATCGACCTTAAATACAAATCAATTAGGTCGATAACACAACAAAAACCTAATTCTCTTATAGAGATTACAAACAAATCGGTTCAAGTGTGACCATTGGATTTACATAGCAATCTTTACACACTATTCAAGAAGATTCCAACCGCTCCATGATCATCGCTTCATCAGACTTTGTAACTCATCACACACTTTGCATTAGATGCAATCCACTTTTCTCATTCCCTAGACAATCAAACAAACGCGCCAAAACAATTTGAACTAGTCTTCATACAATGACCACATGTGTCACCATCATTACCGCTCAACATCAGATCTTAAACCAACATAACCATTTCAACAAAATTAATTGGTTAGGGTTTAACAAAAACAACTGGTAGGGTTTACCGGTTCAACCCATATACTAACATACCGGTTTACAACTACAACATCTTCCTCAAAGCTCTTCCTACCGGTTACAAAACAATAGCAATAATACCATTACCGGTTCAATTGACATAAATGAAAACATATCATTAATGCAATCTTCATGCAAAAGCCAACAAAGAATTATAAGATTCCTAAGTTTAGCTTAAGCATAGAGTGTAATAGACTAATAATTAAATAAATAATTTTTAGCTAATAAAAGATTACTCTAATAGTCACCACTCTTAATTTTCAACATAACAATACATGAAGGCATCTTGATACTAAATTGTTCTCTATTTACAAAGCTTTCATTTGCAACAACATGCTTGAAGGATTTGGATTCCAAGTTAAGTTTAATTTAACCCTTAATAGTATTCTTCTATCTTCATTTATTGATCTCCCAATGTTCTTCCAATTTCTCTTCAACCTTGTCACCCATACTTTTGAACTTTCTTCCAATCAATCCCAAATTTTCCTAATTTTAGTCCAAAAATTTCTTATCATCCATAATTGCATATTTTTACATCTAATCCCGTCCTTATTAGTCCCAAATCTCCATTTTCCTTTGTCCGCCATATCACATGCATCACTTTGTGTAGTATATCCCCCTAATGTTTTTATTTTATCATAAAATCTACACACACCACATCACCATTTGACCTTAGATTAACATACATATAAATGTTTTATCTTCTGCTTTGTTAAAGTTGGAAAATACCATCACAAGGATTGAATTAGGTAGTCTCTTAAACAACCTAACCTATTTTTCTTCTACTTTAGCTTAGATGTAGAATATTTGAAGGTCCAAAGTAGTTATAGGTAAAGTCTATGTGGATTTGGAATCAATAAAGAAGGGATATCATCTACCATAAATTTTAGATCTATTGTAGACAAAGGACATATGAACTAGACTATAATTGATCTAGACAAATACCAAAAGGTAGAAGTGACCCTAATGCTTGAATCTAATGCTAGAGTCCTATCAAGAATTGGTCGAAGTCTATAGTGCCCAAATTTAATGGTAGTTTTTACTTTAGCACCCACATATAGCTCTAAAATCTTGCTAGGTATTTTTTGAGGGGTCAAGTGCTATTGACTACTCTAGTGCCTAGATCCAATGCTTAAATATAATCCTAACACTCAATTGCAATTTTATCTACCTGAGCAACTAGGTCCTAGTAGTGTGTCTTACACAAATCACAAAAGTCTCAAATTTGTTTGGAATATTCCTCCAATTTTATTTAGCCCTCTTGTCTAGTCAAAAACAATATTTAGACACTCCAAGGAAGAATACTTTCAACTCTGGTTTATTTTCCTTTACACATTTACATTTCCTTGCTCATACACTTGATCTATTTGAATGATATTGTAATATTTAATAACTACTATTGTATCGACTATTATTTTTTAAATAGATTAGTATTAAAAAGGACTATAATTCTAGGTTATAATAACCCTTATTTATTAACACATATTAACCTATGGTTTTTTAAATTTTCTCTTTCCATTACAAAACTATCATTTTTCCAGCGTATGTAACTGTCATGGTAGATTTAAAATTGTCGTGATAGTTTTAAAATAATCATAATAGTTTCATAATCATCATCTATGAAAAACCAACAAGTTTACTAAAAGATGGAAAAACCTATAAACACTAAAATTTAGAATGCAATGGCTTAACTCTAAGTGATTGAAAGGACTATAGAGTGCATCAAAAGGGGTCCAAGAGGTTTCATTGATAGGATTTGTCTTAGAAACTTAGGTTAATTGTTGTTTTTTCTCCATGTAGTCTATTGAGTGTATTTTTATCATTACTAGATTTAAGTCATCAACTTGTGCTTTTTTTTGGTACTACAATAAATGCCATTATATTTGTAGTAATTTCCACAATGATTAAAAGTTTATTTTTTCTAATTTTAATGTATGCCTTTTCACTTTAGTTTGCACCTATATTCCTTTTATAACAAAATAATAAATAAATGTCGTTCCCTAATTCGTTAAAGAAAAGGTTGTATTAAATAAATATATTAACACATAATATCTTATAAGAAGCATATAATATCTTATAAGAAGCATATAGAAAGTTGAAATCACTACGAATAGATTTTAACAATAATTACAATACTCTTTTAAGCCACATTTACATCGACTCTAATATTTGGCATCCTTGCACAAGTGTCAAGGTTTCCTATTATTTATAATTTGGTTGAGATATTAGTTATAAAAATAATAACATTTCTTTAATACCTATTTCAAATTATATGTTCTTTACTAAATTGTTTTTTTTACTACTAAGTAATATTATCAATGATTAAAAGTGATATGGAATGATAGAAATATGGGATTGAGTATTTTATTTAAATGATCAATTTTAGTTATCTATCGTTAGTCTTAACAAGTTGATGTTAAATTTATGTTTGAGTTGTTAGTAAGCATTGTATTATATAACTTCCTTTTATACAATATTTGATGGAATAAGGGAAGATATTTGCCAGTAATTTATACTGAGGAATAGAATTATATCACTAAAGTGTTATGGAAAAAATAATAATCCTTCAATTAATATCTAGGAGAATTAGTTGCTAATAGTAATAGTAAATAAAAGAATTGTGTTTAAAATTGTATTTGGTTTTCATGAGTTTAGAATTAAAATAAAAATAAAATAATTAAAATTAATATATATTTTAGATTTAATTTTAAGTTTCGAGTAAATATATTAATGTAAATAATTTTTATATATAATTTAGTTATTAATTTAAATTTTTTTTTAATTCAATTATAATTTATTTTCTTAGTAATTGTGTTTATTCTGCAATCTCTTTTAGATCAAATTTTTGGGTAGTTTGGATTGTGGATTATTTTTATGATGCATTAAAATGTTTGGATAATTATTTTAAAAATTTATTTGAATTATCATATTACTCTAGGGTTGGTGATTTATTTGGTTTTATTTACTATTAGAAAAGTGTAAGCATTTTATTTATTAGTGTTGTCATTAGAAAATATTATTTTAAATATAAAAAAAGTAAAAATGTAATTATTTTAAAAATTTATTTGAATTATCATATTATTTACAATGGAAAAATGTAAGCATTTTATTTATTAGTGTTTTGTCATTAGAAAATATTATTTTAAAAATAAAAAATGAACTATTTCAATAGTTTTGTATTTTTATGGAAAAACTTATGTAAAAATAAAGTAACATTAAAAATTTACTAATTTAGAGTATTCAAATTACAATTAATTTCTTAATTTCTCATCCCATATGTATATTAGCTTTCATTTGATTGGGTGATATTTTGGTTTTTATTTGACCAAGTGAAATACTTGAGGTCTAATTGCATAAATCTAAGAAATAAAATAACTATTATATCCATTATCCATAAAACAAGAAGAATAGGGATCTAATAACAATGCCAATGATTTATAATAGTTAGAATAACTTTTGTGTAATTTATAAATAGCTTTTAGTTAGATTGGGATTATGTTTATATAATTTGATAATATAATTTTTTGGCTATGTAAAAAGAATAAAACAACAAAAAAACATAATATAATAAAAAATATTATTAATATAGCAATAAAAAGTAATATAATTTTTGAAAAAAAATATTAATGAAAATATTAAAATATTAGTAAGGATATATTAAGAAATAATTCAATAATAAAAATAATATAAAATCATATCAATTAGAATAATATGAAAATAACAATATGATAATTTTAACATTAATAATATAATATTAACATTATTCTAATATAAATATAAATTTATATTATAATTAGATTAATAGTAAGAATATTAAATTTTAAATTTTGAATTATAAATGGGCCATCATGGAATTTGACAGATCCTAAAGTTGTACGGTGGGCTATAATAGTCCACAAATCCCAAGGCTTAACTCTAGAAGGCAACGATTGATATAGGAGCTATTGAAAGGCAAGGCTTGACATTTACAGCCATATCCAGAGTTAAAACATTAGACGGTCTTCTTCATATAGAACTTGGATTCTCCTTCGAAAGATACTCTAAAATGCAGAACAACCCATATACAATCATTAGGAAGCAAGAAGAAGCAAGACTACAACAATATCACTGTAAAATAAAATAAAAGTTATATGTCAGAACTATTGGATATTGGATGTATGGTTACGTATCTCTATAATGATATTTGTTCATAATTTCACACATTTAAATCTTTACAAATTTATTTAGTAATAGAAAAGGTTGTTTAAAAACCGGTAGATTACTTTATGTCAATTGCATCTGAAATGACTAATAGATACAGTTTTCACATCCTAATTTTATACTCTCCAACATAATGATTAAAGTATATTTTACAATTGACTAATCATTGCACCTTTGTTTTGGTAAAAGCGCTAGTAAAATATAGTTCAAGTAGGCATTTCAGAGAACTCTTTCACTCTTTCACTTTTCACTTTCTATTGTGGAGGCAGGGCACCCTATTGAAATATGGATGGGATAGAAAACACAGGTATATATCATAGTCTTAGACTTGGAGTAGAATAGGTGCATTTGGAACAGTGTCCTCATAATTTTATTGTTGTCCTGCACTTAGAAAAGAATCTTTCGTTCCATTGACCGCATGCCAAGCATAATGGCACTTCAAATGAGATGTGGTTCAGAAGAATAAAAGGTCTGGCTAGCTTGGTGATGTTTGAAGTTGTCAGGTGTATACATCAGCAGATAATAGGTAATAGTTTTCACCTTGAACTGTTGCCATGTACTGGTTTTTAGTAAAGAAAAATATTGTGAGGACTTATCATTATGGGTGGTCAGTGCACTACAAATTGTTTGAGTTTGGACACCTAAAATGTTGTGTGCAAGGTCCTCTGGCTAATTTTGATTAATTAAAAAAAGAAACAAGACAAACTGAGACTATTTAATGGAGAAATTGCACCACATTTACAGTACTAAGCAAATGTGATGTCCAACTTTATTTCAATTTGTTGAACATGGAGTGTGGGGCACCAATTGTTTAGATAATTATATAAGTTACAGAAGAGCAGAGGAAAATGACAAAGAAGGTGAGACTTTTGCATTCACAGAATATTCAGAGCATGTTGCTGTTTTGTCCTACTTCACAGTTCACACACGATATCCTAAACTGGCTTTGTATCTTTTTCAAAGTCATGGGTGTCTCCCACTTTACACTAATTGATTTTTAAAATCGATCACCACTGCTGGCAAGTACAGTTGAGATAAGATACCTTGAATTCATGAGCACCCAATTCACATAGCATTTCCAAGAAGTGAAGAGACTGTTAATTTCATTCATTCATGCCAATGGCTGTCATCACTTCTTTGTTTAGACTTATTTGCATTTGTATGAATGTAGTGCTTCTACTCTCACTTGCTGAACCCAAAACTACAGAGATTTGCAAGGCTGAACAAGCTCAAGGATTCACCATTTTCTATGGACAAGAATACAAGTACAAAATTGTGGAGAACTTCTTTAGCAATACAGGCTACATTCTCCTAGAGGTGCAAATGAAATGAATTCAGATTATTGGATTCTATGTATAAACTATGTGTTCTTTTTTTTGATATGTAGTAGTGTAACAGGAAATTCCAAGTAGAAATAATACCCATTGTACTGCCAAGCTCAAATCATTTACTGCACCCTTTGCAAACTATTCTGTTGATAACACCAAGGTTCCAGGTGACTAAACTTGTTTTCTCTAACCGTGCTGCAATATATGCCTAATTATCTTGGTACATTATCTAGCATCAGATTACAGTTTATGCTTTCTTATCACAAAAATAAATAAGTAGATACTGGAAGCTTGATGATTAAAGATTCTCTAAAACTGATAGCCACATTTAGTCTGTCATTCTAGTTGGTATAATTTGGTTTATTGGTCTAATTAGTATACTGTTGACTGTAAACTTCTACCATCTGGTGGACTTCGCAGTGTCATTTCTGGAGGTAAGTAAAAAAGTGATGCTTTAAACATTGAGATTTGGGTTATGTTAAAGTGAAGTTCATTTTAATCTGAATGTACTGAACTAATGCAGAGTTTTTGCAGTTACTCGGTGTACTAGATAACTTGAAAGGCGTAACATCAGAATGCACATCTTCTGCATGCCTGATGAAGTACATTGCTGCTGGTGATGTTCAACAAATACATCAAGAAGACCCAGAACAGATTTTACAATTTTCTGCATTTCTGACTTCATCTTCAGTGGCAAAACAGAAATGCAATTATATTAACGTTGATCCTTTTAAGGAGCTAAAACCGTTGCAGGTAAAAAGCCACATCTAGTTCATGATCTTTATTAGAATGAGAAATAGGTCGAGATCTTTTTTAGGATTCTAGGGTTTAGGCTTTATCGAAAAAGTGAGGGTTTAGACTTCATAGAAAAAATGAGGGTTTTCTCAACATGTTTTATTAATTTGTACAACGTTCTTTGGCTAAATATAGACTACTCATGAAATATTTTTTGAAGCATTGCATAGCGTGCAGAATGGATAAAGTTTGTGGCAGCACTAATGGACTATGAAGGCAGGGCTAATACTATATTTAAAATGGTAAGAAAAAAGTTTGCTCGTTTCTGGTTAACTAGTTGCTCTTCTGGAATGTTGAATTAACTTTTTTAATGTATTTATCCTCCCAGAGTTTTGGATCCCCTTCATCAGCAAAAGGCTATCCATCATAGGTTGTAAGTTCAGCACTTAATATAAGAATGTTGAATGAATTCTGATTTAGAAGCCTAATCTCATGTAGGTAGAGGAGAATTATTTGTGTTTAAGTGCATTGGCAATGAATGCTTCCACGAAGCCAACTGTTGCATGGATGGCATTTGACAAGGTATGCCAATTAAGTTCCTGAAACCCAAAAGAAGCATTATATTTCCAGTCCAAAAGTATTACAGAAACTTGTGCCATAGATTAATGTTCAAGAAATTTGTTTAGAGACAAAAGGATTACAAAAAAAGCTTATTTCTTTCAGCTATGATAGTTGAAGAAATTGATTTCTTGCTTAATAGTGGAAGGTTGGAAACTTTTCCAAAAACATACAGAAGAGATTATATATTGATTGCATGTGTTCTTTCATTTTTGCAGGATACTTGGTCCTTTTCGAATACGACATACAAGTTGCAGGTTTTTTTTTCTTTCCCTGAAATCATGGCTTTCAAATATATCAGACAGAGTAAACACATATAGCAAGTTTTCCTTTGATTTGAAAAGAAATGCAATTATGACACCCAATTTACCCCTAGTTTATGCATGTCCTCTGAAATTAGACCTTTGGCACCTTGTTTCTGAACAAAGGATATCACTGTCTGCCACTTGACCTGTGCATTAAGTCCTAAGTTTAATCAAATCATATACAAGCAGGCACCGACCACCCATGACTTATGAATGACAGTACCTTTGAATTGGATGAATTACAGTATGTTTTAGATGCTGGCGGCTCAAATCTGGATGATTCGGTCTACATAAATACATTTAACATGTCATCGCCATCTGATGTAGAAAGCTTCCACTGCATTCTGTCTGTAAGTGTATTCTCTACCAACATTAAGATGCCTTTGCTATCATTTGACTTGTCAAGTCTAGCTCTGTTTATGTATTATCTATTCTAATGATTAACTTCACTTTTAGAATCTAAAGTTAGTTATGTGAATTGATTCAGGGCCTGGATATTGCCATAGATGAGAGCTATGCGGCTGTACCATCAAATTACACACTATCAACATTCATTGAAAATGCCCTTGTATCCGAGAATGATAATTTTTCATTCGTAGCCAATCAAAACGTGTGGAGATATGATAAGCAAATTGGCAGCTCTTGTACCATTAGTAATGGTAAGAACTAAAATGTTTTATCCCTCAGAACAGACAGTCCCAAGACTAGACTAGGACATTGTCGGGGTTGAGTGGGAAGATAACCATTCTGTCAGAGTTGCATTTAAAAAGTTGAGTGTTTTCAAGACATATTAATAGCTTTTCAAGCGCTTTTGTGCCTAGAAAAACCTTCTTTTCTTGCAAAATAAATCATAGTTTCAGGTCGAGATGATTTTAAGTGGTTACTGTGATTCATCTGCAGATTGGTTTGATGGTGCTGTTTCACAACCTCAGATAGTGCTCGGAGATCTCATTCAGGCTTTGCATCCTCAAACCAATTACACTACAATTTTCTTAAGGAATATTGCAAAGGTTGGTGTATTTTCATAACAAGATAAATATAGCATTATATCAAAATGTTGGTAACAAATGTGTGTCATCATGTATGCAGGGTGACGAAATAATGCCTGCAAGCAGTGATAAGTGCACACATAACATATCTTCTCCTTTGGAACCCACCTTGGTACCTTGCAATGGTCTTCTGATTGGATAATGTACATGATGAATAAGAAGAGATTACTAGCATGAGAGAGACTAGATTTCCACAGTCTATTGTGATTTGTATTTTTTGCTTCTGGATTCAACTTTGTAGGACTTTTTGCATCAACATTCAGATTACATTCTGTGATCCATCATCAAGATAAGAGAGCTGTAGCTGTTTCCATCTTCTTTTGAGTTCTGTAAATTTCCAAGGTAATATTATCATGTAAAGATACTTTCTTTCCATTGTTTTCTAATGTCAAGGGAAGAAAGTATCCATGAATCATACAAATAATGATTCTTGGTAAAATTTAGCTATTTGGTCTAGTCATAAAAATCAGAGAGATCTGTAGTTCTGTTGCAAACATTAAAGTAATAAACATTAAACAACAGGATAACTTCGCTGTACTACCACATGGATCTTTAAGAACATATTTACTCTCCAATCTTGCTCTTCGTCTTTGGTTTACTGCAGCATGTTTCTTTAAAGGATCTTCCCCTTCCCTTGCTATTTGTATATGTTCTTGAAGCATATGGCTAGCTTGCACAACTTTAGGGCTTGATCCCTCTAGCTATTTTGACTGTTTTAGTGTTTATTTATTTATCAAAACTGCGTAACTCTTTTCCACACTAGTTCTTTACCACTGTAACTTATTCTTTCAAATTCCCATTGACCTACTTTGGCCATTCACACTCACAGACATTAATGTGATTTTCAATTTGAACATTCCCCCTTCAAATTTTACTATTCAGGAAACATTTCATTTAATATGTGTACAATTTTATTTTTATTTTTTTAATCAGGTGAGTATGGTAAAAATCTTATTTAACAAACAGTTGATGGAGATATTATTAAATTTCATGATGAATGACTGTAAAGAAACACAAATTTTGTTGTTTGCAAGTAAAAATAATTTGTGGTTTAGCCAAATAGACAAGTATGCCTAATTAGCTCCGAGTAAATTAGGGTAGAATTAGAGGTGATGCTGATTCATTTTACTTACAGTACTATGAATTACCTCTAAGTAAAGTTTGTATAACAGTACGGCTGCGGAGAACTACATTGCACAAACTCATTAAAAAAAGAAAAAGAAAAGAAAAGGAGTCTATTTTCCTTTTGTTGTACTTGCCATGTTATTTTGTACAAGTGGACTGGTTCATTGCGCAGATCCTTTTTTTATTGTTAGTTTTCATCTGCATTCTAGCTGCAGGGAAAAGATTGTAAAGAAAAACAAGATAGTCCAGGGCTAGAACCTTTCCCTTCAGCTAGATTAGAGATACTTGCTATGTAAAGGACACTCCTTTACATGCTAAAATTAGTCCAAGATTAAAACAAACAACTAGAAGATTGTACACAGTGAGGTAATACTGCATGTGTACAGTCCTTACATATCCATCACATTCACCTTCATTTACAAGATTAAATGTCATTTGTATTTTTTATAACTTGGAGAATCGGGAGCCCAGCAACCAGTGGTCCACCCATGTGGTGATATCTTCACAGGGAAACGTACCATTATAACTCCGGGCAATGCCCTGGTGCAGCTTGTAAATCCAGTTTCAAACCTGCACCTGTTGTCCGTGTTTTCCAACGGTTCAACTATCTGGTCTATGCCCGGGGGCTGGCGTAAATGTCATTTGAACTAGACAGAAAAACATGTTACAGAAACCATGAAGCAAGTACAATTTGTGGAATAGTTATACAAATGCGACATCCCATTTTCCTCATTTTAATGGCAAGTGTTCAAAAGTGGAGTAACATGAATATACAGAAGGATTCACCAAATGTTTGGAAAACACTGTCCGAAACAACATATCCTTCTTATTGCAACATACAAAGACATTCCATCAGCTAATTTCAGACCAGTTTAAATCCATTAGATACTTCCCAAATGCATATGAACAAGAAATCATTCATCATAAACCTTCCATGATATCTGAATTAGTTTTATTTAGCCAAAAACAAATTATTAACAAGTAACACCTGCAAGTAGGAAATGACATTAAGCCACAAAGCTTGTATAACAGTATGGCTGCGGAAAACTACATAGCAATTTAAGCTGCTTTGAAACTATAAGATGAAGCCCAATTTTGAACTATTTCAATGCGTGGTTCTTGATAGCATAAAAGGAAACATTCCCAAAGAAAGAAACATGGCATATCTATTAGAATGATGGAAATGGATATCAAACCAAAACAGAAACTCACAAACACAAGCAACTTGTGAAGCTCTCAAAAAAGCTTCATTTCTTCTACAACCATTTAGGAATTTCTATATTAAATTTTTTCATCATTATGGTAGTATTATGGGGGCTTTTTGGGTGTCAAGCAAGATTGGATCATCAAGGTAAATGTAACAACCGTTCTTCGTTGCTTTTAAATTTTTATTTATTTATTTCACAAGTACAAAATTAATCAACCAAGCTTCTTTGTTCTAGTTTAGATATGTTGACTTCATAATTTTTCAATCATTGTAGTGGTGACAACTAAATGCCACCATTTATGCTTACATTCAAAGGTGGTAAGCTTTTGAGGTCAAGGTTACCTAGACCTATGCTTCAAGGGTCCAGTTGTGATGACCTTGCCTATGTATCCCCTCATGGTAAATCAGAGGCTTCGCAGTTCATCCTTGAAGGTTAGAGGGAGTTCATTCTCTCCTCTTGTATGAGATTCTTGATCCCTCTTTAAACTAGGATTGCATATTAAACCTAGTCCAATAACTAATTGTCATCAAGTAGTGTAAATATACACAATTACACAAGGTTTGTATTGTTTCATAATTTCCCAATTCCACAAAGAGCCACTTGAGCACACATCACACATACACAAGATGACTAGCTCATACATATCACATATACATAGTGATTAGCTCTAGCATATGTCACATATACATAGTAACTAGTTCCACTATGCATCATATACAAAGTTAGTAACATATACACAGTGAGAGACTGATACATCCACAATGGCTAATTATCACTTGCCCATAGTGCATCCCAGATAAAAAGAATGTCAGTGCATTGCACACTACATTGTGGGTCCAATTCTTTTCCCTAATCTTTTGCACCAACAAGCAAGTGGGAACAAGTTTCGATGTGTTCCATACTACATTGAGTGTTCATCCTCACCTCAACAAGGTCAAGTATACCATTTCCACTTCAAGATATACCCAAAATTATACTATGAGATTGGTCCAATTATTACCTACCTATTCTTCATTAGAAACTCTCTTCATTATAGTCCATCAAACGACTAAGCTAACAAGGACATCTATCATTGACACACAATTGGCCCCCAGGCCCACATGCTCTTGGCAAAATCCATTACCCTAGATCAATGTGGGGGTATCTCTTGCCTAAATGTAACTGTCGTTATCCATCCACCAACTAGGTGGTACGACTAATAGTCTACTCACATAGTACACTCCTTGACTATTGTCAATCTCTAGCATTAATAAACTTTTCTTTAAGTGGCTCATAAGATTTACCTTTTGGTTATCATCTCAAATAGAGAGGACTAGTCTACATGCTAAAGGAATACAATCCTCTACCTATGCCCTCATACGGTCCTATAATCGGAAGAGAGATTCCTAATTTAGAACAACTAGATCATAATCAACTAATCTAGGAGTATATACTTAAAGTCTTATAGGTCTAGGATTAAATTTCACAAGTACATAAAATCATTTGGATTTAATAGAAGATGGCCTCTACTCAATAGATAAAAAAACCAACTATAAGGTAGTCAACCCATCACTTCATTCAACTCACTATGCAGAAACACATTATGTATCAAATACAAGTTATCAAGTTTTTGTATCTCTTTTGTAACCATCTAATACACATTTCGGCCTCAATTGAAGCCTATTCAATAGAGAACTTGGTCAAACCAATCAGAAACAATCCCCACAACTTGGGAGTTATCCCCCATAAACCCTCCCCCTATAGACTTAAGGTCACAGGGGCATCCTTCACCTAAGAACCGCCTACATACCGCTTCCAAACATATGAAATTCACATGTAGTTATCCTCACAAGGTCTCTCAAAGGACACCTACACACATGTTCCCAATATTTCATCATATCAACTTTGGGGTTATGCTTATTACTCAATACAAATTACCTTGGTTCACACAAACTTATAGGAAAGCAGTTCCATTTGAAATTCATATATTGTGTTATATATTAAGGTTCTTATACACAAAGGGTTAATAAAAATTATTTACCCCAATACCAAATGTCATTCTAAAATTATATAGTATGTCTTATTATTGCATTAAGCAAGGAAGATAAAATAACATTAAATGAACTTATTACACCTATTGCCACTACAATAGATTTTTCCAATGCTTGGTTGACCAATATAGTTATGTCTAATACTTTTCCAACTTGATTAGTTTATTAGTCACATATGCCCCAATATGGAGTACACAACCATTTAGAGTTTCTCACGAGGGATACAATGTTATGTTTATTAATATTGACACATATGATAATTATTTTATCATCTTATGTTGAGGTTTAATAAGATAGAGGGTTATATGCACTTTTATCTTAGTTTATATTAATACACACATCATATCCAATCTTATCAAATAAAACTAGTAAACTTTCATAGCTACCCATTAGAATTCCTTTTACTGATTCTCAACTATGATTAGTGCTCAATGATATGCAGGTAAAGCCAACCCTTTTCCCAAATTAAGATAATCTATATAGATAAGCTAGACAACCATTTTGTCTCATACACGAATGAGATATATGCCTCGAGGTTTCCCAACCTTGACATATCTAAATTACCCTTGAGAAACCAAAGGTGGTCTTAATGAATGACGACCATGTAAAGAAAACAATAAAAACATATATGTTGTTACTATAATGAATTAATTTAATGTGAGAATGGATATTACCAGGATTAAGATATCCAAACTTCTTTATATTCAATGGTCACATTTTTCAAACATCTTATAATTAACTAACTATTGAACCATTGCCTATCTTTAATGACACACCTTAGATAATGAGCACTTGTAAGGACAACTTATCCATATCAAATCTCTACACATAAATAGGCATAATAACATAATTAATATAAAATAAATCTATTTTAATTATAGTACCCTTCCTTTACTCCATATGAAAATTCCTATATCCAATTTCTCGTCTTCAAGAGGTTGATAGACCTTTTATAGTCATATAAAGCCCTTACCATGGTATCAACAAATTATTAAAGTACTAAGTTTTGACATTAGAGATATGTTTAATAAGTGTGGTTATAGTGCCACTAAACAAAGTCACCCTCACAATATTATGCAACCAAGAGCAAGGCTCATATTAATTATATCTTAAGGTCGATTCATACTATAAGGTTATCTTATAGCTACAGATTTCATCTAGAACTCTTTGTTGTCTTATTTCTCTTAAATTTCAAACATAAAGTTATTCAAATTATTATCCCTTGATTATAGTAAGTTCTTAGTTAATAAATTTTCCTCAAAATGTCTTGTAGGTTCATCTCCATGACACCGAAGTTAGATTGATTACTTAACAAGAATTCTCTTAGCTTGCACAAACCATACTTAATCATTGGTCCATGACACTATGCCACAATGAATACCTAAACATGAATTTCCATTCTTGCAGTCATAACTACCACATCCAAAATACATATCATAATGCAAAGCCATGTAAGATTTTACTTGGCTAGTACACAAGAATAAACAACACCTCTTAGGCATGATATTATATGATTAAGGTCCTTGACTACTCTAATCAAGCATATCAGTAATGCATTGGAAGGTATCATTTACAACATGGTACCTTCCATCACTCATTCTCAAGGATGTATGATGAAGGCGAGGTCATCAAGTTTATAGCAATGTTGTGATCATGACATGGTGTACACTTTTATGATTTCTATCTGATAGTTTATCAATATTCACGTCTAAAATTCAAAACTTGATTCAAAGTTCTAATATGATGCATAATCATTTATTACTTCTACATTTATACATTGGTAATAGGGGAACTAAAAAAAACATGACCGATAATATTGAATTACAACAATATTGTGTTGTGTGTATAATAGTATTTGTCTCTCCAATAGATCTTAAAAATAACATTGGCATATTGATGTTTCATTTTTTTATGATGAGTATGACCTTACTTAATACCCATCCTAACTAATTGTTACTCATGATCCCAATTGAAGTATTACAATTATTGTTTATATGATCAGGATCAATATTTGCTAGCTTAATAATGTCATTCTTAAATGATCATAAGCACATGCTGATGAATACTAAGAGGGGGGGGGGGGGTGAATTAGTATACCAAAAATTACTGAACTCAAACACTTAAGTAGTTTAGTAGTAAACCGGTATAACAGTTTTACTAACAAACCGGTTAACATAAATGCAAACCAAACAGAAAATAAGGCATTCACCCATATAAGCACAATCACCATAACACAAGTGATTTTGATGTGGAAACCCAAATGGGAAAAACCACGGTGAGATGAAACTCACAAGTAACTATTTGCAGAATAGTAACCAGACCGGTTAAGGTCAGACGGGTTAAGGTCATACAATGTTCTTCACCAAAACAAATCCTCTTAGGAATCTCAATCTCTATTAGGAGATAAGTCCGATTAAAGACTACCCTATGAGAGGATTTCAGATCCACAGTTGTGAACCACCTTGTTAGAGGATTTACAAAGGCTTTGCCAGGCCTACCTGGTTAAGGGTTAAAGAATTGTCGAAGATGTAAGTAATCAACAAGTGAGTGATCTAAATACTAGCACAGTATGCTTGGTTAGATCCTTGATAGCTCATTGTTAATGCATTTCAACATTACTTCAGTCTTCAATCTCTTCACACTCTGTTTCTTCACACAAACCTACTCTTCTTTTGTGATCGCACATGCAAAAACTTCATCAACCACACAAAACCCTAGACATGATGTCCTTATAAAGGAATCTGATTTCATGTCGGTCCAATAGGATTACATTGCAAGTTCCTAGGTTCATTGCATCTAGAAAAATTTGGTAACACAACACAAAATCACCGTCAAAGTGTCAGTGGATGGTATCTCATCACAAAAATAATACCGGTTGGTAACTCATCACAGAGTAGTACCGGTTCATACAATTTTACCGATTACCAGTTGGTAACTCATCACAGATTAAAGACTACCCTATGAGAGGATTTCAGATCCACAGTTGTGAACCACCTTGTTAGAGGATTTACAAAGGCTTTGCCAGGCCTACCTGGTTAAGGGTTAAAGACTTGTCGAAGATGTAAGTAATCAACAAGTGAGTGATCTAAATACTAGCACAGTATGCTTGGTTAGATCCTTGATAGCTCATTGTTAATGCATTTCAACATTACTCCAGTCTTCAATCTCTTCACACTCTGTTTCTTCACACAAACCTACTCTTCTTTTGTGATCGCACATGCAAAAACTTCATCAACCACACAAAACCCTAACGACTACTAAAACCCTAGACATGATGTCCTTATAAAGGAATCTGATTTCATGTCGGTCCAATAGGATTACATTGCAAGTTCCTAGGTTCATTGCATCTAGACAAATTTGGTAACACAACACAAAATCACCGTCAAAGTGTCGGTAGATGGTATCTCATCACAAAAATAATACCGGTTGGTAACTCATCACAGAGTAGTACCAATTCATACAATTTTACCGATTACCAGTTGGTAACTCATCACAGAGTAATATCGGTTCAAATATTAAACCGATTACCGGTTGTTGAAATGAAGATTGGGAAAATGATAACTGCCGCTTTAGTTCCTTCATTCTACTTGAGATCCTCATACCGCTTGAGGTCTTCATACCGCTTGGCTTTTTATTCCTCTTGAGATCAGTAAACACTTTCTGTGAAACACCGATAGTCTAAAGACTAAAATACATAATACTGGTTTGGAACAAATATCGATTGAGCATAACTCATACATACAAAAAGTGATCTCAAAGCAAGTGTGTCCATCAATGACAATCACAACATAATCATCAAAAATGCCAACAATCTCCCCCTTTGACATTGATGGCAACACTTAGGAAAATTTTTGACATCTAAGTGTTTTACAACAAAATTATGCCATAATCAAAATTACTCCCCCTAAGCATATACACTATCCCTTTTGCAGAAAATACAATGTATACTACTTCCTTATAGAGATAAACATGAAAGTATACATAGCATGCATCAAAATTTTAAATATAGAATACTACTTCCCCTTTGCCAACAATGACAAAGTACATCTGAATAACCCCTGTTCCATTAGTATTAAAATAATAAGTGTTTATGACAATAAAGAGTGAAACTTGTCAAAAACTGATTTAAAGTCCTGCATAAATGTTTTCATGGATAAAGACCATGATTCAAGAAATGAGGTAGCAACCTCACTTTCTGTTTGCATCTGGGATACATATTCTTCCATGGCGTCCAAGGTACTCATCTCTTGAGTGACCGTTAAGGCATCCAGATTGAGATAGCACTTCTGAAGTATTTGTAGTTGTGGTAGTAGAACCAGTTGAAGTTCCTGCAAATCTCTGGCGCGGTTGCTAATCTCTAACTCTATTCTTGCAGTTTGGAATTGAAACCGGTGAACGGTTTGGCCATATGCGGTAAAGGAATCATAGGGCGTCTTGAAGGTGCTTATGTATGTCTGTAAATCAATTTGCAGATTGTCTTCCTGAGCAAGCACATCATCACATAATAGATGGGGTTGGCATATCTTACGGAGCAGTATATTCCCCTCATCTAGAGAATCTCTTATTTCCTTTTGTGCTTTCTGTAGTTCGGACCGGAGCTCATTTAACTTCTTCACCAAGGTAGTGTTCAGAGCCTTTTGATGCTTCTTTTGAGCATTGGCTTCAGCAACATCTTCTAGGCATTGCACCTGGTCCTCTACAACTGTGCATAAGAGTTTCAGTTGAGCTAGAGAGGAATCGGTACTAGGGAGTTTGGTACCGGTAATCAAACTGGTAAGAGGTTCCACCACAGTTTGAATAACATCTTACTCCTTCTTCCTTCTTAGCACTTCCAGTCGCTCTTGAGCAAGCTTAATGCTCTGTAGTAGCTCCGATTCATTTGTGGATTGGAGGTCAATGGGACTGGTGATATCAGCCGATTTGGCTTGACCATCAGTTGCCTTTGGGGTCTACACTTGTACGCTCTTTGCCGCTTCCTCCTTGTCCTTGGCTTTTTGCTTATCTTCTTCTGCCTTCTTTTGCTCTTCAACTTCTTTCTTTCTTTTCTCTTCTTCCTTCTTCTTCTTCTCCTATTCCTGTTTCTTCTTCTCCTCTTCCTGCTTCCTCTTCTCCTCCTCTTTTCTCTTCTCTTCCTTTTTCTTTTCTTCTTCTTGACTCTTCTCTTCTTCCTCTTTGCTCTTTTTCTCCTCTTCTGTTTGTTTCCTCTTCTCTTCTTGTTTTCTCTTTTCCTCCTCTTATTTCTTTTTCTCATTTTTCGCTTGCTCTCTGTCAGCCTTTTCTTTGTCCTATTTCTCCTTGTCCACTTTCTCTTTGTCAGCTATCCTTTGTTGTATCTGGGGTGACATTTTCACCATCCAAGGCATCAACATCAATAGGGTCAATTTGTTTAGTGACCTGTTCTCCTTCACTATTATACACCTCATCCAGTTTTCTAGTTTTTGGTTCTTGTTCAGCCTTCTTGTTGGCTTCAGACACTTGGTGCAACTTCAGAGCAGCTTGGGCATGAGAGTGGGTATCTTTTACCACTTCAGGGACTTTTCCTTCTAGCAACAAGAGTCTCCTTCTTCTCATGAAGAAGAGGCCTTTATATTTTTCCATAACGTCATAAAGTTCTTAATTAGATACATCAGGAAAACATTGTGCAAATATTTCCTCTCTTATTTCCCATTCCTTTTCTATGGCAATGCGCCATTTGTTGTCTAAAGAATTGTATAAAGAATCTGGTCTCACAGATTTAATTTCTGATGGCGACCGATCATTAATACATAAATATTGAATGACTTCTTGTTCTACTTCCTCCTTCTCATTGTCATTGAAATCATCAAAATAATCTACTAAGTCACTCAACACTTTCCTCCTAATGTTCTTAATAGTTCTTTGACAATGTGTCAAAGGTTTGTAAGAGGAATATCAATATTTACCAGTGTTGATGATGTCGGTTCATTGCCGGTTGTCTTTGTCTTATTCCTTGTTTGCCTAGTCTTTTTAGGTTGTTTTTCAGATTACGTATCTTCTGAGTCCGGTGTGTTGCCTTTAGTCTTCCGCTTCCTCTCAAATACTTTGGCGGGTGCAACTTCTGGTTTCTTCTTTGCTGGTGACCGCTTGGTCACTTTAGGACTTGCTGAAGTAACCGGTGTTGGTATAGATGGCACTGCCTTTCCCTTCTTTACTGAAGGCTCTACAACCGGTGTAACTCTTTCCAGATAGGTGTCGGTTCTCTTCTTCTTAAGATCAAGCGGTGAGGCAAGTAGGGTAGAAGCATACCCATCTAGCATATCATACATTACCTCATATCCCATAGGTTCCACCTCTTCTTTTCTAGACTCAACCGCCTCCATTATGCACTCATCTACTTTGATGGTGAAGCAGATGTCCTCTTCATACTTCTTGACAATATCACAAGATATTCTCACCCTTTGGCTCATCTTGCGTCTGAACTCATCAAAGTATTTGTTCAGGACTTCAGGATAACCGGTTCCAACCGCTTGAAGACTTTCCCTGATTTGCTTGGTAACTGGTTGGTCAGCAGACCACTGAATATCCACGACTCTTGGGAAATAGCCTTGGAAGTAGAAGAACAATCCAACCAATAGTTGTCCAAATTTAAACTTTAAGGCATTATCTTGTTTAATTGACTTCAGGTTCACTAGAAGCTGCCTTTGCATACAGGTGCATAAATCAAACGAGGCATCTTCCATGATCATCCTGTAGGCGGCATTTACCGCTGCAATAGAGACAGAGTTGATTCTGCTAGCATAGAATGTTCGATAACCTATCACCATGCAGGCGTATTTGACCAAGTCATCCTTGATGGTATGGACTGTCATTCCTCGTTGGTCGCTCATAGAACCAGTGACCTTGGTCATTTCGGTCTTGATGACCTTCCTCAGGGCTGACACTTCTCCAACATTATAGAAACCGGTGACGACATGAATCGCTTCCGGTGTGATGTCATGTGTCTGTTCTAAATACATTTTGTCACCGTGCACTCTGCATAGAATGATGTGAATGTGATCATCTGTAAATTCTTCAAGAAAATAGAACGCATTGTGAAGCTTCTTCTTTTCCAAGATGTTGTATTCCGGTTTGATCTTCTTGTCCTTCCTGCAGAATAAGCTTAACTGAGAATGGATCACTAGAGATCCTAGGTCTTCAATTTTATAGTCAAGATAATTTGAAATACCTTCCTCAACTATAACACCAGCGGGTATTTGGGATAGGGTTTTATATTTTTCCTTCCGTTGAATGAAATATATTGAATCAACGAGTGCACTAGAACTAGAGTGTGATGCAGAAGCCATGATAAATAGAGAAACTGGAAAAATACCTTCGCAAGTCAAAATTTAGGGCTTGCAAATCCTGCTTCGCCACACACTACTTCAGTTGCTGGATTACTGCTTTGAGTTCTACACTTGACCAATTGATATTATCTTCTGATTCTTCTTCAAGGTTTTGAAATCTCTCTGAATCGCAAGACAAATCGCCTTTTGTCTCTTTGCATTTGAAAACTTCTTCGCTTGCAAACTGATAAGTGAAAATGACTTGAAAATCCCTTTTAAACAAATTCTTCACCTACCATAATAAATGCTCCACCATTAGGGCATAAACCCTAATTTGCCTTTTACCGTTTCCGGTCTTTTCCCAATTGATAGGTATCACATACCGGTTAAGGTCTTTTATCGGTGCAAACCGAGGGTTTGAAACATTTCACCGATTTTTTTCCCCCTAAGCTTTTCTGTAGCTTAGTTTGCTGGTTCAGAGATTTCCACACCAGGTGCAGAAACAAGTTCTTCTTGAGACACTTCTTTTGGCTTCTTTTTCCAGGTTTTCTTCATATCCGCTTAAACAATTTCAACATCAATCTTTTCTTCCGAAGTGACTGGTATATCATTTGATATATTCTTTCTTGTTCTGCAGAATCTTGTTGTATGGCCCAGTTTGTTGCAATGATAGAAAACCATTCCAGATGCTCTCCAAGGTCCTTTATTCATGTTTCCATTCTTCCTTCTACATGTTGCAGCAATGTGACCATTATCATGACAGATCAAACAGGTTTCTCTCCATCTGGTTGCCACTTGAAGCCACCGCTTCCCGACTGATGATTATAGGTATTAAACCAGTTTGGATTCCGGTTCCTAGAGGGTTCAGGAAAAACTCCTTGACTCCTTTGAGGATACCTTCCGGTGTTGTGCATGACAGACCTGCATTCAAATGCTCTATGCCCAAACTTGTTGCATGCATAACAATTTCCATTGAATCTATTGGATCTAGGCTTATTGTTTAGAAAATAAGTAAAGTTATTGTAAGCCTTGTTTCTACATACATTAGCAATATGTCCTTCCTTGAGACAATTAAAGCAAACATGTTTGAACTTTTTCTTACCTTTATCCTTTGATGTCGGTTGCTTCTTTGATGCTACATCTTTTGCTCCAAAGGTCTCACCTTCCTCATATACAGAGAAACCAAGTCCATTAGTATTCTTTACCGGTTTAGCTGATTCAAGCTTTTGCTCTAGCTTAACATTGCTCTTATTGAATTTGGCAAGTATTTCCTTTGACTCGGTGAGTTCTTTGGAAATAGTAGCATTCGATTCCTTCAAAGTTGCATTCTCAGAAATAGCCATGTTTAGTTCACCTTGCATTTCTTATTTTTCCACTTTACTCTCTTGGAGATGAGCGGTAAGTGCATTGATTTCTTGCTTCATCTTAGAGATCTCATGATTTTTGTCTTTTACCAGATCTTCAGCTTTTCTCCAGTTCTCAAGCTCTTGACACATCCTGATAGTCAGTCCTTCCAATTCCCTTCTTAGGTTGGCATTAGACTCATTCATTTTTTCAACTTCTTCAACTAGGGCTTCCATGTCCGCTTCATCAGAGGAACTGTTTTCAGTAAGCTCCATCAGTTTCTCAGCATGCTCTCTTCTTTTTGCTAGAGAGGCCTTATACTTGAATTTGAGTTCATCATAGGCTTTCTCAGTCTGAGTGAGCTGATGAGTAAGTTCCCTCACAATGTATTCCCCATATCTCTTTCCAAGTGGTTAAACTTATAGAAAGGTTGGCTCTGATACCAATTGATGAATACTAAGAGGGGGGGTGAATTAGTATACCAAAAATTACTGAACTAAAACACTTAAACAGTTTAGCAATAAACTGGTATAACAGTTTTACTAACAATCTGGTTAACACAAATGCAAACCAAACAACAAATAAGGCATTCACCCATATAAGCACAATCACCATAACACAAGTGATTTTGATGTGGAAACCCAAATGAGAAAACCACACTGAGATAAAACTCACAAGTAACTATCTGTAGAATAGTAACCAGACTGGCTAAGGTCAGACCGGTCAAGGTCATACAATGTTCTTTACTAGAATAGATCTTGTTAGGAATCTCAATCTCTGTTAGGAGATAAGTCTGATTAAAGACTACCCTGTGAGAGGATTTCAGATCCATAGTTGTGAACCACCTTGTTAGAGGATTTACAAAGGCTTTGCTAGGCCTACCCGGTTAAGGGTTACAGACTTGTCGAAGATGTAAGTAATCAACAAGTGAGTGATCTAAATACTAGCATAGTATGCTTGGTTAGATCCTTGATAGCTCATTGTTAATGCATTTCAGCATTACTTCAGTCTTCAATCTCTTCACACTTTGTTTCTTCACACAGACCTACTCTTCTTTTGTGATGGCACATGCAAAAACTTCATCAACCACACAAAACCCTAACGACTACTAAAAGCCTAGACATGATGTCCTTATAAAGGAATCTGATTTCATGTCGGTCCAATAGGATTACATTGCAAGTTCCTAGGTTCATTGCATCTAGACACATTTGGTAACACGACACAAAATCACCGTCAAAGTGTTGGTGGATGGTAACTCGTCACAAAAATAATACCGGTTGGTAACTCATCATAGAGATTACCGGTTCATACAATTTTACTGATTACCGGTTGGTAACGCATCACAGAGTAATACCGGTTCAAATATTAAACCAATTACCAGTTGTTAAAATGAAGACTGGGAAAATGATAACTGCCACTTTAGTTCCTTCATTCCGCTTGAGATCCTCGTACCACTTGAGGTCTTCATACCGCTTGGCTTTTTATTCCTCTTGAGATCGGTAAACACTTTCTACGAAACACCGATAGTCTAAAGACTAAAATACATAATACTGGTTTGGAACAAATACCGGTTGAGCATAACTCATTCATACAAAAAGTGATCTCAAAGCAAGTGTGTGTCCATCAATGACAATCACAACATAATCATCAAAAATTCCAACGCGTTCCTTTTATAAATTTATCAGAATATAATCTTAAACAAAAGGATATATCTCTTATTGAACATTCATCGTGTAGCTGATATTTTGGACAATGTATAAGTGAATTAGCAATCCATTATTATTTCACATAAAGAATAGAAATAGTGTGGCTTAGCATCTAACCTAGTGGCACCTAGGTCTCATTTGGGCTCAAGCAGGGAGTATCCTGACAGATGTTACAGAGCCTAGCTTTTCACCCACCAATTGCATTTTTTTGAAAGTTTCTAAAGTCATTTCAACAACTCCATTATGTGCATATCCTGCAATCATTACATTCCATGATAAGACATTTATTTTAATTAATTTTGTTTCCCTCTTGATCCTCTTCTAGCTTGTTGGCATTATTGTCATTGATGTCAAAAAGTGTTGCAGGGATGCCAAGAGGATGCAGAGAAGAAGAGATCAAAACAAGAGAATCAAGTGTTCTGCAGGTTGCAGGTGCAAAAGTGATCAGATCGGGATAGCTATTATTGTCATTGATGTCAACAAGTGTTGCAGGGATGCCAAGAGGACGCATAGAAGAAGAGATTAGAACAAGAGAATCAAGTGTTCTGCAGGTTGCAGGAGCAGTTTTGATCAGATTGGGATAGCTATATCTATCATGTGTTATGCAAGTGTGGTGCTCATATTGGAATAGCTATGCCAAATAGAAATTTTGTGCTGCATATCGGGATAGTTGAACATAGGCGGAAATCTAACTCTGATATCAGTATATCGGAATAGCTTATGCCGACCAGAAGATCAAGTGTGTATTTTCGGAATAGCTACTAAAGGAGAGATGACTAATTTTCTCTATGCTGATAGACTAAACTATTTCGACAGAGGAAAACGAAGAGAAGACTTTCTGGTAAGGTCATCGGAATAACACATGCCAATATGTTGAAGTCCATTGGAGTTTGATTTTGGAATAGCTACGTCGATGTTTGCTCCAGATTGAGTCATTAGAATAAGGTTGTATTGATGGATTAGAGTTTAAATGTTAATGCGACAGTGTTAACTATTCTGATGGGTATCTGCTTCGAGGTACCCTATGCCGATGAAGCTTGTAATAGTGGTGGTTGATTTTTGGGATAGCTATGCCGATGAAGGGTAAGTAGACGATATGTCATTGGAGTAACATTTTTGTTTTGACAAGTTTTCCCTATGCCAATAGTGTTGACTATTCTGATGATGGTCATTTTTGCATGATGATTTGTGATCAGGGTAACTTATGTCGATAAGGTGTGTTAACATGGAGATTACATTTTGGTATAACCTATGCGATAGGTGAAATCAAAGGTGAAATTTTTCATTGGAGTAACCAATGGCAATGAGAGGGTTCAAAGGAATCAAATGGTCATCAGGATAGCTAGTGAAGATGAAATAGAGGCAAGAAGTCAACTCAATAGTTAAAGCTATTCTGATAGAGCTTCAAGGAGGTGTATTGGAATGAGTTAACCCGATACGAGTAACATGGAAATAGAGTGTGTTGATATAATGGCTTATTGTAAACCCGATAGGTGTGATACTTACAACATAACATGGAGGTTAGCGAAAACATTGAAATCGATCGATCTGGGCAGCTCGACAGTCCACGTGGATGGTTGACCTATTTTGACCAAGTGACTTGGATGCAAATTGAGGATAATTTGAGGACACATTGCATGCCAAAAACCACATGGATGATGTGGTGCGTGGAACCTCCACGATGGCGATTATGATCAAGTCAATCTGGTTAAAGCTTGCAGATCAACGACTTCGATTCAAAGTGGTTCATGAACACAGGTTGGTGCATCTAGAAACTTGAACTGTTTACTGGCCAAATACAAACCGTCTATGTAAATGATCTGCAAGATGATTTGGAAATTGTACAGATCATGGGGCATGACAATGATGAAGAATAACGGTTGTCCTATGTGTAATAAGTTATGATCCAGCTGACTTTTTGGAGGTGATGAGTGCTTTAAGAACTCAACAGTTGACATAGTTGAGTAGTTGATGAAAAGAAGCATAGATAAAAATCAGAGGAGAAATTTTACAGAAGAGAGAGACAAAAATTAAGTAGAAATAAAAGGCAGTTTTTTAAAAGACAAGAAGGCAGAAACATAGAGACAAAGATGAAGTATCATTAAGGTACATCTTTCAAAGCAACAAATAGGTGTTGCAAAAATCATTTGTAACAAGGTTTCAGTAATTGTAATAAAATGTTCATTGAATTATTGTGTATCTCTAAGTGGGTGCTCAGAGTAGGGGTAGGTTCCCCAAATCATATTGTAATTGTGATTTACTTGTGAGGCTAGATTGGAGAAGTAGACTCTAGCAACTATTCTCACCAAGGTTTTTCCCACATTGGGTTTTCCTTGTAATTATTGGTGTTATGCGATGTGTCCTTATGTGTGTATGATTCTGTATTTGTTATACTTGTACACACACTAGATTGAACTTTTAGATTATCGTTGATTCACCCCCCCTCCTCTCTCAGTGTTCACTTGTGTTAATCAATTGGTATCAGATCAAGGTTCCCTTGTTGTAAAGCTTTCTCTAGCTTGGGTACATCATGCCTTGTGAACACAATGGCTAGGAATGGATCCTCTTCTAAAGTATCTATGTTTGATGGCACTAACTATGCCTTCTGAATAGAAGAATGGAAACTTACTTATCCTCTCTAGGCTTTGATGTCTGGATGTAAGTGAAAAATGGTTATACTGTTCCTCAAGTTCCTCCTACCGACCTTGATGCAAAAAATGAATATGAAAATGATGCCAAAGCTAAGAATGCAATCTTAAGTGGTCTGCCTGATACAGAGTTTTCCAAAGTCTTGCACTACACTTCAGTAAAGGAAACATGGGATAAGCTGCAAAACATATATGAAGGAGATACCAAAGTGAAAGAAGCCAAATTGCAGAATCTAAGGGCTCAATTTGAAAGCCTAAAAATGAAAGAAGAGGAAAAGATAGTGAATTATCTACAAAGAGTGGATGATATTGTGAGTGCTATAAGAGGACTTTGAGAGGAAGTCAAAGATGAAGTCACTGTCAAAAAGGTGTTGAGATCACTCACTTCAAAGTATGACACAAAGGTCTCTGCAATAGAAGAAGCTAAAGATCTAAAAACCTTCTCCACGGATGAGTTATTTGGTTCCTTATCAGCCTATGAAATGAGGACAATTGGTAGTGAAACCTCAAAAAGAGAAGTTTCTTTTAATACTACAAAGAAAGGAAAAGAAGAAGTTGTCAACGTGGAGGAAGATGACTCTGATGCTGCTATAGCCAACTTTGCAAGAAATCTCAAGAAAGGTTCAGGTAAATATAAAGGCAAGCTCCCTTTTAAATGTTTTAAGATTGGACACTTTACATCTAAATGTCCCTATGGGGAGAAGGATGAAGATGAGAAGAAAAATATAAAGATCTATGGTAAAGAGAAGATGAAAAATTCTTTCAAGCTAAGAAGAAGAAACTTTAGGAGAGTGAACAACCTTTACACATTTGAAGAAGATGCCATTGATGAAGAAAGTATGTCTGATGAGTGTTGCAATGAAAATGAAAGAGAAGTCAATCTATTTATGGCACTAGAAGAGTTGCATGATGAATGTATTGTTGATGAGGAAATTGAAGCTAAGGTAAATCTTGAAGGTGAAATTGTGAGTGCACTTGAAGAACTCAGAAAGGTAAGGAGGGAATACAAAAACATTAAGTATGTTGTTGCTGAAGAACAAGACATATTGAAAAAATGTCTTAAGAAGTCCGAGCAAAACATTTCAGATCTAAGAACACAATTGGATGAAGCTAAAAGAATGTATGAGGTAACTAAAGAAGAGTTAGAGAATAAGGAGAAGGAATACCAAAAATTGGAAGAAGAAATTGTGAATTCTAGAAAGGATCTAAAGAAGTGCAAAGATGAACTTAAGATGAGAATCAAATATGAAGGCAACACAGATGCATTGGATAAAATGTTGAACAAACAAAAGCACTCCAAAGATACAGAGGGTGTTGGATTTGATGCCAAGGAAGAAAATAGATCTAACTACAACTACTGGAGACATGAAAAAAACATATGTTGTTGTTGCTAAGAGCAAACATGTTGATCCTAAAGGAAAGACCAAGGTGGATAATGATGGCTTCATAGAGGTCATAGACACTAGGAAGAACTCAAGAAGATTAAGTTTTGATGTTGCATGGAGACCAATGTGAAACACATTCAACAATAATTGGTATGTGTCTCAATTCCATGGCTACTGCTATAAATGCAATACTTATGGTCATAGAATTACTGAGTGTAGGCTTATGCAAAGGTCTCTTTATAGTTATGAAAGTTGTAATCCTTTTGTTGCTCCTAGAGATGCAAATATCATTTGTTATCGTTGTAATGGTATTGGTCATAGAAGTTATGAGTGTAAAAGCTATGGTTTTTCAGTCCTATGACACTCCCTGAAGTTTATCATTCAATAGAAATGTCAAATTTTATTATTGTCAAAATCTTGGTCATATAGAAAAGCATTGTAAAATTACAACAACTAAGCAAAAGAATAAAATGTCAATCTTGGAACCCGAAACCAATCCAGATCAAAAAATAACAGTAGACAAGAAGAAAGAAATTAAACAAGTTTGAGTTGAAAAAGATAAGAACAAGGCTGAATCAAGTCTGATTGTTCAAACTGCCGTACATGTTGAAAGGAAGAACTTATGTGTAGTAGATAGTGGCTTCTCAAATCAAATGATAGGTGATAAGAAGAAATTTATCAAGTTTGAGGAATGGAATGGAGGCTTGGTGAGGTTTGGAGATAATTTATCAATCAAAATCAGAGGCAAAGGTACTCTTAGCATAGATGGAAAATTAAAAGCTCATGATGTATACTATGTGGAAGGTTTAAAACAAAATTTGTTGAGTGTTAGTCAAATGTGTGACAAAGGATACAAGTTTACTTTTGATTCAAAAGGATGTGAAATAAAAAAGGAGAGCAATGGTAAATTGATTGCAGAAGGAAAAAGGACTGATGGAAATGTCTACAATCTAAAAAAATGCTTTGAAACACAATGCATGATGGGACAAGTTGATGAGAGCTAGTTGTGGCATAGAAGGCTATGACACTTTAATTTGACAATCTTTTTAAGGTCAGCAAGAAAGGGTATGTGAGGCATATACCACAAATTGTCAAGCCAGCAAGCACATTTTGTGATGAATGTCTAAAAGGAAAACAAACTAAAGGGAGCTTCAAGACAAATGAATATTCAACTATAAGGCCCTGAGAACTTGTGCATATTGATTTATGTGGTCCTACTAGGATATAGCTCTAAATCTTCATACTGCTTATTGATGACTTTTCAAGAATGACATGGGTCACCTTCTTGCAAAACAAGTTGTGGGAATTTGAAAGATTCAAAATTTTCAGAAGGATGGTTGAAAAAGAAAGTGGTTATAAACTGAAATGTCTTAGATCAAACTATGGAGGTGAATTCACATCAAATGATTTCGAAGACTATTGTGAAAGACATGGAATCAAAAGACAATATTCAGCCCCTAGGATGCCACAACAAAATGGTGTTGTAGAAATAAAAAATAGGATAGTCAAGGAGATGGCAAGAACTATGTTAAATGAAGCAAATCTGCCTGATGTATATTGGAAGGAGGCAATCCATACTATTTTATATACACTGAACAAAGTGCATCTAAGAATGAACAACAAAATGACACCCTATGAGCTATGGTATGATAGAAAACCCTTAGATAAGTACTTCAAGGTGTTTGGCAGTAAATGCTTTATCAAAAGAGATAAAGATGGTTTAGGTAGTTTTGAATCAAGATGCGATGAGGGCATCTTCTTGGGCTACTCTACTCACAACAAAGCTTACAAATGTTTCAACAAAATACTAAGGAGAGTGGTTGAGAGTGTGAATGTAAGAATAGATGAGAACTTGCACAAAGGAAGGGAAAATGCAGTAAATAAGGTTGAAGATGAAGGAGAATCTGAAAGTGAACAAGAAGAGGCATTAAATAAGACACCAAATAAGTATGTTAAGAAAAATCATCCCAATGATCAAATTATAGGAGACAAAAATGAAGGTGTGCAAATAAGAAGAAGTTATGCCAAAAATAATTAACAAGTTAACTTTTGTCTTATGACAGATATGGAACCCAAGATATATGATGAGGCCAATAGGAGTGAAAAGTGGATGAAGGCAATTGAAGAAGAGCTACAACAAATTGAAAAGAACAAACATGGGAATTGGTTCCTAGACCTGCAAATAAGGATGTCATTGGGACTAAATGGGTGTACAGGAACAAAATGAATGAAGGAAAGGTGATAAGGAATAAAGCAAGACTATTCTACAAGGGGTATGCTCAAGTAGAGGGCATAGATTTTGAAGAATTTTTTTGCTCTGGTTGCAAGACTTGAAGCAATCAGAATGTTCCTGGCATTCTCAGCATAAGGGATATAAGGTTTACCAAATGGATGTGAAGTCTGCTTTTTCTGAATGGCAATCTAGAGGAAGAAGTGTATATTGAGCAACCTAAAGATTTTTAATTGCATGAGAATGAAAACTTTATGTGTAGGTTGAGAAAAGCATTGTATGGTTTAAAACAAGCACCAAGGGCATGGTATTCCAGGTTAGAAAAACATCTACAACAACAAGGATTCATAAAAGGGAATGCTGACAACAACTTATATTTTAAGGAAGACAATACGCACATGATCATTGTTGTTGTATATGTAGATGAAATCATCTTTGGAAGCAACAAGGATGCCCTATGCAAGGAGTTTGCTGATCAAATGTAGTCTAAGTTTGAGATAACTATGCTTGGAGAGATGTCATATTTTCTTGGTTTACAGATTTCTCGGTTAGAAAAGGGTATATTTATATCACAAACCAAGTATGCTAAGGATATGTTGAAGAATATCAAATGGATGATAGCAAGCCAGTAAGTACACCTATGGTGTCAGAATGCAAATTAAGCAAAGACGATGAATCACCTAGTGTAGATCAAACCTTGTATAGATCCATGATTGGTAGCCTATTGTATCTCACAGCCTCAAGGCTTGATATTGTGCAAGCAGTGTGCATGGTATCTAAATTTCAAGCTACTCCAAAGCAATCACATGTGAATGCAGTTACAATAATCTTCAAGTAACTGCATGGAACACTTAGTTATGGCTTATGGTATCCAAAGAAAGGAGATTTCACTTTACAAGCCTTTATAGATGTTGATAGGCCAGGTTGCATAGATGACCGAAAGAGCACCAGTGGTTAATCTTCCTTCCTTGGTGACAGGTTAGTCTCATGGTACAACAAGAAACAAGAATTAATCTCTTTATCTACTACTGAAGCAGATTATATAGATGTTGCTACATGTTGTTCATAGGTTCTCTGGATGAAGCAAACACTCAAGGATATCCAGGTAGAATATGCAGATCCAATCTCCATTAAATGTGACAATTCAAGTGCAATCAACATCTCAAAGAACATTGTCATGCACTCAAGGACAAAACATATAGCAATTAAGTATCATTACTTGAGGGAAAAGGTAGCTAACAAGGAATTCAAGATTGAATATGTAAGCATCGATGAGAAAGTGGATGATATTTTAACAAAACCTCTGCCGAATGACACTTTTGAATATCTAAGACTCAAATTGGGGGTTGTCCCAATTTCTTTTATCACTTAAGTGTTTACAACAATTTGTGGTTCAGGGGGAGCTCATTTGTTTACTTATTCCTATCCTTGAACCTTATGTTTGGTCTCAAGGGGAGATCTGAATTTGTGTAAGTTGTAGTGGCCTTATCTTCTATATTTTAATAATGGTTCATCTTACTCAACTGGAGAATGTCCTTTGCCATTGTTGTCAAAGGGGGAGAGAAGAGATCGTGGTATTGTGGTAGACATCAATGCCAAAGGGGGAGATCATTGGCATTATTGTCATTGATGTCAATAAGTGATGTAGTGATTCCAAGAGGATGTAGAGAAGAAGAGATAAAAACAATAGAATCAAGTGTTCTACATGTTGTAGGTGCAAAAGTGATCAGATCAGGATACCTACTATTGTCATTGATGTAAGAGGATGCAAAGAAGAAGAGATCATATCAAGAGAATCAAGTGTTCTACAGGTTGCAGGTGCAGAAGTGATCAGATCAGGATAGCTATACTGATCATGTGTTATGTATGTGTGGTGGTCATATCAAAATAGCTATGTCGAATACAAAGTTTGTCTTACATATCGGGATAGCTGAACATAGGCGGAATTCTAACTCTGATATTAGTATATCGAAATATCTTATGCCGACCAGGAGGTCAGTGTGTGTTTTCAGAATAGCTACTAAAGGTGGGATAACTAATTTCCTCTATGTCGATAGACCAAACTATTTCGACAGAGGAGAACAAAGAGAAGAGTTTCTAGTAAGGTCATTGGAATAACATATGCTGATATATTGATGTCCATTGGAGTTTGATTTTGGAATAGCTATGTTGATGTTTTCTCAGGATTGAGTCATCAAAATAAGGTTGTATTGATGGATTAGAGTTCAAATGTTAATCCAATAGTGTTAACTATTCTGATGGGGATGTACTTCAGGGTACCCTATGTCGATGAAGCTTTTCATCGTGGATGTTGAGTTTCAGGATAGCTATGTCGATGAAGGGTAAGAAGATAGTATGATCTCAAAGTAACTTGTTCTATCATTTTGACAAGTTTTTCCTATGTCGATAGTGTTGACTATTTCGATGATGGTCATTTTTGCATAATGATTTGCGATCGGGTTAACTTATGTCGATAAGGTGTGACAACACGAAGATTACATTTCGGCATAACCTATTGCAATAGATGAAATAAAAGGTGAAATTTTTTATCAGAGTAACCAATGGTGATGAGAGGATTAAAAGGAATCAAATGGTCATCGGGATAGCTAGTAAAGACAAAATAGAGGCAAAAAGTCAACTTGATAGTTAAAGCTATTCTGATAGAGCTTGAAGGAGATGTATCGGAATGAGTAAACCCGATACGAGTAACATAGAAATAGAGTGGATCGGTATAATGGATTATTGTAAACCCAATAGGTGTGATACTTACAACATAACACGAAGGTTAGCAACAACATGGAAATCGACCAATCTGGGCAACTCGACAGTCCACGTGGATGGTTGACTTGGTTTGACCAAGTGACGTAGATGCAGATCGAGGATAATTTGAGGACACATTGCATGCCAACAAACATAGGGATGATGTGGCACGTAGAACCACCATGATGGCGATTATGATCAAGTCAATCTGGTTAAAGCTTGCAGATCAACAACTTAGATTCAAAGTGGTTCATGAACACATGTTGGTGCATCTAGAAACTTGAACTATTTACTGGCCAAATACAAACCGTCTATGTAAACAATCTGCAAGCTGATTTGGAAATTGTATAGACCACGAGCCATGACAACAATGAAGAATAACAGTTGTTCTATGCATGATGAGTTATGATCCAGCCGACTGTTTGGAGGTGATGAGTGCTTTATGAATTTAGTAGTCGACATATTTGAGTAGTTGATGAAAAGAAACAAAGAGAAAAATCAGAGGAGAAAATTAATAGAAGAAAGAGATAGAAATTGAGTAGAAACAAAAGGCAGTTTTGGCAATGACAAGAAAGCAGAAACAAAGAGACAATGATGAAGTATCATTAAGGTACATCTTTCAGAGAAACGGATAGGTGTTACAAAAATCATTTGTAACAAGGTTTCGGTAATTGTAATAAATTGTTCATTGAGTTACTGTGTATCTCTGAGTGGGTGCTCAGAGCAGGGGTAGGTGCTCCTTGAGTTGGTGCTCAAAATCGTAGGGGTTGGTGCTCCTTGGGTTGGTGCCCTAAATCATATTGTAACTGTGATTTACTTGTGAGGCTAGGTTGGAGTAGTAGACTCCAGCAACTATTCTCACCGAGGTTTTTCCCACATTGGGTTTTCCTCATAATTATTGGTGCTATGTGATGTGTCCTTATGTTTGTATGATTTTATGTTTGTTATACTTGCACACACACTAGATTGAAGTTTTAGATTATCACTGATTCACCCCCCCTCTCAATGTTCACTTGTGTTCATCATAGCTCCCTTTCTTCTTCATACACATCTCTGGTGAAATTCATCATTCTTCCAATTGACACACCAACATCTTTAAACCCTTTTCTCCAACTCTTTTCAACCTTTTTTTTGCCTTCCCTCTACATTTTCCTCTCCTATCAATCTATCTTTCCCACATTGTTTTGGCATTCTCTTTCTTATTTCATATTTTCTTTTGTCTCACTTGATTTGTATTGCATTCTCCTTCCCCTTTCACACTTGCAAGTTGTCCACTTTCCTCATGAAAATTATTTATCATTTCTTCCTAACAATCCTTAACCTATTTGAAAGTTCTCCCTTGATATAGGTAAGGATAATGCTAGAAAAGCTTATAGAATGTGGCTTTTCCCCTACCAATTTCATTTGTTTGAAAGTTTCTAAAATCCTTCCCAGAATCCATTTCATTCATATCTTATTTTTTGTGCACTCCATCAAACCACATTTTATGGTTTTTCCTCTATTTGCAGGCTTCATTTATGTCCATACTTTTTGGAGCGTAATAAAATTGTGACCCTCACAATTTTGACCACATTTTAGGCCCTCACCTATGGGACTACATCTCTCTACTCGATTGAGACCCCTCTCTACACCTTCATTCTAAGCTTCTCCCATGTCAATCTTGATGGCACCTCAGGACCCTGTCTAGGCCCCAAGATAGGGCAGGATGCCCCTATCCCCCTTGGACAAGGGCGTGGCACCCATGTCCTCCCTCTTAGGGTGGCTCTAAGATGGGTCTATTCGGCTCTTGAACACAATTTACTCTTCGGGGACTTAAACTTTCCTTTGTCGGCCTTCGATGGGATGAAAGTTAATCCTCTTAGGCATGTATAAAAGGAGATTCAATTCCCTCATTTGATATACACAAGGATAAGCAAAATTTAAGTGGAAGGACTTCATTATCATCATCAAGCATTAAAGTCTTCAAGCATCTATCAAGATCTCTTCTTCTTGTGCCTTCTTCATTCTTTCATTGGAGCAACATTACAACATTCATTTGCAAGCATGTGTGTGTTAGGGTTTTATCATGTTACATGTCATTTCATACAACATTTATAATTACATTCAAGAAGCAAAGCAACAATCATTAATCAATTGGAGATCTACAAGGTATACATTTCCATTATTTATATTTAAGCATTTTCAATTAATTTGTTTCAAGGTTGATTCCTCAATTGGGGTTTGACTGAGGCAAACCCATATCCACAACCCTTCTTCCCTTCTTTTCTATGTGTAAGTTGTAGATACGTAGCTGTAATTGCAGGTTTAGACTTCACTTGTAGAGATGGAAAAACCCTTTTCGACTCGTGGATTTTTCGGAGGACCAAGTACACTTTCAACCTGGTCCCGACGACTTTTCTCCAAATTTGCAGGGCAGATCCGTATCAGTCTAAATATCTCAGATCCAAAGTTACAACGCAATCCTAAACCGATAGCTCCCTATTTCATCCATTTTTGTCTCCCTTTTCTACATAGTCAACAAGTCAACCCTTCCATTTAAAAAAGAGGGTAAATCACATTCCAACCCTTGCAATCCACTTGGTATTCACATCCTTATTTCTCTTGGATTTTGATCTAGTGGATTCAACCCCTCTTTTGAATGTAAAGTATCTCTAAAGTCAAATTCATCTTAGTGGTTTCCTTTCTCTCTCCTAGGTGGGGAACCACTAGGATCCAATTTTCTACTTTACATTTTGGTGAACCCGACATCTTACATCTTAATTCTGATTTCTTATTATTAGATCTGAATAATTGCAAGTTGAATTTCAAATTTTTATTTCCAAGTTTGATCTTTTTGCAAATTTTAGAGGTTAATTGCATAAAAACCCTAATTTTTTATTTTAAGGAATTTTAGTTTGTGAAGTGTAGAATTTTAGTTGCTTGTTTCATATCTGATTTCTATTTCAAAATTGCAATTCAAACCTATCTTTTCATTCTGCAAATTAAGTGGTTAAAAAGCAAAACCCTAATTTTTAAGAATCTCCTATTTCGATCTTTGACTGCCAATTTGACAGAACTAGACATCTCCAAATTAGCTGTTTTTCTAATTTTGCAATAAAATCATAATTTCTATAATCCCTAAAAATTTCAGAAAAAGTTGGTTGGACCAGGTCTTTGCACTCGATCCCTAGCTTTTTTCTTGAAATTTTGAGAGACGGAATGGACTATATTTTCTGCTTAAATCTAGAAAATTGGCATACTTTATCAATTTTTACACCTCTTAAAGTCAAAAAATAATTCAAATTTCAATACTCTCAACTTTTAAATTAATTTTCATAAAAGGTCCTAATTTTAGATCTTCTTTCCAAGTAAATTAAGATTTTAATTAAGAGACTTTCAATGAAAATTAATGGATTATATTTATTTGCCATTTCACATATGATTACATTGTTTTTAACATATATTTATTACAATCATGTGTTGGATAATGGCTTCTTTGTTATGCACGCTAAAAGTGAGGCACAAGACAAGTTCAAATCGTTAGTATGTTAGTGACAACAAAAATGAAACACAAATGAACTTATGAACATAAACATGCATATAAAGAGAGATAAAAAGCATACAACATGAAGCATACACAAATGAAATAGGGAAAGAAAACCCCCCAAGATGCTCCCCAACATGCTCATAGTTGCTCCTCCCTTTTTCCTCTCCTCTTCAAGTCTCACATGAGTGTAGCTCTTAGATTTTAACACTATCTATGGATGTCTTATGAAGATTCAAGATGATTATGAAAATGAGAACAAATACCTATGCAAGTGTAAATAAGTTACTATGAGAAAGCACCTAATTAGTCTATGTTAATTTTAACAAAATAACAATGCAAATGCTTCTAAATGCTCTCTTAAAAATGACTATAAGTTTGATGCACAAAGGTTTTTGATTTTTGAAAATAGAGGAATGAGCTCTATTTATAGGAGAAATAGAGATATGGATGGTTGAGATTGAGTAGTCTTAGCAAGGGCCAGGATTGAAAGTTAATCAATCCATGTGAGGGCTTTCAACCCAATCTCATGATGATAAATGTCAACATGAGATGGATTGAGAGGAGAGGGAAGAAGAATTAAATGCTTGAGATGACATGAAGGTTACCTTGGGAGGGTTTGGTTAGGCTTGACTTAGTGAATAAAACTTTTATCCAATGAATAATGTTTTTATCCAATGGACAAACTCTTGTGCAAGAGTTAGTGAGATAACCATGGTCAAAGCAATAAATGATTGAAGAGACCCATGAGTTAAATGGGGGTTGAGTTAGAGGGAAAGCCGCTAACCATGTGGGTAAGTTGAGCTAACCATTAATGGTTATGTAAGAGCCATAAATGGTTATGTAAGAACCATTAATGGTTTGGAAGACTCTAGGGGTTAACTTGTTGAAGGATAGAAAGCCTTTAATGCATTTTAAAGACTTTGGATGCAAAGAGAAGTGACTTCTCTTTGCTTAGAAATGTGACAATAATTAGGGAGGGGGATTAGGCTAGTTAGGAATGGATTAGAAGAATCTAGAAGGGGATTTAGGATGCAAGTGGATTTGGTGGGTGAGAGAAAATAGGATTTTAGTTAAAATAAAATTCATTTATTTCAACTAAAATTGTGCAACTTGCATTTGTAGGAGAATGCAAGTGGGAGGGTTTAGAAATTTAAATAAATATTTATTTAAATGAGGAAATGGGGTTTTAATTAAACAAATATGCTTTATTCATTTAATTGATTATTTATTTGGTTTAATGAATTAATTTAAATAAATTGAATAATTTATTTAATTAATAGGAGAAGAGGTTTAAGATGAATTAATTAATATTAATTTAATTAATTATTGACTGATGGTTTAAATAATGAAATAAATCAAGAGAGCATTTCTGGATTCGATTGTGTGAAAGATTTTTGCATCAACGTTTCGGATCACACTCTGTGATCCATCATCGAGATGAAGAGAGTCAAATAATGCTCTCTTCATCCTGATGATGGATCACAGAGTGTGATCCGAAACGTTGATGCAAAAATCTTTCACACAATCGAATCCAGAAATGCTCTCTTGATTATATGATGGATTGTGGAAATCTCTTAGAACTGAATGAAATAAATATTAAATATTCATTTAATTCAGTGGATAGATTTATGTGTCTATATTTGCCCCTCTTTGAGACGGTGCGGTTTATCGTGTCGTTTCAAAGAAAGAAAGATAGGTGTGAGAAATATACCCCAGAAATGTTAATTAAGTGGGTGGTATGCCCCCTCAAGAGATGGGCTGAATTTTTTTGAAAAATCGGGCGATCTCTCGAAAAAGAGAAAGAAGTTGGGGGAATGTAGAATATAAGAATTTAAAAATAATGGTGAAATAATGGGAGAAAACGAAGAAATGAGAGGCTTTTGAAGTTCACCGGGACCACGATGGTGAGCTGGGTGAAGTAGGGTTAGGGCTGGGGGTGTATATTTGGAGGGGAATGGTTAAAACTGTCTCATTTGCACCTATCTCTCTAGCAGTTTGGAGATTTGATAGCAACTTTAGGCAAAGGAGTGAGAAACAATCATCATGGTCATGCTTATAGCAGATCACCGGCTAGAGCGGATCCACCAATACCAGTAACCAAAGGACTACAGGCCAGCGATATGTAAATGCTGAATTTTTCTTTTCATGCATTTTTCGCATGTTTTTCCAAGCGTCAAAGTCCAAGGTAGACAATAGCGCTAAACTTGTGTTTTAGCGCTTTTGTTGTCTAAAGTAGCGCTATGGTGCCACAATGACACTTTTGCATAGTCTTTTTAGCACTTTTGTCAGTGTAGCGTGTTTGTGTCATAGTTATAGCATTTTTGTAGTTCTTGGGTATTGGTGCATTTGTTGTGGCGCATTTGAAATAAAATAGCACAATTGTATAGCTATTGTAGCGCTATTATTGCTTTAGCGCATTTGTGCTTTAGGTGTAGCGCTAGTGTCAGAAGAGTGGCACTATTGTGATATATGCCCCAATGTTAGATAAAATATCCTTTGATTCCTATGTTGATTGATTCATTGGTTGTTTTGGTGAATCATAGCAACCTCATTGAGACTAGGTCATTGTGATAAATGCCTGTTGTAGTTTAGGATTGCCATAATCGATTACCTATTGAGACCCAAAGATACTTGATTAGAAAGTATTTGTTGATATTCTAGGTTGAAACCTAAGAAAGTTTATAGCAAAACAACTGATGTTTGTTGATATGTGTAGGAGGATCTTCATGTCTTACAGATGTGAGAGCGGCATCCCGCCACACAACAGTTGCGTGAGTAGTTGAGGGAGGGGGAGATAGATTGTATATGTGCAGCTGGGTTATATGATATGATTTACTTACCTGTGATTCAGACTAATTGTGGACTACTGACAGTGTTGATCGAGCGATGGCATAGTGAGACATGCTCCTTTAATTTGGAAATGGGAGAGATGACTGTGATACTGGAGGACGTGTGGAGGATACTGCATATCCTGATTAGAGGGGAGCTCGTGACATATGATTGCCACCTAGGACGATAGTCGTACAGAGGATATTTGTTGAGGATGTATACATTGAGGATGGCTCCATGGCGTGGGAGGATATAACAACGCTTTATGAGCCCCTACCATCAGTACTAGCATGTATCATTGGGGGTTTGCTTTACCTCGATCAACGTTTGCATGGATTGGTCATTGGATGGGGCCAGGTGATAGAGAAGATGGTAACAGAGGGGACTCACTATGCATGGGGGCCATGTGTGTTGGCGTACCTCTATAGGGATTTGCACGAGGTAGTGTGTCGAGAGAGTAGATCACTAGGTGTAGGGATCACTTTGTTACATATCTAGGCTTGTGAGCACTTTCCAATCACACGACCGGTATGTTTGATATTTAGGGCGATAGATCAGCCCTATGTATGTATGTATAGAGGCATGATGACCCAGCCTCATTTGGGGAAGTTGGAGTTTTGGCGACGGGCATTAGATGACTTAGATATAGTTATATGGAGGCCTTAGACTAATTGTGAGTACTGGGAGGATGATGGAGAGGTCTTACCATATGTATATGTGACTCGCTTTTTGATTGGTCACATATCCTATGTTGTGGAGACACAATTGTCAGGGAGAGTTATGAGACAGTTTGGACAGAGGCAGAGTATGTCAAGGGGTTCGAGGGAGTATGCATGGGTAGTGCGAGAGAGATTTCAATTGGGGCCAGTTTTGCCCTATGATCAGGCCCTTGCGGAGTTCCAAACATTAGAGGCGATACCATGGCAAGTGAGGCCAGAGATTGTAGATGCGAGGGTGACAGAGGAGTATACACAGTATCACATCGGTCATCTGATTCCATGGATTTCAGATCTTGTAGAGCCCATACCACCTTTTGAGGATGACAGAGGACGGCGATGGAGGAGGACAGTAGGTAGGGGTAGTGGAGGTTTTGGGGGCGGGGGTGGATTTGGAGGTAGAGGTGGAGGTGGTGGGGGAGGCAGATTTGGGGGTGGAGGTGGAGGTGGAGGTGGTGGCGGATTTGGGGGTGGAGGTGGATTTGGAGGTGGAGGTGGTGGAGGAGGATGGTTATAAAGAGAGGTAGAGGTGGGCAGCCTTTATGACTATCACAAGGTCTGCTGATACAGGAAGCAGTGAGAGAAGGAGGGAGAGATGTTGGTGGGGAGAGGGTGGTGTTGAGGCGATGGAGATGGGACAAGGAGCTACAGGTGGTAGAGAGGAGCCTATAGAGATGGGATAAGGAGCCGCAGGTGGTGGAGAGGGAGACTTGCAAGAGTTAATGATATTATGGTTGCAGACTCAACTGATAGTAGCCGTGGCACAGTTGGAGGGTAGTGATGCAGAGATTGCAGCCAGGGATGTCCAACTTTTTTCACGGGAGGCCAAGTTGACTGTAATTATGCGAGAGAGAGATGATCTAGTGGATAGAGTGAGGGAATTACATGATAGAGTTCGAGTTTTGGAGGGAGCATAGGGATAGGGTCCGTCTGGGGAGGTGTTGAGGGAGATGCGGTGAGCAGGGGCAAAGATTAACTACTAGCGGGGATTATATGGGAAGGTTCTGTCGATTAGTTAGCAAGCGATGAGATACTCCTAGATACGATGGGTGAGATCAAAGCGGTCATAGAGGGTTCAGAGAAGTGGTGGTGTTATGGGTCCTCCTCGGTGAGATGGTGAGGGTGATGGGGGAGCAACATATGGCCAAAGTGTCATTTGAGATATTTATGTGCACTATTGCATTGTTATTAGATTGATTCTTGGATGGTTCTTTGGTAGTCGATATTTTTGGACATCATTGTATTCTGATACATGTATTCTTTTTTATGTGATATATGATGAGATCTCATTTTTTGGTGATGATATGATATGGATCCATGTGATGATATGTATGATTTTATGCACGATGGTGATATGAGTTATGCTTAGATACATGATATGGAGATGTTTACTTTCTAGATGCACATGTTGAAGATATGATTTCTATATGCATGCTATGGATGATTTGTTAACATGTGGATGCAGGTTAATAGATGGATGATGCTTTGGTAATGATATTAATGCGATGAAATTAGGATGATTTATGCTAAATGATGAGTTTAGCTAATGAATAATGATATTGTGATAGATAATATTGTATGTGTTGAAATGATGAGATAATGATATGGATAAACGATGCATATTTTAGATGAATCTAAATGAATGAAAATGTTTATACAAATTTTATGTATGTTTTTAAATGAATGCACTAAATGGATAGATGGATGTACTTTAATGAATAAATGAATGCACTCAAAATGAACTAAATGAATGTACTTAACTGAGTAAATGAATGCACTTTAATGATTAAATGAATCCACTTAATGAATAAATGAATGCACTTAAATGAACAAATGAATGCACTTAAATGAACAAATGAATGTACTTTAATGAATAAATGCATTTTAACTGAGTAAATGAATGCACTTAATGTAACTAAATGATGAAATGATTTTGAAATACAACTAAATGGATCTAAATGAATGAAATGATTTGAAATGCAACTAAATGATAATAAATGCACTTTAATGATTAAACGAATGCAACTAATGGATAATGAATAACTTCACCTAATGTAAGTAAATGATAATGAATGCATCTTAATGAATCTAAATAAATGAAATGATTTGAAATGCAACTCAATGAATCTAAAATGAATGAAATGATTTGAAATGCAACTAAATGATAATGCCATTCCTACATGATATATGAATGTCTAGTTGGTGATAAAATGTAGATGTGGAATGGAGATGTGAGATGATGTATCAGAGAACTCTGTCGTGATTGTACCCAAGACAAATTTATATTAGGCTCAGCTTTCTCATAGAAACTTGAATTAATTGCATGTAAACAACATATATGAACAATGAATGAGCAAATGGATGGGTGATATGCAACATAATGCAATATAAAAAGATGAGATGAAATGATGATCCATAGATTATTTATAGTGCTTAATTTTCATCATCGAGCATGGTAGTATCGATTTTGGACGAGGCAGCAAAAGCCAAGGTTGAGCGTTTCACCTGTAAGCAAACATCACAAACAAGGAAAGTTCCCCTCCATTCTGGTTCATGTACAAATGGTCGAGGTATATGTTGTAGTCAATGAGCCATAGTGATCCATGACTATATTGTTGCATAGGATCATGTAGCTTAGTGAACTTCCCACGTAGACACCATTAGTATATGCCCCAGAACTTCATTGGAACAATCCACAAACAACAAGCAAAGAAAAAGATATTAGGAACCATCCCAACTACTCTAATCACTTGTGGATATCCTGGAGTAGTGTAGGAACCTGATATAAATAAATAAATAACCGACCAAGTGCTTATCAGCTAAACAAAGTTTTCTTGTCAAAGAAAATGTTACCATGTCTTTGTTTTGTGAGGAAGGATGCATTCTTGCGAAGACAATTGTGTGCAGATGTTTTGATTGATTGGTTGATTTGATAGGTGGTCATCGTTTGAGTAGCTCAAAAATGTTGTTTGGTGTATGTTGCGATGTGTATGTATAGGGAATAATATATGTTGCAATGTTTTTTGATTGATTTTGATGTTTTGTCATGTTTTTGGATTTTTTGAAAGTTGTGAATGTTTTTGGTATTATCTCAAGACATTTTTGAATGAGCAACTTAATGAATCACAAGCAATGGAGAATCCACTTGCATCAGTAGGTTTTAAGAACATTTTCCCCTAGTTGGATGTCGCTATGGAAGTGTGACGCAGGATACATTAAGTAATAACCCTGATTGCAGATCAATAACAAGCCATGGTATAAATGATGGATGAATGGATGCAATGGATGTGATCGCAAAATTATGATAGACAATGGAGCCATAGCCTTTACGAATGGTGCCTATTTACTAGGTTTTCACCACCGTACTTACCCAAGGCACCACCGAAGTGGTTTTCACCATTTGGATGAATGATGTAATTGAGGATGAATGAGACAATCTGCTTGTCGGTGACTTGGGTGAGTGGAATGGCTTCAATCCACTTTATGTAGTACTCTATGGTGGTAATGATAAATTTATGACCATTGGATGAAGATTGATGGATTTTACCCACAAGGTCAAGTCCCCATTGACAAAAGGGCCATGGTGTCGTGATAGGTTGTAATTCTTGTGCAATGTATCAGATCTCCATGAACTTTGCACTTCTTGCACTTTCTAACAAAGTAATATGAGTCTTTTTCCATGGAGGACCAATAGTATCCGGCTCACATGATTTTCTTTGCTAGTGAAGGACCGCTTGAGTGAGCCCCACAAATTCCTTCATGTACCTCTTCGAAGGATTTTGTTATCTCATCTTGCTCTAAACATCGAAGGAGAGTACCATCAAGAATTCATCTATATAGGGTATTGACAATGATGGTGTATCGAGCGGTTTGGCAGATAAAGGTTTTTCGTTGGTTGTTCAATTGGTTAGGGGGAAGTGTGTGGTCATGTAAGTAGGTGAAAAACTCACCGTACCATAGGGAGTCAGAACCGGTAAGGCGACATATCATTTAAGATTTAGGGATATCATAAGCGGGAATCCAAAGTTGTTCTACCAAGAACTCATAGCATGTCGAATTTTGTGGAAGATCCAGGAGAGATGCAATTGTAGCCATTGCATCGACAACTCAATTTTTGATCTCTTGGTACTTGCTCAAATGTGATAGTTGTAAATTATTCTTTGAAACTATCCACCATTCTTTTGTATGGCATGAGCTTATCATCCTTTGTTTGATATTCATCAGTGACTTGTCAAATGACTAGGTGGGAATCTCCATACACTTGTAGCTCTTTTAGATTCCATTGTATGGCCAATCTAAGCCTTGTGATCAAGGCCTCATATTCTGCTAGATATTATTTGTGCATGGGAAAGTGAGTCTGTATGACTTCGGGAAACTGCCACATTGAGGTGTGATAAAAAGAATACCTGCCCCCGAGCCATGGCTGGTGTATGAATCATCAAAATATAGCGTGTAGGGATGTGTAGCTGTAATCATGAAAATTTCCTCATCCTGAAAGTTGGAAATAAGAGGTTGGTCTCCTTTGAGTGGTGCACCAGCCAACTAATCAGCAATAACCTGTCCCTTGATAGCTTTTCGATCTAGATACTCAATATCAAATTCACTTGAGATCATAACCCATTTAGCCAAGCGACCTGTCAATGTTGCCTTGATGAGTAGGTACTTGAGGGGATCTATCTTGGCAATAAGTTGCACTTTGTGTGTTAACATATAGTGCCTTAATTTGGTGGCTGCCAAGATAATTGCTAGGCAAGCTCTCTCAATAGGTGTGTAATTGAGTTCATAGCCTACCAGTGTTTGAGAGATGTAGTAGACAACACATTATTTTCCTTTTGCATTATGTTGTGGAGGAAATACTCCTAATGTTGTGGTTGTATTTGAAATGTATAACAATAGAGGTCTGCTTGGATCTGGTGGAATCAAAAATGGTGTATTCATTAGGTAGTCTTTAAGCATTCGGAATTATTGCTGGCATTTTGCATCCCATTGAAAGTGAATATTTTTGTGTAACAGATGGGTGAAAGGATGGCATTTATCAGCCAATCATGCAATGAACCTCCGAGTGGATTGTAGTCTCCCTTGTAATGGTTTCAACTGACTAATATTCTTTGGAGGTCGCATGTCCATGATTGCCTTGACTTTCGCAGGATCTACCTCAATGCCTTTACTTGAGATAATATATCTAAAGAGCTTCATGGAAGTTACTCCAAATACACATTTCTTTGAATTGAGACGAGCATGGTATTGTTCTAATTTTTTGAAGATTTTATCCAGTACTACAAGATGACCTTCTCTTGTTAATGATTTAGCTAGTAATCATCCACATAATCTTTCATTATTGTGTGCATCATATCATGAAAGATGGTAGTCATTTCTCTTTGATATGTTGCCCCTGCATTCTTCAGACCAAAAGGTATTACATTCCAACAGTATGTTCCCCATGGACATGTGAAAGCATTTTTGTGCTAATCCTCTGGAGAAATTTTAATCTAGTCGTATCCTAAAAAGCCATCCATAAGAGAAAGCATCACATGACCTGTTGTTAGATCGACAATCATGTTGATATTTGGTAATGTAAAGTCATCTTTAGGACATGCTTTGTTTAAATATCTAAAATCCGTACAGATACAGATGCCCCCATTAGGTTTACCAATAGGTACAATGTTGGAGGTCCACTCTGCATAATCAATTGGTCTGATGAAACTTGCATCCAAGAACTTTTTAAGTTCAGCCTTAATGAGAACGACAATATATGGGTACATCTTTATGAGCTTTTGTTTGACAAGTTTAGCTCCTTTTGCTACAATTAGGTGATGCATGACCAAATCTGGATTTGAGTCGGGCATATCTGCATAAGACCATGCAAAGTTGATTTGGCGCTTTTGGAAGAATTCCACAAATTTTGGTTGTTCTTCAGAAGTTAATAGAGATGCCAAATGTATTTTGTGAGGAGTCTCAGGAGTCTTCGATTAGGATGGTTGATCTCTCCTGATTCATACTAAAGGGGAGGATGTCAAACCTTTCATCCTTAGGTGCCTCAGAGAGGTTTTCACCTTAGGATACACTCTTTGTTTTTATTCTTTTGGGATCAAAAAGTGTCATTGTGTAGTTTTCACTAGAAGATCCATGCTTTATTGTAATATTTTTACAGCTGAAAGGTTTGGCATCTGCCCCAAAGTATGTTGCGCTATTAAGATCAATGGCAATAATTCTAGAAAGTCTATGAGCGATTCATCATTTTGGAAATGGTCAAGGCATGGGGGATTTGGCTAGTTCCATTCAATGAGTTTGGGATGAATGATAGGAATTACTTCATCGATTAAGTTGAGTTCATAGGAGGCATCAGTGAGGGTTAATATGGAGGAGTGAAGTGCGTTGATGGAACTCTCCTTGTTAGATTCAGGGACACGATTTAACGTAGAGCTTGTGGAAGTTTCTTATAACTCAAGAACCCAAAAGGTTTTAATCCATGCTTCTCCATAAATTGGTATATCCTTACGAGGTGGTGGAGGTGATGTGTCTTCCTCGTCTGAAGTATTTAGATGCACTGAATCCCATTCCCACTCATGTAAGTCTGTCTCAGAATCACTCTCTATCATCTGATTACTGTACCAAGTTGGGATGTCTTTTGAATTGAATAATGCATTAGTTATTGGTTTATGTACTATTGAAGGTGGGATTTCTAGTGTTACTAGTGTTGTTGGTGTTTCAGATATAGTCAAGGATTGCATCCTTGGAGCAATTGGCTGATACACAGATTTTTTGGGTTTTCCTTTGAATCGAAGCTTAGGAAGAGATTCTCTTTGAAAACCTAGTCCAGTTTTATCTCTTGGTTTTAACTCAAGTTATAAGGGCTCTTGTCGTCCTTTCTTGCAATATCCCAAAGAACTATGGCCATCATAGCCCATTCTTTACATTATAGAAAAACCTTTGCCATATTTGTCAGTGGGGAGTTTAGCTTTCGATCTTTCTTTGTTGGGAGGGTTTGTGTAAATCCATTCTGCAGGTCTTCATCCATGGTTTTCTCCTCTTGACTTTTACCATGGGTGAATTGTGCCAAAGTGCAAGTTCTTTTGGCTAGGGGTGTTTGAAGTAAACCTTGGGGTTTTCCATGAGTCCTAGGTGATGTGAGTAACTATCCAACACAAAAGAGTTGGCTAAGATTGTATTCACCAGGACCTTCCTCAGCCATTTTCATTTTTAATTTCTCCTATTTTGGTGTAGGGGTTCTTAAGCAAGAAAGAGAGGTTGGATTGACATACGATGAGGAAGGGATAGCTTCTTTATTGTTAGGTATGGTGATGTCTGGCTGATGGTGAATATTATTACAATATGCAAATGGATTAGCATCATCGAGGATTGTATTTCTACCCCATTATGTGGAAACTTGATACATTGGTGATAGGTAGATGGGATTGCTTGCATGGCATGTATCCAAGGTCTTCCTAACAAGAGATTGTATGGCAAAGAAAGGTCTAGAACTTGGCAGACTATATGCTTCACCACTGGCCCAACTTTGATGGGTAATATAATAGCTCCTCTGGAAGAATGTTCTGCATCATCATATGCTTTGATGGTTATCTTCTTACTGACATCCACTAATTATACTACACAACCCAATGATGTGACTAACTTCAAGGTACATATGTTTAAGCCAACTCCATTATCAATCAAGACTTGCTTGATTCTTTGTTGGTTTACGAATCCTTTAATATGGAGGGAGGCATTATGGGGTTGTTGAAAGGATGTGTTCTCACTTTTGGTGAAAGTGAGACATGGTGATGACTTTATACTACCAACCATGGCTTGAAACTGATCTGTGTTGAGGTTGGCGAGGACAGACGCTTCTTGGAGAGCTTGGTCCAAGATTGTTTTATGTGAGGGGTATAAGCATAAAAGCTCTAATATGGAGATGAAGGCTAGTGTTTTATCCAATTGCTCTACAAGATTATATTATTTGGGGAGGGGTATCGTTCCTTGGGGTGTGGCTTGAATAGTAATCTTGCTATGATGCTTAACAATGTTGCATTTAGGATTTTGATCCTTTATGGTAAGAGTTGTAACTTGTTCATCTGCATCATAAAGGTTATTCACAGTATACTTGTATGCAGCTTGTGTGTAATTGGTTGTGGTATCTATGTTTCTCCCTGAAGTGGAAGGACCCCTTTGATCATATGATGGAAGTGGATTCTTGAACATTAAGTGATCATCGTTGGATTTATTTGGCTCATGTCCTTCAATTTCGATTTCTCCTCTATCGATAAGATCCTGAATGAGATATTTTAGCCAATGGCAATTGCTTGTTTTATGCCCTCTTCCTTGGTGAAATTATCGATGTTCATGATCTCGCTACCATGGTGGCTTGACTTGAGGCTCATAATTGGATGTTTTTGGTAAGGTCACAAGATTGGAGGATATTAATTATCGTAAGATTATTTCGATAGGTTCCCCTAAGGGTGTATATGTGCATTTTGTCTTGTATTTTTGTTACTTTTGTTTTGGTTCCTCTTGTTGTGTATTGTGGCCTTGATTTTTTGGATTATTGATGGTGTTGTTGTTAGGAGGGGGATTTTTTCCTACAAACATGACCACAGGTTGTGCAATTTTTATTGTTCTGGCATCCACTATCCCGTCATTGTAAGGTTCTTGTTTTTGTTCCAAAATTTTAGTGTGTTGCTATTATAGTGTGGACAAGGACCATCTTTGTTTTAATTATAAATTTTGATAAGTCCCTTTTTTATGAGGGCTCTTTCACATTTGAGCCCTTGAGTTATCATGTCTTCAAAGGATTTTGTGCCCTTCAAGTCCAAATGAAGTTCCATTTCATCATTTAAGTTAGAAATGAAAATTTCCACCAATTCTTGCTCAAGTAGATGAAGGGAGCGTCCGCTAGATAATTGTCTCCATCATTGTAGGAAAGTTTAGAACAACTCCCCTAGTTTTTGTTTTGTGTTGCACAAATCTTCCATGGTGACATCACATTCTATGTTGTGTGCATAATGAGCGATAAATTTTTGGACTAGTTCTTCAAATGTTCTAATACCACCTAGCAGTCGTGAAAACTATTGTGTCATTGTGCCTCCCAAACTTTGAGGAAAGAGGTGCATTAGATATGTGTCCTCATAGGCCACCTCTAAGCAAGCGGAGTGGAATTCTCGCACATGGTCCCTAGGATCTTCTTTGCCTCTATATTTTTCAAATTTGGGTGTTTCGAACCCTTGTGGAAAAGGTGGCATAAGCATGTTCCTATCAAATGGATATGGAAAAATGTTGTTAAGTGAGAATTGATTGGTCTTCACACCACTGTTCATTTGTTGGGCGATATTTTCTACTTGTTGCCTCAACATGTCCATTTATGAAGGGGGAGTAGGAGGTGGAGGATTCCCTTGATGATTAGGGTCATAGTAGAAGTAGTCTCTACCTCCTCCACCATCGTGATGGCTATGTTGCTCGGATATTTGTCGTAATTGTGTTTTATCAAATTTGGAGGGAAGTTTGGCACCCTCTTGAGAAAGTTTTAAGAAATGAGCATTGGCATTGTTTCTAAGAATTTCATCAAAGAGCCTATTGAATTTTGGATTGTGTTGTGCTCTTTCTATATCTTTTGGAGTTGGAGTGTTGGGTTCCTCATTATTAGTGCCGCCTCCAAAGGCCTCATGATAATCATTGAGGTTTTCCTCCTCTTCTTCAATTTCTAGTTGTCGATTTTTTATTGATCTTGTGTGAGCCATGCTTTTGAAATTTGATATTGCGAAAATGACTATGAGGTGGTGATGAAATTTTTTATGGAAGACAAGTTTTTTGAAATTTTTGGTGGAAGATAGATCTCTAATACTGAAGGTTGGATGTCAACAGAGGTCTTTGTGAATTGATTTTGTATTTTTCAACAATTTGATGCGATGAGGTATAGTAAGGTTTGAGATGTGTTACAATCCAAGCTACCTAGTAATGAGAGGATGCACTCATAAACTTGTTTTAACTTATCTATATGTGTAGAAATGCCTCTTAGGATGATTGATCGTAGATGTAGAGACACCCTAAAAATGATTTGTTGGTTTGTTTAAGCAATATCTGAAAGTACTAAGGACAAGACCTCTTTGTGTTTAGGGTTGAGTGAATTTGTAATGTGTGGAGGTCAAAGTGGATAGTGTTGGTATTTTGGTATGGTTTTGTCATTGATGTAAACACCTATTAACACTTATCAACTCTGGCACTTTGGAGAAACGGTTATGTTCACCGGCAAGCAAGTGACTTTATGCATAGTCACCGGTATCTGGTACACTGATAGGATATATTGTTCACTGGCACTTGTAATGACATAGAAAATATCTGGTTATGTCGAAGACATCATTTGGACACTTTGTCTTGCAAATATTTTCATTGGATTATTTGTGTTTGCATATTTTTTGTGTCCAGCAAATAGGTCTAGATTAAGCACCGACAGGCTTATCTATTCCAGATCAGCACGACACGCTTTGGAGATGATTTTGTTTTTATTGTAAATGCATTAAGCCGACATGTTGAATCGGATATTGCATCGGTTATTGATTTACTTGTAAATTGATTTTATTGTAAAATCTTTTAGAGTCGACCTACTAAAATTGGTCTTAGGTTATGGTATATATTTAAGATCTTATTTGTAAGATCGATAAGCGATTGGGAAAAATAATTATAAGAAGGTATATGTGAGAATAAGCAGAGCTATACACACAGACATCATTTAAGGTGAAGCAAGGTTTTTGTGAAGGCATATCAGAACTGAACCGGTACTGAATCCAGCATATGAAGATGCTATATTGAGCAGTACATTATTATTGGATTTAACCATCCAATTGTAGTCAGTGTGACTCCTATTTTTGTTTGAGCGGTGAGCTCTAGGCATTTGGCCTTTGTGCATGTGCAGACCCCATTTATATACACATACTATCTGTAGTAGTATCATCTGATTGTGGGTAATGTTTCCCACCATGGTTTTTCCCCTTACAGGGTTTCCACGTACAAATATTGGTGTTATGTATAGTGGATGTTATTGTCTTTTTGTTTCATGCATTAATCTTTACCGGTACTATAATTAACTGATAAATTGTCTATCGACATAAAGTCTAATTTACTCGTATTAAGCATTAAGGTTGGTTAAGTTGTTTTTGGTTTGAATTTGTTAGACAACTGATTCACCCCCCCCCCCTCTTAGTTGTCTTCGGGACCTAACAATTGGTATCAGAGTAGAGTCCTCTTTTTGCAGAAGTTTAACAGCTTGAGGAGATCAAATGTCTACTAACTATTTCAGGAAGGACAATCCTAAACTTGATGGAACCAGTTATGGCATATGGAAGATCAGAATGGAGACACATCTAAATTTCATTGGAAAGGACATCTGGGATGCTACAAAGAATGGCTACATTTCTCCTACTCAAAGTCAGCCTAATCCACCTACCTTAGGAAAAGATGAAGAAAATTATTGCAAGGCAAGAGAAGCATTTTTTAGCGTATTATTAGATCGGCAAATCATGGGATTATCAGATAGATCAACTGCTAAAGCTATTTGGGATCATTTAGAAAGATTGAATGAAGGAGATTCTACAGTCAAAATTGGAAAACTTGAAAGCTTCCGGGTCAGGTATGAAAATCTGAAAATGGAAGAAGATGAAAGGATTTTTGCTTTTATGGAAAGAGTAAATGAATTTTTTTTAGTTATTAAATTTTGTGGAGGAACCTTAAGTGAAGATGAAATTGTTTCAAAAGTTTTAAGAGGATTTCCACCAGCATATAAAATGAAATTTACTGCTATAAATGAGTTGAGAACAATGCCTAATACATCAATAACTAGGGATACATTGATTGGAAAACATTTAGCCTTTGAAATTGAGGAATTTGGTCCTGTTGCTACTATAAAGATAGATTTAGCTTTTAAGACATCAACATCATCTACACCATCATTTGAGAAATCTGATTGGAAAGCCTTTTATGCAAGAGAACTTGAGGAAAGCAGGAGAGAAAATGAAGAACTTGAAGCACTATTTGCAAGGAAAATGCCTAAAGGTCCAGTTGGAAGTAAGTATGCAGGTAAAGCACCCTTTAAATGTTTTAACTATAATAAGATTGGTCATATGGATTCAAGATGCCTTGATAGACATGCTAGACTAAGAGAAGAAGCTAAAAGAACATACAAGCCTAACCCAGAATATCAGAGATACAGATTTAAGAAGAAGAAAGATAAATCTTGCTATCTTGCTAATGAAGGAGTCACTGATGATTTTGATGAAGATCCGATAGACAATGGATGGGTTTTTGTTGCTATAACATAAGATCAACCAAAACCTACTGTTCAACCGGTAGAGCAGGTACTAGCAGCTAAAGTTGAAGTTAAGGATGAATGGATCATTGATTCAGGATGTTCGCATCATATGATTGGTGATAAAGGTAAATTCTTGAACTTTCAGGAATATAATGGAGGTCTGGTAAGATTTGGAGATGATAAACCTTGTTTGATCAAAGGAAAAGGTACTATATCTCTTGATGGTAAGCATAATACTGATAATGTTTACTATGTAGAAGGTTTAAAGCATAATCTTTTGAGTGTTGTTCAATTAGTTGAGAAAGGATTTCAATTACAATTCAAGAATGGAAAATGCAAAATTATGAACAAAACTGGTTTGGAAATAGCAACCGGTAATCAAACTAGAGGAAACATCTTTCATTTAAATAACAGTGAAAAGACATGCTTGATTGCACACATTGATGAAAGTTGGCTATGGCATAAGAGACTCTATCATGTAAATTATGATTGCATGGTAAAAATCAGTACTACTAAGGTAGTTAGAGATTTACCTAAGATTGTTAAACCTCACAATCCGGTATGTAAGGAATGTCAATTTGGAAAATAAGTTAGAGAATCTTTTAAAAGTATTCCAGAAAAATCCAATAATGCTCTTGACTTAATTCACACAGATTTATGTGTTCCAGCTAGAACTAAAAGCTTACAAGGTGATGGATATTTCATGCTAATCATTGATGACTATTCTAGAATGTGTTGGGTTACTTTTCTCAGAGAAAAATCAGAAGCACTTGGGAAGTTCAAACTATTCAAAGCAATGGTAGAAAATGAAACCTGTAAGAAAATCAAATGTCTGAGATCGGATCAAGGAGGTGAATTCACATCTAAGGAATTTAATACATTCTGTGAAGTGAATGGAATTAGAAGACAATTATCAACACCCCAGACACCACAACATAATGGAGTTGTAGAAAGGAAAAACAAAACTATCTTGGATGTAGCTAGAGGTATGTTATCTGAATCAAATCTATCACATGTATGTTGGAGAGAGGCAGTAAGCACAATAGTCTATACATTCAACAAAGTTCACATCAAAGGTGAAACTAGTAAGACCCCTCATGAACTATGGTTTGGTATTACTCCTACTCTTAAATACTTTAGGATATTTGGAAGTAAATGCTATATTAGAAGAGATGAGTATATTGGCAAATTTGATCCTAGAAGTGATGAAGGAATATTTCTTGGTTATTCATCTAAGAGCAAAGCATATAGATGTTTTAACAAGAGATTGCATAAAATTGTTGAGAGTACTAATGTGAAGATTGATGAACAGTTTAGAGGAACTTCAAGGTATATAGACTCTGAACCAGAAAAAGAGATACTAACAAATGAACCTACATTGAATCCACTGATACAAAATGAAGATCCAGTTACACCGGTTTCATCTAAAAATTCCATTGTAACTAAGGAACGACAGCAAACAAAGACACCTCGGTATGTAAGATTGAACCACTCTAAAAATTAGATAATTGGGAACAAGTATAAAGGAGTTATAACAAGAGGAACAATGGAAAATGAAGAGGTATGTCTTATTTCTCAAATTGAACCATCATCAATTAATCAGGCATGTGAAGATAAACACTAGATTAAAGCTATGGAAGAGGAACTAGAACAAATTGAGAAGAATAACACATGGACATTAGTTCCCTGGCCTAAAGACAAAAATGTGATTGGAACAAAATGGGTATTCAGAAACAAAATTAATGAAGATGGGAAGGTAATAAAAAATAAAGCAAGACTAGTGTGTAAGGGATATTCTCAGAAAGAAGGAATTGATTATAATGAAACCTTTGCACTGGTAGCTAGATTTGAGGCAATCAGATTATTCTTGGCTTTTGCAGCACACAAGAACTACAAAGTATATAAAATGGATATTAAATGTGCATTTCTAAATGGAGATCTTGAAGAATAAGTTTACATTGAGCAATCTGATGGATTTTCTTTGATAGATAACAAAGATAGGGTTTGCAGGCTAAGGAAAGCTTTGTATGGGTTGAAGCAAGCTCCAAGAGCTTGGTATGTTAGATTGGATAAATACCTTTTGAAGATTGGTTTTTCTAAATGTAATGTTGACAACAACTTATACTATAAAGTGACTAATGATGACATCTTGGTTATAGAAGTTTTTGTTGATGATATAATCTTTGGAGGAGAAGCTGGATTATGTAAAGACTTTTCTATTGAAATGCAACATGAATTTGAAATGTCTATGATTGGAGAGATAAAATTCTTTTTAGGATTACAGATTTCATAGACTGATAAAGGTATATTCTTGAGTCATTCCAAGTACCTGAAGGAGTTACTAAAGAAATTTGGGATGGAGAACTCTAAACCGATAAGCACACCTATGACTACAAATGACAAATTATCACTAAGGGATGAATCTACACTTGTTAATTCGACTAGGTACAAATCTATGATAGGAGGCCTACTGTATTTGACACAAACAAGACCTGATATTATGAATGTAGTATGTATTGTTTCAAGATTTCAGAGAAATCCTAGAGAAAATCATGAATCAACAGTAAAAAGCATTTTTCGGTACTTACAAGGCACTAAAAATCTTGGTTTATGGTATCCTAGAGATGAAAACTTTGAATTGTGTGCATACACATATGCAAATTGGGCAGGAGATGTGGATGACCGAAAAAGAACCACCGGCAGAGCATTTTTTCTTGGAAACAGATTAATTTCTTGGTTGAGTAAGAAACAAAGTTGCACATCTTTATCAACAACATAATCAGAATATGTTGCAGCAACAACTAACTGTACACAAGTATTATGGCTTAAGCAAATGTTGAAGTACATAAAGGTAAAATGCAAGGAACCTATAACTATCTATTGTGATAACACTGCAACAATTTATATATCTAAGAATCCAGTACTACATTCTAAAACTAAACATGTTTATATCAAATTGAACTTTCTAAAAGAGAATGTTGAAGCAAAAGAAGTAAAACTGGTTTATGTGAATACTACAGAGCAGATTGCAGATATTTTCACTAAGCCTTTGCCTAAGGACACTTTTGAATATCTTAGAGACCAGCTTGGGGTCATACCCTCACCGGTAGAGACTTAGACAGTTGATGTTTGTCATCAACCGACAGAACTAATAGAGAAATCTTTTATCCCAGCTTTGATGAGGAGAGCTACTTCTCAGGGGGAGTAGTTGGCATACTGAATTGGTTGGTATTTTGTATTTGAACCTGGCTTTTGTATTGGCTTTGGCATTTGATGTCAAAGGGGGAGAGATTGATATGGAAAAACACAAGGATAACACATGTTACGCTCAGGGGGAGAAATTGTTACTTTGGGAGAGACTCATTACTCTCTGTATCTGAATTTTGATTCCTGTTATGATCTCTTTTGGGAGATTATTGGTTTATTAGTTTTTGGCATTTATGTTTTGGCACTTTGATGGTTTTTCCATCTTGTGTTGCCATCAATGCCAAAGGGGGAGATTGTTGGTATTTTGGTATGGTTTTGTCATTGATGTCAACACCTATCAACACTTATCAACTCTAGCACTTTGGATAAATGGTTATGCTCACTAGCAAGCAAGTGACTTTATGCACAGTCACCGGTATTTGGTACACTAGCAGGATATATTGTTTATCGACAATTGGGATGACATGGAAAACATCTAGTTATGTCGAAGACATCATTTGGACACTTTGTCTTGGAGATATGTTCATTGGATTATTTGTGTTTGCATATTTATTGTTACCGGCAAATATGTCTAGATTAAGCACCGACGGGCTTATCTATTCCAGATCAGCACGACACGCTTTGGAGATGATTTTGTTGTTATTGTAAATGCATTAAGCCGACATGTTGAATCAGATATTGCATCGGTTATTGATTTACTTGTAAATTGATTTTATTGTAAAATCTTTTAGAGCCGACCTACTAAAATTGGTCTTAGGTTATGGTATATATGTAAGATCTTATTTGTAAGATCGATAGGCGATTGGGAAAAAGAATTATAAGAAGGTATATGCGAGAATAAGAAGAGCTATACATGCAAACATCATTTAAGGTGAAGCAAGGTTTTTGTGAAGGCATAGCAGAACTAAACCGGTATTGAATCCAACATATGAAGATGCTATTTTGAGAAGTACATTATTATTGGATTTAACCATCCAATTGTAGTCAGTGTGACTCCTATTTTTGTTTGAGCAGTGAGCTCTAGGCGCTTGGCCTTTATGCATGTGTAGACCCCATTTGTATACACATACTATCTACATTAGTATCATCTGATTGTGGGTAAGGTTTCCCATCGTGGTTTTTCCCCTTACAGGGTTTCCACGTACAAATATTGGTGTTATGTATAGTGGATGTTATTGTCTTTTTGTTTCATGCATTAATCTTTACCGGTACTGTAATTAACTAATAAATTGTCTACCGACATAAAGTCTGATTCACTGGTATTAAGCATTAAGGTTGGTTAAGTTGTTTTTGGTTTGAATTTGTTAGACAACTAATTCACCCCCCCTCTCAATTGTCTCCGGGACCTAACATATAGAATATGTGTCTCAATAAAATCTTTCTATTATGAAGGGGGTTTCTACTTCTTCCTCTCTTATAGGGGTTCGTGGTTCCCCTCAAGCTTCATTGTATGTGATACAGATTTGAGGGAAGAAAGTAGGATTGATCTTTCCCCTTTGTTCTTGTGATAATCAAAAGCTCTATACTGAGTGAAATCTCTATTTCTCAAAGGCTCTTTATCAAATTCATTGGTTTTGCCCTGAAGATACAAGTGCATATGACGCAAGAACACTCTATGTGAGAGAAATAGTTGTCTATTGATATAGAAAAATTTCCTTCTTTTTATAAGAGCTTTTGAACCAAGTTGTCTCTTCTTCAATTTGGTCTTTTGATGAAGATTTCTTTTTCTCAAGATATGAGTGATGGTCATACAAACTGATACTTTGTTTCACTTGATGTTTTGTTTACCAATGTTGATGTAGATTTGTTGTATGGATACTTTGTTTCAATTGTTTTGAATTCTTTAACAAGAAAAAACAACAAGCACACAAGCACAGTAATCTTGCCCCTTTTCAATAAAAGGCACAATAGATGTGGGTCTAAATCAACCCAATCATGAAATTTTTCACCCTTTTATAAATGTATTTTATGTTCCCAAAGCCTAAAGTCAGCCCAAATTTTTACTAGTTTGAAACAAGACGAAGACAACTCAAACACTTTTTATCCCTAAGGTCATGACCAGTTGCGATATTTTCAACCCACAACTTGATATTTCTTTAAATTTGGTACTACATAGCTTATGTATCTCATCGTGGAAGGTAAGGATGTGATATACTAAGTCTTGTATGAGCATAATAGATAGATGATCCCTATGATGGGGGAGTCACCACTTTCATCAAGCTACATGTAGCCTTTCAAAAAATCATGTTTCTACTCAAGGAAATATGTATGGTGAGTATCTTGGGAGAAAAACCATCTATGCTCTTGCACTGAACTTTTTCACAAATATCCTCAATCAATAGAACGGGTGAGCTTCTAAAAAAGAGGTGTCTAGTAATGTTTGATGTCTTTGGACGTAAGTTCATTCTGCAATGACTCACTTAAGAGCCTTGTAACTTGTAGTGGGGCCCATATGTCCTTTCGGCAAGTTACACTATACGAACAACTACACCCAAGGCTACAACTTTCTCTCTCACCTGATTTCTATAGCAGCTCGAAGGATTTACCGTGCAAGTTCATTCCCAAGAGTGATGTGTCTCTTGACAAACCTCTCTTAAAAATAGAAAATTTAGAGCGTTACTAACACTTTTCTCTTGCACCTAGGACAACGAGAGCCAAGGGAGAGGATAGTGGGTGTTAGAAATGGGACCACTCTATAGATTTGCACAAGCTTGCCAAACACAAAAGACACTTGTTCTTTTTAACCTTTTATTGCAATGTGATCTATTTGCTACTTGGAGATGTTGTTCCAACGGACATGATATTCTTTTTATTCCACAAAGCAATTTTTTTTCTAGCTAGGAAAGTGAAATCCTGGTCAACAAAATGAAATCACGTTTGCTTAAAAGAAAATCATTTTTGTAAAGAAATGGACAAGTTTGATTTGTTCTTTTTAACTTGCAAATAAAGGTTGATTGTGAATTTTATCCTTGCAAGAAATGAAAGATTTGCTGTTTTTTTAAGCCCAAATTGAAATGTTTTTCCCTAACTTGCAAGAAAGAAAAGTTGTTTGATTTGTTATTCTTTTTACAATGAGATTCTTTTTAAGCCCAAATGTTTTAATTGGTTTTTATCCCAAAATGAAAGATGAGATTCTTTTTAAACCAAAGGAAAATGAATTGTTTTTACCCAACTTGAAAAAGCTAAAAAGAAAGCAAACTCCTAATTCTAACTCCTCCAATCCTGCAAGAGATTTGTTAGTGACCTACAAGAAGAAAAAGTTAGTGAAATGTCTAATGTTTTGGTGGGCTTCCACAAGCCTAAGTTTAACTTTTCGGTTACAATTTTTTTTTTCGAACTCTCTGTTACAAAAGTGCTACTTTGTGAGAACACATAAGCGCTACTTCGAACAACAATGTCGAAGTACTTACAAAAGCGCAAAATAAATAACAACAACGCTGAAATATGAACAACAACGCTAATTAAAAAATTTTGACAGAATTAAAATACTGACAGACAAAGAGCGCAAAGGCGCTATATTATTACAACAACACTAATTAATAAAAAAAAGCGCTACAACTCTAGCTAAAGTGCTACAACTATACCAAAAGTGCTAAAACTCAAACAAAAGCGCTAAAAATCTTCTGGCAAGGGCACCAAAACATGAGACAAAAGCACTAAAGCACAACCTGTGTGTGAAATTACAAGAAAATCACAAAAAAGTTAGGCTGAAGATTAGAAGGTTGTGTATTCGATTCACATCGGGTTCACCAAATGATGCACGCTAAAAGGGAGGCACACGACAAGTTCAAATCGTTAGTATGTTAGTGACAACAAAAATGAAACACAAATGAACTTATGAACCTAAACATGCATATCAAGAGAGATAAAAAGCATACAACAAGAAGCATACACAAACGAAATAGGGAAAGAAAACCCCCCAAGATGCTCCCCAACATGCTCACAGTTGTTCATCCCTTGTTCCTCTCCTCTCCAAGTCCTACATGAGTGTAGCTCTCAACTTTTAACACTATTTATGGTGTCTTATGAATATTCAAGATGATTATGAAAATGAGAACAAATACCTATGCAAGTGTAAATAAGTTATTATGAGAAAGCACCTAATTAATCTATATTAATTTTAGCAAAATAACAATGCAAATGTTTCTAAATACTCTCTTAAAAATGACTATAAGTTTGATGCACAAAGGTTTCTTATTTTTGAAAATGAAGGAATGGGCTCTATTTATAGGAAAAATAGAGAAATGGATGGCTGAGATTGAGTAGTCTTAGCAAGGGCTAGGATTGAAAGTTAATCAATCCATGTGAGGGCTTTCAACCCAATTCCATGATGACAAATGTCAACATGAGATGGCTTGAGAGGAGAGGGAAGAAGTATTAAATTCTTGAGATGACATTTACCTTGGGAGGGTTTGTTTAGGATTGAGATAGTGAATAAAGCTTTTATCCAATAAATAATGCTTTTATCCAATGGAAAAACTCTTGTGCAAGAGTTAGTGGGGATAACCATAGTCAAAACAATAAATGCTTGAAGAGACCCATGAGTTAAATGAGGATTGAGTTAGAGAGAAAGCCTCTAACCATGTCGGCAAGTTGAGCTAACCATTAATGGTTATGTAAGAGCCATAAATGGTTATGTAAGAACCATTAATGGTTTGGAAGACTTTAGGGGTTAACTTGTTGAAGGATAGAAAGCCTTTAATGCATTTTAAAGACTTTGGAGGCTTTGAGAAGTGACTTCTGTTTGCTTAGGAATGTGACAATAATTAGGGAGGGGGATTAGGCTAATTAGGAATGGATTAGAAGAATCTAGAAGGGGATTTAGGATGCAAGTGGATTTGGTGGGTGAGAAAAAATAAGATTTTAATTAATATAAAATTCATTTATTTCAACTAAAATTGTGCAACTTGCATTTGTAGGAGAATGCAAGTGGGAGGGTTTAGAAATTCAAATAAATATTTATTTAAATGAGGAAAAGGGATTTTAACTAAACATATATGCTTTATTCATTTAATTAATTGTGAATTTGGTTTAATGAATTAATTTAAATAAATTGAATAATTTATTTAATTAATAGGAGAAGAGGTTTAAGATGAATTAATTAAATTGTTGACTGATGGTTTAAATAATGAAATAAATATTAAATATTCATTTAAATATTAATTTAATTAATTGTTGACTGATGGTTTAAATAATCAAATAAATATTAAATATTCATTTAATTAAGTGGACAGATTTATTAATCTACACTTTCATTTCCTGTTGCTTCTTTTCCTTCATAACACTTGGTCATATTGTGTTGTTAGGATTTCAAGTTCATTTCCTTTTCAATTTGATCTCAAAGCTTTCATGTATCATTTATGTTGCATTATGGTGATGTTATTAGCAAAATGCATTTCATATGTTAATCACCTTAAGGCTTTTGTAGATCCCAATCTTAGAGATCCTAATCCTTGTACCTCTCCTAGGGTATCTTGTGTAAATGAGATGAGAGCTACTATATCAACCAATGATCTTTTTGAAAAAGAGAAAGCATTGGAAAACAATATGGGCCCATCTTCTTCTCATACGCATACCCTTGAGCAAGGGGGCAAAATCATAATATCAACATTCTTACATCTTTAGACCCTCCTTATTCTCCTAGGACTTATCTTCAACATCAAAATATATGTAGAGAGGATGATGTTATGCATTTTATTCATGATCTTTCCCCTCACATAGAACTAAGTAAAGACAAACCTTTAGATCATGAAAATGTTCATTCCCAATCTCCCATAAAGGATAAGCATGACAAAGGAAAGCAGATTATCCTTTCACATGATATTCCTTCTTCATCTATAAATCCTTTTATTTCCCCTTACACATTAGATTTGAAAGAAATTCATGATCTTATTCCCAAAACTAATCATTTGCAACATTCTTATAGTCGTGGCTTTCATATAATAACAAAACAAGGTTTCCAAGGACAAGGACTTGGGAAATTTGAGCAAGGAATTTGTGTCCCTCCTAAGCAAGCTACTACAGAAGATCTAGGAAATCAGACTCATCTCTTTATGGATGAGCTCCTTAAGCTCCAAAAATTCAAAAACTATCTCCAAGGGCAACAAATCAAAAGAGCTCGCAAGAATGTTTCTTCTTCAAAATGTCAATTTTGCTCATTTCATCAAACCCATGATCATAATCATGATGATTGCCCTGATTTTCAAAAATCTATTCAAGATGGGATAGATAGTGGCAAAATTAGGATCATGGCTAATAATCCTTCTTCTTCTAATAATTCTTCTCCTTCATGTCAAGACAATGAGCTAAAACACATTTATCATCCTGATAGACAACTAATTTGTTTCCCTTATCATTCACACCTACCACAGATATAGTATTATTATAAATCAAATATTAAATCTTACTTTTCAATGCAAAACATTTCTTCGTATCATTATTGGGCTAATGATGAAATTGACAAAAGGAATTGATATCAAAATAAGGGGATGCTAGCTTAGATGGGTCAACTGGTTTTATAGGAGGGATTTTAATAATGTTTCTATGTAACAACTGAGACATAATACTATGTAAAGATTCATTCAAAGGAGTAAATTGTCCTTCTCTTTTGAAAAATTTAAAAATAGGAGGCACACCTATTGTAGCATTCACATTGTTGTTGTTGATTGTATCATTGAACTTGATGAAGCTTTTTGTTGTTTTGAACTTCACAAATGGTTGTTGAACACTCTCCCCCTTATCACTTGGAGCCATAGGAGTAGATTGCTCCATTTGACTCACAGCTAGTTGATAATTGTGGAGTGTTGCGCACAACTGCAAAAAGGAAGTAAACTCAAACAAAAGAATCTTTTCTCTAATATCTTTTTGCAAATTAGAAATGAATTTTTTTTAATATCATTATCAAGTATAGGAAAAGAAATTTGAGCACACAAATGCTTATATCTACCAATGAAATCAATCACTTTTTCTTTAACACCTTGTTTACAATGCATTAAATCAGTCAAAGTGATTGTAGGACCAATGTTGTTTTGAAATAGTTGAATGAAAGCATTTGCTAATTGTTGAAAAGAAATGATAGAATAAGAAGGCAAAGAGCAATACCATTCTAAAGCCTTATCTCTTAGTGTTCTTATAAACAGTTTTGCAAGTAATCTTTGATCTTAAGCAAAGTCAATGCACAAGGTTTGAAATGTTTTGACATGCGTTAGAGTATCACCTTTTCCATTATAGAGTTCCAATTGAGGGACCTCAACATGTTTAGGTGGGACTACTTTAACAATATCAAGAGAAAGTGGGCTCGCAACATCAAATGTGGGAACATTAAACTTGGATTGACTCATGGAAGCAATTTGTTGTTGTAAGGAAGACACAGTTTCAACAAGATTGCTAATGGTCGCTTCAGTAGAAGAATTGATGTTAGACATTGTTGATTGAGAAGGTGGTGTAATATTATTGAAGAAGGCATGGATTGAGAATAAGGTGGTAGGACATAATGATAAGTATGAATAGTTGATTATTGAGTAGGAAAAGGGACACTTAAAGGAGGAATAAAATTGTTGAATGAATTGCCCCCTTGTGTCACATTGATTGGTTGATGGATAATAGGAACACTTATTGAAGACATAGGTAAAGATGGAGGATTAAATGAAGAGGAGGAATTTCCCCCATGACTAATTATTGTAGGAATGACATTTTGAGTTGAAGTAGCCATGATGTTTGAGGTAAAAGTGGGAACACTAGTCATAGGAGTAGTCAAAGGAATAGAAAAATTGATTTGTGTTGAAGGTTGTGAATAACCTAGGGTTTTAGCACAACTGTTTATATGCAGGACATTGGAATCAACAATATGAAAAATGCCACACAATATATCAATTTAATTCTTATCACTTTGAATCATGTGTTTAAGTCCTTCAATTGATGGAAGAGCTTCACTATTAGGGTACTCTTGGGACATCCATTGTTGAAAGTTATCAAATTGATTGTCCAATTTTGAAAGTTGATCTATGGAAACTCTAGTCAAAGCTTCTTCTTGTTCACCATGGGATTCATCAATTGGATAAATAGGGATATGATTAGGATGGGAAGAATTAGCATTATCTTCATTAAAGAAGTCACCCAAATTATACTCCATCTCCTCGGTAATTAAACCTTGGGAAGCCTTAATTATAATGCTTCGTCTAATGGGGACGGTATAGGTAGGACTAATAGTGGTAAAACTCATGCACTAGAGGGAAAATTTGAAATTCTGAATTATAGGAACAAAGTTTACAAAAATTGAATAATACAAAATTTGGGAAATAATGATTAAACATTTTGAACTTTGTTGAAAGAAGAAAATGACACAATTTCCAATAATAATTTTATGATAAATGAAAGGAAATTGGAATTTAAAATTAGGGCCAATGGGATACCACTTAATTTCAAAATTGACAAAATCAAAAAATTTAAAATTAGGGCAGAATATAATTAACCACTCAATTTTTAAAAATTTTCTTGAAATTTGAAATGTTGAATTTTGAAGGTATTTTTTATTTTAGAGAAATCAAAAGTCAACAAAACCAACCAATATTTTGGATTTAAGCTATTAAATACAGTCATAACAGCCTCTCAAAATTTTGGGAAAAAAACCAAGGACTGTGTTGAAAGTGCACACAGTCCAACCAACTTTTTTCAAAAAAATTCAGGGATGAAAGTTACGATGATTTTAAAGCTAATCCCAAAAAATTGGTGGATTTTATGATCTCTAGATATGTGAAATTAAGGTTTGAATGTGAAAATAGGACCCTATTAGGGTTTTGAGAAAAACAGAAATGGAATTGCAAATTTGAAAAGGGTCAAACCTAATGGATAGGGACACCTTGAAAAATGTTTAGAAAACTAAAATTGATTGAAATCTACACAAAATCCAATTAAATTTGAAAATTAGGGTTTTAGGACCTAACCACTTAATTTTTGAAATTTTGAATTTTGAAAAAGGAGTGAAATTGAAATTTTGATTTTTAGGACAGGAAGATAAGTCTAAAAACAATCACAAATCTGAAAATTAAATGGAAATTCAATTTTTCCACAATTTCAAGATGATTTTCAAAAATTAGGGTTTTGACAATTAACCTCTTAATTTTGTGAATTTGATTTGCAAATTGAACAGGACAATGAAGAAATTGAATTTGACAGACAAAGCAATTTTTAGATCTAAGACAATAGCAAGCAATCTTTACAAAACATAAGTTCAATTTCAATTTTTAAAAACTAGGGTTTTGAATGAATTAACCGCTAAGTTTGCAGAAAAATTAAACTTGTAAATGAAAAATATGCAATGATTTTCAAAATAAAGCATGCAAGACGTTGGGTTCACCAAAATGTATTGTGGTGAAAAGTGAATGATGGAGAGATCAAGAGGAAAACTTTTCTTCCCTCCAAGGAGAGATGAAAGTTTCACTGCGGATTCCCTTCAATCACCTCATGCACATTACATTTAAAAGAGGGGGGGAAATTCACTAGATCCAATCTCTTAGGAAAGAGATTGAATACTAAATGGATTGATAATGGTGTGAAAATGAAAAACTAACCCCTCTTTTATAATGGAAAATGTTTGAATTATGTGTTTTGAGACTAAGTGTAAAAGTAGCAAAGAATTGATTATAACTTGAAATAGAAGCGTGGGATGAAGTTGTGCACCTGGATCTGGCAATAATATGTCAAGACGAAGATTCCCTACCAATTTGAGGAAAATTTGTTGGGACCGTGTTGAAAGTGCACACAGTCCTCTGAAAAATCCGCGAAATGAAAAGGGTTTTTCTGCCTCTGCAAATGGAGTCGAAATCTCCAAACATAGCTGCTCACCTACAACCTATACACAGAAAAGAGAGGAAAAGGGGTTGGGATTGGGGGTTTTCCTTGAGGTCAAACCCTAGTTTTGGAATTAACCAAATGATGAATGAAAGTACTTGCAAGTAAATGTAAATGAAAGATTGAGATATAATTCACCTCAAGGGAGGTTGTGATAGAAATGTAGGTAGATTTGTTTGTATGGAATTTGATGTTGAAAGGGATCTCCTCTTTAATGGTTGAATCTTTGACTTGAATGCAACACCTAGCCTTGAAGGGAGACTTGAGAATTCTCAATTCTTGAAAGGAATGTGTGTATGCTTGAATGTGCGATCTCATGTATTTGAACTTTTGCAAATGGGAGGGAAAATGCAACTTATATATTCGTCAACTAGGGTTAAATGACTGATTTTTTGTCATAGGTTGACATAGGGAAAATTTTCTCGCTTTAATTGCAAATCTCAATGCAAAGATAGGACAGAGGGGGCCCAAAATAGAGCAGGGATAGGGGACCCATGCCCCTATTCTGCCCTCATCTCAGGACACGAAGCAGGTTCAAGTAGTTTGGGGGAGGCAAAAAAAGTGCAGTTTTCGAGGACTGAGCAAGTCTCGGATCTCTAATCAGGCTTGGGGATTCGATTCGCCAATGTGAAGACCCTAATGTGGTCAGAAATTGCAAGGGTCACAATTTTATGACACTACACGTATTTTGTGGAAGGTGTGAGTTTCATTACTTGATGTCACTCCTTGTGTGAATTCGTTGTTGTTTGTTCAAGGGTTCTCTCTTCTACAAGAGGTGTAACTCCTTGATGACACCCTCTTTCACACTTGGTAATGTACATCTATAATAGATTTGCCCATCCCCATTGGGATAAAAGTGAGTCATCCTTCATCAAGAATCCCTTTCACCTAGCAATAGGAGGAAGGATTGAATTCTTGTTCTCTCCTATGCTTCACCACATCTTAGGCCCTCACCTATGCGATTGCATCCCTCTACTCGATTGAGACCCCTCTTTGCACCTTCATTATGAACTTCTCCCATCTCAACCCTGATGGCACCTTAGGACTCTGTCTAGGCCCCAAGATAGGGCAGGACGAGGGCATGGTGCCCCTGTCCTCCCTCTTTGGGTGGCCCTAAGATGGGTCTATCTGGCTCTTGAACATAATTTACTCTTTGGGGACTTAAAATTTCCTTTGTCTACCTTCAGTGGGATGAAAATTAATCCTCTTAGGCATGTATAAAAGGAGAATCAATTCTCTCATTTGATATACAGAAGGATAAGTGAAATTCAAGTAGAAGGACTTCATTATTGTCATCAAGCATTCAAGTCTTCAAGCATCTATCAAGTTCTCTTCTTCATGTGTCTTCTTCATTCATCCATTGGAGCAACATTACAACATTCATTTGCAAGCATGTATGTGTGTTAGGTTTTTGTCATGTTACATGTCATTTCATATAATATTTATTATTACATTCAAGAAGCAAAGCAACAATCATAAATTAATTGTAGATCTACAAAGTATACATTTCCATTACTTACATTTAAGCATTGCAATTACTTTCTTTCAAGGTTGATTCCTCAACCGGGGTTTGACTGAGGCAAATCCCTATCCACAACCCTTCTTCCCTTCTTTTCTATGTGTAAATTGTAGATGCGCAACTGTAATTGCATGTTTGGATTTAATTTGCAAAGATGCAAAAACCATTTTCGGCACGCGAATTTTTCAGAGGACCAAGTACACTTTCAACCTAGTCCCGATGACTCTCCTCCAAATTTTTAGGGCAGATTCATATCAGTCTAAATATCCTAGATCCAAATTTACAACGCGATCCTAAACCGGTAACTCCCTATTTCATCCATTTTTGTCTCCCTTTTCTACATAGTCAACAAGTCAACCCTTCCATTTACAAAAGAGGGTAAATCACATTACAACCCTTGCAATCCACATGGTATTCACATCCTTATTTCCCTTGAATTTGGATCTAGTGGATTCAACCCCTCTTTTGAATGTAAAGTATCTCCCAAGTGAAAATCATCCTAGTGGTTTCCTTTCTCTCTCCTAGGTGGGGAACTACTAGGATCCAATTTTCCACTTTACATTTTGGTGAACCCAACATCTTACATCTTAATTATGATTTCTTATTATTAGATCTGAATAATTGCAAGTTGAATTTCAAAGTTTTATTTCCAAGTTTGATCTTTTTGCAAATTTTAGAGGTTAATTGCATAAAAACCCTAAATTTTTATTTTAAGGAAATTAAGTTTGTGAACTGTAGAATTTTAGTTGCTTGTTTTAGATCTGATTTCTATTTCTAAATTGCAATTCAAATATGTCTTTTGATTCTGCAAATTAAATGGTTAAAAAAAAAACCCTAATTTTTAAGAATCTCTTATTTCGACCTTTGACTGCCAATTTGACTGATCTAGACATCTCTAAATTAGTTGTTTTTCTGGATTCTGCAATAAAATCATAATTTCTATAATCCCTGAAAATTTCATAAAAAGTTGGTCAGACCAGGTACACTTTGCACTCGGTCCCTAGCTTTTTTCCTAAAATTTCGAGAGACGGATTTGATTGTATTTTTCTGCTTAAATCCAAAAAATTGGAGTACTTTATCAATTTTTACACCTCTGAAGGTCGAAAACAAATTCAAATTTCAACACTTTCAACTTTTAAATTAATTTTCATAAAAAGGTCCTAATTTTAGATATTCTTTCCAAGTTTATTAAGATTTTAATTAAGAGACTTCCAATGGAAATTAATGGATTAGATTTATTTGTCATTTCACATATGATTACATTATTTTTAACATATATTTATTACAATCATGTGTTGGATAATGGCTTCTTTCATTTCCTGATGCTTCTTTTCCTTCATAGCACTTGGTCATATTGTGTTGTTAGGATTTCAAATTCATTTCCTTTTTAATTTGATCTCAAAGCTTTCATGTATCATTTATGTTTCATTATGGTGATGTTATTAGCAAAATGCATTTCATACATTAATCACCTTAAGGCTTTTGTAGATCCCAATCTTAGAGATCCTAATCCTTGTACCTCTCCTAGGGTATCTTGTGTGAATGATATGAGAGCTACTATATCAACCAATAATCTTTTTGAAAAAAGTAAAAGCATTGGAAAACAATATAGGCCCATATTCTTCTCATACACATACCCTTGAGCAAGGGGGGCAAAATCATAATATCAACATTGTTACATCTTTAGACCCTCCTTATTCTCCTAGGAATTATCTTCAACATCAAAATATATGTAGAGAGGATGATGTTATGCATTTTATTCATGATATTTCCCCTCACATAGAACTAAGTAAAGATGAACCTTTAAATCATGAAAATGTTCATTCCCAATCTCCCAAAAAGGATAAGCATGACAAAGGAAAGCAGATTATCCTTTCACATGATATTCCTTCTTCATCTACAAATCCTTTTATTTTTCCTTACACATTAGATTTCAAAAAAATTAATGATCCTATTCCCCAAACTACTTATTTGCAACATTCTTATAGTCGTGGCTTTCATATAATAACAAAACAAGGTTTTCATGGACAAGGACTTGGGAAATTTGAGCAAGGAATTCATGTCCCTCCTAAGCAAGCTACTACATAAGGCATAGGAAATGAGACTCCTCTCTCTATGGATGAGCTCCTTAAGCTCCAAAACTTCAAAAAATATCTCCAAAGGTAACAAATCAAAAGAGCCTGCAAGAATTTTTCTTCTTCAAAACGTCCTTTTTGCTCATTTCATCAAACCCATGATCATAATGTTGATGATTGCCCTGATTTTCAAAAATCTATTCAAGATGGGATAGATATTGGTAAATTATGATCATGGATAATAATCCTTCTTCTTCTAATAATTCTTCTCCTTCTTGTCAAGACAATGAGCTAAAACACATTTATCATCTTGATAGACTATCTACAATAATCTATTGGAGATTCAAATATGATAAGAACATTTGCTTTCCTCCTAAAAACCGAAACAAAAATATTTAGCAAGTGAAAGGTGATGAATATTGCATTTTTCATGATTCATATTCACATTCTCTTGGGAAACTTCATGCATTTAAGAATTTTTTCAAAAGCAATATGATTGTGCACGAATTTCTCTTACAATAGATCTAGTTGTCTTCCTCGAACTAAACATAGTGCCTTAGAACTTCTTTTCTCTTCATGTTTCTCTTCACCTTATGACATAGATATCCAACTTAATTGGGGGCTCTCCATTATTTGTGGTGGTATTTTTTCAATTTTAAATACTTTGGGGTAGAAACATGAAATTCACTTCCTTTTTTTTCAATGGATCTATCTCTATTTTTATGTATTATTCATTATTAGATCTCCTTTCTTGCATACAGTTATTCTCATATGAGAAAATGATTGTTCTTTGGTTTTTTCTCTTTGTTTTAAGAGGGTCGTCTTTAATAAGTAATATACTTTTTCTTCTTCTCTTAATTCTATTGGAAAACTTACCTCTTCTTTGGTATCGATTATTTACAAGTATGATATGCCTCCTAGCATTGAATGATCTCTTGTGAAGAACACGCCCCTTTCTTGAGAGGATTTGTTCCATTAAGAAGGCATATCTCTTGAAAATAATCACCATTTGAAGATGTGTAATGCTTCTCCTTGTTCTTCTCACTTGGGGGGCAAGGATTTCGCTCCTTTTTCTTTCTTTCTATCTCATTTATCATTATTTCCTTTAGGGGTTGTAATTTTCATATGTGATTATCATTTCTTACAATGATATGTTCTTATGACTAATCCCTCTTAGGGTGTATGTGATGCTTTTTCTCTTCTCTTAGAATATTACCACTTCTTGAGATGTGTATTTTACACCTACTAATGTCTTTTATTGCTTGTGTTCATGTAAGTGCATAGCACATTTTCTTATGTTTAAATCCCTCTCTAGAAGATTATGTAAGCTCTTCTCTATGACAACTCCTCTTGGAGGTAGATCTCTTTTGAACAAATATCTCTTCTCCTGCAAGGATCTCCTTTACATTTACAACAAGATATTTGTTTTCAACTATCTTATCCTTGCTTGAAAGAGTATTACCTCTCTTGCTTGGATTTATGACATTGTTGTGTGATGGATATCTTCTTGGTGTCAAGGGAAGGTATCCTTGTTCTATTCTCCTTAAGATATCAACATTAAACTATGTTGACATCTTAAGGGGGGCACCCACACTGCTTCTTTTGCACTATATTTCTCTCACACATTGTATCTCTTATACAATGGGTCATTCTTGGAATCAGAGGGTAACCTCTTAGAGCAATATGTCGCCACTTTTCTCTCATATAGTGGGATATTCTTGGAACTAGAGGACAACCTCTTAGAGAAATATTTCGCCTCTTTTCTTTTGTACAGTGGGTCATTCTCGGAACCAAAGGGCAACCTCTTAGAGAAAGATGTCACCACTTTTCCTCTTGTATAGTGGGATATTCTTGGAACTAGAGGACAACCTCTTAGAGCAAGATGTCGCCACTTTTCTTTTATACAATGGGATATTCTTGAAACCAGAGGGAAGCCTCTTAGAGCGAGATATTGCCACATATCCTCTTGTACAGTGCAATATTCTTGGAACCAGAGGACAAACTCTTAGAGAAAGATGTCATCGCTTTTCTTTTATACAATAGGATATTCTCGGAACCAAAGGGCAACCTCTTAGAGCGAGATGTCACCACTTTCTTGACATTTGTACTATATATCTTATACAAGTTGTAGCATACTTGGGCATAGACTCCTATGAGGTGCTTTGAACCTCACTTGCATACACATGCATGAGGTTGAGTGGAACTAGCGATGTTCTTACCCTCCTCCCTTACATGGATCACCTAGACAAAATCTAGGGGCTAGTTTTCCATGTCCTTTTTTTCTCCATGGATCACCTAATTTTAGGGTTGAGATGTCCATGGTTCCCTTCGTTCACCTTTCTTCTCATGGATCACCCAAGTGTGTATTCATTTCCTCTCTCTCCTTCCTCTCATGAGATCATATTTTTACTATTGATGGTTCATGGATGTTGTTAGTTGTGCTCTTTTATGTGATTATTGGTGTTTATGTGATGGCATTTGTCTTTGTGTTTCAGTTAGTTGTTCTAGACGTTTGTATCAAGGTCTCTTCAGCTATTTCATGTGTGGTCTTGTGTTTTGTTTTTATCGTGTGTCCTTTGTGCTTTGTCTTGTTTTGTTTATCTTGTCCTTTTTGTTCTATGTGCTCTTGCATATGCTTGAGTGAGTTAATATCCTAAGATTGGGGGCTTTGTTCCTCAAGATTAGTGATGTTTTACGCTCCTTTTGGTATTGCTATGCATCTCTCATCTTCATCTCTCTCTTTCTTCTACTTCACCGGCAATATTGGCGTAAGCAATACTCCCGCTAAAGTGGGGGCTAAATGTAACATCATAAAATTGTGACCCTCGCAATTTCAACCATATATTAGGCCCTCACTTATGCAACTGCATCTCTCTACTCGATTGAGACGCCTCTTTGCACCTTCATTTTGAACTTCTCCCATCTCAACCTTGATGGCACCTCAGGACTCTGTACAGGCCCCAACATAGGGTAGGACAGGGTCGTGGCGCCCCTGTCCTCCCTCTTAGTGTGGCCCTAAGATGGGTCTATCCGACTCTTGAACACAATTTACTCTTCAGTGACGTAAAATTTCCTTTGTCGGCCTTCGGTGGGATGAAAATCAATCCTCTTAGGCATATATAAAAGGAAATTCAATTCGCTCATTTGATATATAGAAGGATAAGCGAAATTCAATCGGAAGGACTTCATTATCATCACTAGGCATTCAAGTCTGCAAGCATCTATCAAGTTCTCTTCTTCATGTGTCTTCTTCATTCATCCATTGGAGAAACATTACAACATTCATTTGTAAGCATATGTGTGTGTTAGGGTTTTGTCATGTTACATGTCATTTCATACAACATTTATGATTACATTCAAGAAGCAAATCAACAATCATCAATCAATTGCAAATCTACAAGGTATACATTTCCATTATTTACATTTAAGCATTTTCAATTACTTTCTTTCAAGGTTGATTATTCAACCAGGGTTTGACTGAGGCAAACCCCTATCCACAACCCTTCTTCCCTTCTTTTTTGTGTGTAAGTTGTAGATGCGCAACTGTAATTGAAAGTTTGGACTTCATTTGCAGAGACGGAAAAACCCTTTTCAATGTGTGGATTTTTTGGAGGACCAAGCACACTTTCAACCTAGTCCCGACGACTCTTCTCCAAATTTCCAAGGTAGATCCATATCACTCTAAATATCTTAGATCTAAAGTTACAACGCGATCCTAAACCAGTAGCTCCCTATTTCATCCATTTTTGTCTCCCTTTTCTACATAGTCAACAAGTCAGCCCTTCCTTTTACAAAAGAGGGTAAATCACATTCCAACCCTTGCAATCCACTTGGTATTCACATCCTTATTTCCCTTGGATTTGGATCTAGTGGATCCAATCCCTCTTTTGAATGTAAAGTATCTCCCAAGTGAAAATCATCCTAGTGGTTTCCTTTCTCTCGCCTACGTGGGGAACCACTGGGATCCAATTTTCCACTTTACACTTTTGTCAGGACTCCCTTACTAGAACCCTTCTCGAATGTACCTAGGAAAGTGAAAGTTGCAAAGTGATACCATACTGCCCTAGATGCCATGTGTAGCCCATGCCTCATTACTTTAGCTACTTGACTAGTTTATTTTATTTATTTCTATTTTTCTAGTCTCCAATTGTGTGGGATGTGATAGTAAAATTTTTAATTATTATGATTTACTTTATATTTTCATACACCTATTTTTTGCTCGAGATAAATCTTGTATTTCAACTCCTAGTCTTCTTATTCTTGTAATTTAGGGAAAATTGGGTTCACTAGTCCAAACTTGCAAACTAGGAATCAAATCCAATCCCATAAATTACACTAGATAATAGCCAATAGGCCCAACTACAAACCATTGGGAGAGTTGGTCTCTTAATAGATTGTTCTCTTTTGTTGATTTGTTTGATTGGATAAGATAGATGCAAATAACTTGGCTAAATAGTGTAAAAGTGACAATAATTAGCATAAATAAACAAACATGAATATAGAAATGAATTGAGATGTATAGAATTTGAAATGAGATTCAAAGAGGAACCTGTGATAGAAATCTAAGATCAAAATAAGTGGACATTGTGGCTAGGTGCCCTAGTCCAAATAGCTCTTTAGGCGTAGAACATGAATCCTATTCAACTCCAAATCTCCCAATATATCCTCTGGTAATGTTATAGGTCAAAACACCTAGACTATGGTGGTAGTTGCCCTAGTCCTCATCTTTTATCTAAACTTGGTCTTGTTGTGTCTATCTCTATTTGTATTATACTCCTGTATCCTCAATCTAAACCTAAACCCTATTTATCAACTTACAAATGCAAAAAAGGGGAGAAAAATGGTGTTGGTTTGTATAGGGGATTACCTTAGTCAAATCCTGGGTTGGAACTAAGCCTACAATGATGATGATTAAGAAATAAATATAAATTTGAAGTAAAACATTGAACTAAAACAATATTACCTCAAGATTAATGATATTGATGATGTAGTGCTCTTGGGATAATTCATCCATGTGCTAATGTAATAACATGATAAATCATCACAAAATCCATCATGAAAACATAATCGAAGACAACTTAATATAGCTTGATGTTCCTTAAACTCATAACTAATCTAGAATGAAGAATAGTTTCTCTTGAAATGAAACTTGTAGATGATAAAATGAATTTAAGATGATGTCTTGTATAGGGTTTTTAAGGTATTTTTTATTTTTTGCCAATTTAAAATGGTCATATCCCAACTTTGAGGATACATCTAGAAATGTCAAGGTTGACAAAGTATCCTCCCTAAATTTAAGCCAAAAAGAGTTGGACATTGTGTGATGATTGTCATAGTCTGGACAAAATAGGTCCTAATTTTTAGGGAAGAGAGATAATAGGGCCCTGATATTGGATCTATAATTTATATGATGATTGACAAGTGGGGGAAAAGTAATATGAACTTAAAAATGATATAGAGCCAAAAAAATCTTTAAATGATATAGAAGAAAATGCATACTTAAAATAAGGGCCCAAAGAGGTTTGTTTTGAAGTTTTAAAATAGGATGGGACTCATATTCTTGAATCCAGGATTAGTTCAAGGCAATAAAAGGTCCCAAAATGCTTAGAGGAATGGGAATATTAAAATGAGTGCTAAGGAGAGTGTGAATTTGGACTCATAATTAAAGGAGTACAATTTACGACAATGCACTTCTATTCTTGTTCCAGTTTTTGTTGCTTCTGCTATCTCTGCTTTTGTTTTTTCTCCTTCTATCTTACTTTCAAATTTTTCAAGAGATGTTGATGAACCTCACCCCAAAAGGGTGCAAGTGTTCATTTCTCCCTCCATATAGCTTCCTATTTGCATGATATTCATCTATTTGTGCAACCCATTTAAGCATGCTTCATACAAAGGTTGTGTTTAGTGTGGTTTTGCTTGCCCCTTCTGCTTCTTCCTCACATCTTCATCTTAGCTTTCTTGGGGTTCTTTGACCTGCCATAGTTGATGTGAATATATCATTTCAACCATCTAAGCGCAAGTTTGACTAGGGCCTCATTCCTAAGTTCCATCGTAATAAGTCATCTCCTTTGGTGTCTCTTTCTTCCTCTATTGTGGTAGCTAGGAGGCACCAACTTCTTCAAAGTTTCCCAATTTTCCTCTTTAAGAGGTTGATGATACAGTTCCCATTTCATATCCTACAATTGAGTCACCTCACTCCTCTTTGCAGAAGTGTATGTTTGACTCTCTAGAGGATATTTTGACATTTTCAACTATCTTTACAAGATCGTTGACTCTCGAATCACAAAATTTATTGGATGGGAATGTTGAGGTAGCCTCATCCTTAGCTCTTTTTTTAGGCAAGATGCCTAACACTTATTTAGCCATTGTCCCTTTGTGAACTTGGCTTCCTTCCCCCTATGATAAAGATTGCGAGAATGTTGATCATTTGTTAAAGGTGATTGATTAGAGTGGTGCCTCTTCATGTCTTTATATTAGTGTTTTCTTGTTTGTTTATGTTCCCTTATACTTGTTGTAGACACCTAAAAATGTCTCATTAATTCTACACTAATTATTCATCTATTTAATTAAGTAATTCTTTAATTATTTGATTAAATTAACTATTTCTTCTAATAATCGCCCTTCAACACTTCTAATTATTCTATTTCTATTCTCAAATCATTTTAATCAATTAACCATATCTCAATTATTAATTAAATATCAATTATTTAATTAATTATGACATTTTCCTTAGTTAAATAATATTTATTATTTAATTAATTCAATCTCTAATGTTTAAATAATTTAATTTAAATTATTTAAATTAATTAACTTATTCCTCCAATTCCCCAACTTATAATTCCAATTAATTCCATCTAATTTCATTTCATATTTCCCCAAATTTGAATTTCATATCATTCCATCTAATTCCAAATCATCAAATTCACATTTCACCAAATCTGAATTTCAATTAATTTCATGTGCATTTTAGCATTTGAATGACCAAATTCAAATTCAAATTGAAAATGAAAATCAAATTCAATTTCAAATTCCTAAAACACATGCTAAAATCAGAACTGATTGATCAAATCAGTTGTCTAATCAGTTAACTCATCAATCATCCTTTTTAACTCTCAATCACCTTTTTCTAACTAATCCATCTATTCAATCTATTGATCAATCAATCCACTTATCTCTCCAATCAATTTCGTCTTCTAATCAATCAATCCAGTCAACTAGCTAGTCTATTCAGTCTACTGGTCAATCAATTGAGTTCACTCTCCAGTCAATCCAATTGACTACTCAATCAAATGAGTTAACAAATCAATCAATTGAGTTCACTAATCAATGTAAATCAGTTATCTATCAATCAACACTTGAGTTCAAATTCTCACCTCCTCTATGTTGAAAATCTATAAATTCAACCTCTTTTCTCAATTCGGGCTAGAATCACAGTCTTCAATATTGTTGTCTATTTTATGCAGGAAATCAAGTGCAATACCTAAGAGCCACCTACATCAACAACAATGGAGAAGAGTAATGGAAGTCTTGTTGTTTCAATTGAGGGAGTCTTAAATAGATCTTTCTTTCAATTCAATTGATATTGCATTATTCTATTGTCATTTAGGAGTAATATTGATTAGATTAGAGTTGTGATTCGCTCTTTGATACCTGATTATGCAATTTATGCTTATTTACTACCTGAAAACATTTGGTGAACCCGACATGAAACATTATAACCTTCATTTTCTATTTTGACAAATTTTACAGATCCGTATGTGCACAGGAAACTTGATCTCGCAATTGCATATGCAGAAATTTGCAATTGCCTATAACATGTCACAATTGCTATCATATCATATCGCAGTTGCTCAGACAACATGTCGCAATTGCTAAAATAGATCGCAATTGCTTTAAAGGATTGCAAATTTTTAAAAAATTGTGTCATTTCTACATTATTTTATCTTGCACATCTAACCCTGAAATTTCATTAAAATCTGAAAAAATTAATTTATGCATATAATATTTATTTAATCCAATGGAAGGAAAGGTGACTTTTAGAATTTCAGGTGCAACGAAGGCAAAACAGCATAGGAGACAACAAAAGACTTATCAAAGGCTCTTAAAGGCAAAAAGGGAGCTCTGTGAGATCGAAGAAAAAGAGGATATTGTTCAATATCACAGGACCATCTACTGCTTCTTGACCAAGTACAAATTATTTGATGAAATTGATGTGATGGCTTGCGTGGTGTGGGACAATATCATTGTAGAATAATCCTTCTATCTTCTGTCTTTTTATTCTATTTTTTTTCTAAAAATTCAAAAATTCAAAAAAAAGAAGAGAGCAATTGATCTCATATCATTTCGCAATTGAGCAGTCATCATGTCGCAATTGCTTACACAGCAATTCGTAATTGATGACATATCATTTTGCAATTGATCTGATATCAGTTCGCACTTGCTTTGTAGGTAAGTTGGATTTGAGAGATTCAGTTTTTCATTTTTTGTTCTGTTGCAGTTCTGGTTTTACCAAAATATATTTCTATCTGTAAAAAGATAGAACTTTGTAATTGGAAAATTAGGCTGGATAGCCCACCATGTGTTGACTAACGTTATTTTCTCTACAGGGTTAGAGTATCTTTCTTTTTGGTGCTTTTAATAAAGAACAATACAACTTTCATCATTGCTATGATGGTTAAAATGAACATCATGTCTATGTGGAGCAACATCTCCACTTAGAATAGAAAACCAATGCAAATAGAAGGATAAAAAGAATTTTGTTTTTCGTGTTTTCAAACTGATAGGTATTATGCTCTCCCCTTCAATGGGTAATCAGAAAACCAGACTCTCTTCTTTCATGCTTTCCTTTATTTTTTTCAATTAAATCCTTTAAAAGGCCTACCCTCCCGAATTGCCCTTAGGGCGCCATTAAGGTCAATGAGAGGGGAACGACCTAAGTGGCCAATGGCTAAATCCAAGTAATCCAAGCCACTATAATCAAATGTGTATGTGTTGAAAATCATGTGCGACGAGTGTTACATGTTGTCATGATGGCATTATGTCTCCCTCAGTGCCTATATGGTGCATTAAAATCTATAGAGCATAACCTCTACAGATTGGGAGACCTCCCTCAACGAAGTGTAAAATGTTGTTGATTGTGACCACTCAAATGGAATCCTGTATAAACACCATAGAAATTAGAAGCCAAGTTGAGTCAGTAACCTGAACCAGACACTTATTTTATCACGGTGTAAGGGTGGGGAAGAATCTGCCCCCAGGACACTCACCATATGTCTCCCACGATAATAGACCAATTGAGGAGCAATCTTCTTTGATCTAATTTCTGGAAAGAGGCAAAAAAATGAGCACACCCTAGGGTGTGACACGGTTGTTTGAGTTGGTGGAGTATCAAGATGTGGGTTGTGGTAATACTTGTGAACTTTTGACCTTAGGAGAGTCTGTATGATGTGATATCGAATTGCCCAAATACAACGAAAAATAAAATAGGGTCTTGAAAAAGATTCCAACATTCATGGAAATTTGAATTTTTTTCCTAAACAACTGTTCTTTTCATGGTTTTATTCTTCTGATGTGACTATTGTGTCCTTTGCTACACTTTGACAAATTCAAAACATTGCAAGATACAAATCGCAACAAAGCCAAAGTTTCAGTGTTCAACAAGATCAAACAAAACTTCATCAAAGACAAGTGTCAACAACAAAACCAACGTCAGAACCAAACCTTTTGTACAAATTCAAAGATGATGAACATGTTACTTTCAAGTGATCATAGGTCCTAGGTATTCAATTCATGTAGAGGTTCCATTAGAATCATCACGCAAAGTCCTCACACAAGTCATTTCACCAAATTGTCTTAAGGTTAGTGTTGCATCAGATTATAGGAATCATACCTAAGTCCATGTTTATTAGAGGAGATGGAGAATTCTCATTCGAACAACCAAATCTTGGGCCAAACAATGACCAATTACAAATAATTGATGGTTTAGACAACCTCGCTTGGGAAGTAAGAGTCAATCGTGCCCAATATGATACAGTTGAGGTCATCATAGATTATGAAATCCAAAAGTTTGTTCATCTCGATGAGAAACTAAGGAAAAAGATACAAAGAGCAACTCAGAAAGAAGCCATTAGACAATTGGAAGAGAAGACCATAGAAAAATTCCTCAAACCATGTTAGGAAAGAAAAATTGTCAATCATTTTAGGTATCATTCACTCATTTCTAGGGTCTGCATTGTCTGCATAGTAATCTTCAATGCATGGGTCTAAAAGGAAATGGTGAATTCCCATTTGAACAACCAAATCTTGGGGCAAATAACGTTCAATTGGAAATAATTGATGATTTAAATATCCTTGCTGAGAAATTAATAATTGATCAAGACCAATATGACATAATCTATGCTATCATAGATGAAGAAGTTCAGAAATTAGTACAGATAGACATAGACCTCGAAATCCAAATTAAAAAAGAGGTAGAATTTAAAGCTTTCCGGCAATACGCTGAAAATCTTGTGTTCAAATTTTGGAATCCTAGATAGCAAGTCATCATTCATAGATCATGTTGTTTGCACTTTAGTTTTTAGGAAGTCATAGAAATGTATTTAGTTGCATTTAATCAAGTCTTGCATACACATTTTAAAGAGTCAAGATCACTTCGAAACAATATTCATGCCATTAACGCATGCTCAAAAGGAAAAAAACCAAATGGATCCTAACTACGACCCCCTGGTCAACCCAACATGGAATATGGATCTATCCACACAACAACAAACACACGGTTACACACCCACAACAATGTCAACAAACATGAACAAGATGCCTTCCATTGATGAAATACAACATAATTTGACAAAGGAAGAGCTGGAAGCAGCCTAACAAGACCCCGCGACATTAATGATTCTCAAAGCTCTCATTAATAGTGATGGAGATAGATATCTCCATCTCTTAGTTTAAAATGGGGACAAGTTACCGCCAGGAGTAGATATTTCAAAAATATTGCCACAAGGTGTGATATTAAACCAGAATATACCTCAAATGTCAGTTACAAAATAGACACATGCAATAGTTGCTGCATCAACGCAAGGTATATCTCAAAATACCAATATGGCTACAACCTCAACACTGTCAGCAATGGCACCAACAAGTGCCAATCTTACAACATTGATAATGCCAAATATGACGTTGCAAGCTCCAATAACATACACCACTACCTTGGCAAATATAACTCAACCAGCAATTTCAGTCGATTCTAGCCACAGTAGTCAAAATGTGAATCAAGGGACAACTAGCTTGGTTTGGCCAAATGCCACTCTGCAATTTGCATACTTCACACAACCTACTGGGAATTATGGCACACAATTACTTGGTTTGTCTATATTTCAACAAGCTCAAAGGTACTCAAACACTATGCCTTTTGTAGGAAACATTCATCAAGTCAATACACCAATAACCCAAATAGAACTTCTGACTCAACAAATGGAGAACCTTCAAAAGCAAATGACTAGTATGCAAGTAGGTAATGATAAAAAGAGCTACACCATGGAGGATCTATGTCCGTATCCTTTTGATAGAAAATTATACATGCCACCATTTCCCCCACATTTTTAAACTCCAAAGTTTTACAAATATAGAGGGAAAGGAGATCCTCGAGATCGTATAAGATAATTCTTCATGGTATGTATTGAAGTAGCTCACAGTGATACATACTTGATGAGATTATTTTCCAAGAGCCTGGGAGGAACAACATTAGAATGGTTTTCACACCTTCCGCCAAAAATTACTTCATGGGGAGAATTGGCTGAGTTATTTATATCCAACTTTGCCTTCAACATAGATAATTTGATTACCTTAATGGATTTATGCACAACAAAGCAAAAAGAGGGTGAGACTTCCACCATATTCTTACAAAGATGGAGATGCCTATATTGCAGATGTCTTAATCACATCCCTGAAGTAGAGCAAGTAGACATCTTTAATTAAAATCTTGTGCCTCTGATTAAATATCCATTACAAATGCAATGCCTAAATAATTTTACAGATATAACAGAAAAAGGCATCAAATGTGAGAAAGGCCTATTAGAACAAGGGATAACACCATAAGGATAGTGGGCTGACCACCAAAACAAACAATGAAAGAACAAAATTTTGGTCTAGAAACAAAAATGTCACAAACGATGGAGTTGTTGACGCACGTGTTGTGAACAGAGCTCAACCAACAGTATCTCTACAAGGACCAACTGATAAGAACCAGTCTCAGATAAACAACACCAATGCACTACAGTTAAATAATCTAAGGCCTCCAAGGATAGGTGCATCTAGAAGGAACTTTAGACCCCTTAGAGAACCTATTGAATCAGCACTGAAGAAGTTGATACAGAGCAATGCTATAACTTTACCAGAAGCTAGGCCATATGAACTAGGTCCATTTAAGCCCGCTTGGTGGAATGACAATGATTTTTGTGAATGTCACCGCAATAAGGGTCACAAGACAGCAAGTTGCTATGAATTGAAGAATCTCATCCAAGATCTCATTGATCAAGGTGACATTACTGTGGATAATAATAAAACACCAAATATAGATCATACCATTTTCAAAGATCCTTTTTTCAAACATGAAAAAGGAAAGGCTTCTAGTTCTAATGCACAAAACAATACTGCCAATTATACCAATGTAGCATTAGACTATGCCATTAGAACACTAAGTGAAAGATATGAAATGGTAGCTACAATCACAGTGAACCCTAAAAACTGAGATTGTGTCGTTATCACTAGAAGAACAAAAGTCACATTACAAGGAGTGCCTTCAAACCAACCTTCAATAACTAGCAACTACAATATGGTGAGTCAATTGAAGCAAACTCCAACCCAAATTTCACTATTTGAGTTATTACACATATCACCAGCCCATAATGCAGTCCTAGATATAGCCTTACAAGATTCAGTTGTTGCTAGAGATATTGATGAGAACACATTTCAATCTATGGTTGGAAACTTGGCAGCTTCAAAGGTCGCATTCACTAAACAGGATATCCCTGCAAACTGACCCATGCATAATGATCCCTTGCACTTGGAAGCTTTTATTGATCAAAAAAGGTTTGAAGAGTACTTATAGATGGTGGTGTTGGCCTCAACATATGCACTCTACATTTGATCAAAGCTTTAGGATATTCTGAACATTATATTGATCCTACCAAGAGAATCAATATCAAATCCTATGATGACGAGGAACGTCCTTCTAAGGGTGTGGTGACTTTACTAGTGCAAGTGGTACCAACTACAACAAATATCACCTTTCAAGTCCTAGACAAAGAATTGGGGTACAATATGTTGTTAGGTCGCCCATGGATACATACAATGCAAGCAGTACCATCAACTTTTCACCAATGTGTAAAGTTCCCATACAATGGTATAGAGATCATTGTCCATGGTGACCCAAACCCTTTTCAACACTGTAATTATTTAAGGGAAATCTCAAACAATCAAGTACCAAACAATCAAGAAGCTCCTATTCACCTACAAATGGAAACATTATCAATTAAATAAACAGAGAACAATACACCAACCACATCTTCTCTGTATATTAAAGAATTTGGTTGTGGAGAATATTCTATTACAAGTACATCAGGTGGAAACCAATCATTATTTTCTCCTAGGTCTTTTGGGAAGCCTCAGAATACACAAGTGAAAAAAGATAAAGGAAAAGAAGTAGTAAAGTATTCAAATTCTTGTTCTTTCATTAGATGGGGAGACTTACAAGAAGAATCTCTAAATGAAGATATCAATCACTCGATATACAGAGAATAAGATGGCATGATAGTACACAGGATACCTCCGCATCAATATGAAAATGGCTTCAAGATGTTACAAAAACATGGGTATGATGGCACCACAAGATTAGGACTACAAAAACAAGAAATATTAGAACCTGTTTTACCACAGGAAAACCCAAAGAATCAAGGCTTGGGATAAACATATGTGTTGCAAATAACATAATCTAGACAATGTACATTGGATATATTGAATAAGCCAAGGTTACCCTCAGAATACATACCTGTAAACCAGTCATCACCAAAGATGAATTTCTCTCCACCTCAAAAAAGAAAGAGACTATAAACATCTCTATCACAGAATTAGATGGTGAAGACATGAGGCATCTTCTGCAAGAACCTAGCACAAAGACATCTAGGAGTACAATACCTGAATCATCTGCACAAGAAAACATAGCAATAGATACAGGCTTAACACCAGTGAAAGAACCAAATCCTTGGTTACTATCAATATTTTTTCTAAGAGAAATGACTTTAGTGCCTCCATTTGAATCAGATGAAGAAAGACTGCAAAAAATAATACCAAGTTTAAGAAGGGTATCCATAATACAAAAGAGATCCACTCAAACTCAGTTATCAGAATAAGAGCAAATAAGTGATACCAAAAAGTGAAACATACATAAAAAGCATCATAGATTCTCATGACTATGAATTTCCATCTAACAATTAAGACAACCCACCACCAATTTATGGTGAAGAAACAACATATCATAATCAAGTATGCATGATATCAAGATCCTCTAAGATGACAAGAGACAAAGACTTGCTCCTCATTCATCCATGTTTGATTGACTGGGGGAAAGAAGGAAAGATACAATTAGATTGGTTTCAAAATAATGAATCCATAGTTGAATTCTTGGGTACAAGGGATGGATTCCCTTATGATGATCACAAAACCGACTATGCAGTAGATTTGGATAGAACTACATATTTGGGAGAAGCAAGCTCCTCTCTTAATCATGAAAATGATAATAAGGTTGAACACATAATAGATGCCCTACCCATTGATAAAGAATGGTCAACATTATTGGTAGAAGAAACTGAGGAAATGAACATCGGCGATGCTGAGAAAGTTCGTAACATTCACCTAGAAAAATCCCTCAATTCAGTGGAAAAAGAGAAATTTATCAAATTATTTAAGAAAAGACCCATCAATTTTGCATGGTCTTATGCAGATATGCCTGGATTAGACCCATAATTGGTCTTACATCACTTGCCTTTACTTCCAGGGGTAAAACCATACAAACAAAATCTTAGGAAGATACACCCTCACATAGCCCTGTTAGTCAAAATTGAGCTACAAAAATTATTAGTTGTGGGTTTCATCAAAACCTATAGACTATGATTTCAAATCTAGTCTCGGTATCCAAGCATGCTGGAGGTATCATGATCTACACCGACTTCAGAGATCTTAACAAGGCTTTCCCCAAAGATGACTTTCCACTCCCTAACATAGACATCATAGTAGACTTGACAGCTAGAAATGAAATGCTATCACTCATGGATGGTTTTTCTGGTTATAATCAAATCAAAATTGCACCAAAAGACCAACCTAAAACAAGATTCACTTGTCCAAGGGGAACATATTGCTGGAATGTGATGTCATTCGGCCTTAAGAATGCAGGTGCCACTTATCAAAGGGTAATTTCCGCCTTGTTTCATGACACGATACATACAATCATGGAAGATTATGTAGACGACTTGCTAGCAAAGTCCAAAACAAGGGATAGTCACTTAAACATATTGGCTAAGATCTTTGATAGACTTAAGCAATACAATGTAAGACTAAATCCAAAAAAATATGTCTTCGGGGTCACATATGGCAAACTCTTGGGCTTCATTATATCCAATCGCGGAATCGAGATAGATCCACATAAAGTGAAAGATATTTTAGACATCCCATCACCTGCTACGCTCAAACAACTCAGAAGTCTACAAGGGAGATTACAATCCATAAGGCGCTTCATTGCCCAATTGGCAAAAAAGTGCCAACCATTTCAACATCTTTTAACGAAAGGTGTTACATTTAAATGGACACAACAATTCCAAGAGGCATTTGAGACACTAAAAGAATATCTATTGTCCACTTTGATATTGGTTCCATCTGTACATAGGAAACCATTACTCCTATATATAGCTGCAACAAATTCTTCTTTAGGTTCTCTCCTAGTGCAACATGATGAACAAGTAAAAGAGGGAACCGTCTACTACATCAGTAGAGCACTCATTGGGTATGAGCTCAATTACACACATATAGAAAGAGCATGTCTTGTAGTAGTCTTTGCATCACAAAAACTAAGACATTATATGTTGAGTCATAAAGTATAGCTTGTTGCACAGTTTGATCCACTCAAATACCTGATGAATAGAGCAACATGAACTAGAAGACTTGCAAAATGGGTCATGATACTCAGTGAATTCGACATCGAATACTTCAGTATAAAATCTATAAAAGGAAAAATCATAGAAAACCAACTTGTAGAAGCACCTTTAAAAGATAAACATCTAATGGTGATAGATTTTCTAGATGAATCCGTATTTGCACTATCGACACAAACACACTAGAAATTATTCTTTGATGGTTCACATACAAATCATGAAGTAGGAGCAGGAATTATGTTCATAAATCCTCAAGGAGATTCAATTCCGAAATCATTCAGAATTAGCTTCCCTTGCACCAATAACATTGTTGAATACGAAGCCCTGATGGTAGGACTATGCACTGCACTGCAATGGAAGATCAAAGACCTACAGGTCTTTGGAGACTCACAACTCATTATTAATCAAGTCAATGATGATTATAATACAAAAGACGATAAGTTACAACCATACAAATAATTGGTGGAAGAATACAAGAAACACTTCACCAAGATCACATTTGAATAGATACTATGAGTACAAAATAAGGCAACAGATGCAATGGCAATAGTAGGATCTCTCTTGGATATGCCAAACGATGGAACTCACTTTGAATTTAAAGTGGAACAACTCATTGTCCCAGCTTATGAAATACCATCCACTGAATATGTATGTATGATAGTAGGACCTGAGTCCCCATGGTACAAAGATATATACGCATACATGCATGATCAATATATACCTTCCGATCTTTCACAGAATCAAAGGAAGGCACTCATCTGACAATCATCAAAACATGCAATTATTATTGATACTTTATACAGAAAAAGTGTAGACAACACCTTACTCAGATGCCTTGATATTGAGGAGGCACAAATAGCCTTATAATAAGTTCATGATGGAATATGTGGAGCATATTCTTCTAGATCTTCTCTAGCAAAAATATTGTTGCGAACAGGTGATTATTGGCCTACAATGGAAAAGGATGCTTACAAGTATATCCAAAGATGCAAGAAATGCCAAATACATGGGAAGCTTATTCATGCACCTGCTCAAGATCTTCAACCGATGGCTATTTTCACAATGGGGATTAGATCTTGTAGGGAAAATAAATCCTACCTCCTCCAACAGGCATAAGTTTATTCTCACAGCTACAAAATATTTCACGAAATGGGTTCAAGCAATCCTGATGACTTTCACAACAGGGAAACAAATAGCTAAATTTATCTTGAATTATATTATTTGTAGGTATGGGGTACCCATGTGCATTATGATTGATAATGGCCGACCCTTTAAAAATCAAGAAGTGAGTGAACTTTGTGAAAAATTTAACATCCAAGAATTTTTTGCAACACCCTACTATCCCCAAAGCAATGGTCAAGTTGAGGCAACAAACAAAACTATTTTGAAAATTTTAAAGAAAGTTGTAAATGACAGTGGACAAGATTGACATCTCCAACTAAATCCAACTCTATGAGCTTATTGAACTAGTATCTACATGGCAACCAGTACAACACCATTCTCTCTGGTTTATGGTGCAAAAACCATTTTACCTATCGAAGTAGAATTGCCATCCCTGAGAGTCTCTCTAAAAAACATTATCTCAAAAGAAAACTATAGAGTAGCATGTTTGCAAGAATTAGAATTCCTAGATGAAAAACAACAAAGAGCTCTAAACCATTTACAAGGATACCAAAACAAAATGACAAGAAGCTACAACAAACGAGTCAACCCACGTTGCTTCAAAATGGGAGATATCGTTCTTAAAGAAAATCAAAGGAACCTTGTTGAACGTGAAAAACCAAGAAAGTTCGAACCTAACTGGTTAGGTCCTTTTGTCATAATGAAAGTAATTGGAAATGGTGCTTATCATTTGCAAAAAATAGAGGGAGATTCACTCGCTGATCCCATCAACAATATGCACCTAAAAAGATATTACATCTAGGGATGGGTTCATTTCAATTTTTAGTACTGCATTTGCATATTTCTCTATCGCATTGTATTTATCCCTTTCTCATATAGTTGCATCAATAAAATATGGTGATTGTGTGAGTCATTCACCTGTCTGCACTGAAAGGAATGAAGGTTATCTCAATTCCTAGATACCTGTTCATGAAATCCTTAGGAGGCCTTTAGTCATTCATCTTCAACGTCACATTGTGATTACGCTTTATCCTTGGTTGGGTAGAGATTTCCTTATCAATTCTTGTTACCTGAAATCTATCAATTCTTATATCTCACACATTAATCAAAAACTCTAAGTCGTTACAGATATCTAGTTGATCATATGGCTAGTGAAAAATTCAATATTTTTCTTCAGCGCCGTTGTAATTGTCATACCCAAGTAGGTTTTATTACTTACAAGTCAAGGCAAGAAAATAAAAGAAAAAAGTGTTATGTCAATCTCAAGGCAAAACAAACAAATGATATATTATTGAAATATCACGCATACAAGTGCGACAAAAAGAAGCTTGACTATGGGAACATGTAAATAACTCCATCAGGGCTATGGATGCCTACTGGCAATGGAGAAATGTTTGAGAGATTATCGTACATAACCTTGTCAGAGCCCTAAAAGATTGCTGGCAACAAGGCTCTATCCAAGTTGCTTTTGAAGTCAGAAGAACTCACGTAGCTAGCTGCATAGGATTCCAAGGGTCTTTGATGGTTGTAAGAGTCTGAATAAACTCAATTGCACACACATGGGCAAAAGAAAGATTAAAGTTTCAAGAATTGATGGAGAATTTTTTCGCGCCTCCATTCATGAATCTTGGTTACAAGGTGTGTTAAGTTGGATGGTCGAAGTCCTTTTGAGAATGGATTGAACTCCTATCTCTTAAACGTTTCTCACCTTTAATCCAATTAGTGCATTTCATAATGAAAGACACACACTCATACTTGTTCAAATAGGAACTGCATGCTGGTCATACATCCTGCAAAATTCATATTGAAAATCCATTGTCCACACATACATATTGCATATCATTATCATAGGTCTCCACTTGGAGGCATAACTGAAAAAATCCTAAAAAAAAATAAAAAAACGATCCTAAAAAAAAAATCCAAACAAAAAAAATAAAAAATGATCATGAAAAAAATCCTAAAAATTAAAAAATCCTGAAATAATTCTAAACGTCAAATAAAAATCTTGAAAAAGAAAATCTCAAAAATCATATAGAGTCCTAAGAAAATACCAAAAACATTAAAAAACATCGAAATCAATCTAAACATTCAGAAAAAAGTCCTAAAAATTCAAAAACATTTAGATAAAAGTCCTAAAAAAATTCTAAACATACAAAAAAAGTCCAAAATCCAATCCGAAACCAATCAATATCAATCTACAAAATTCAAAAATATTCAAATATCAATTAAAAAAATTGCAATAAATTGTCTCGCAAGAATCAAACACCCCAACAGATGTCTAATAAATACTTCACATGAAGCTAAATAAAGGATACAAATATCTTGTCAAAACATCTGCAATCAAACTGATCAACTGTCTAATCTATTGATTTATCAAACTATCAACGTGATCAATATCTTGTCTTAAACAGAATCGATGCACTCGAAACTAGACAGATCGGTCTTATATAGGGTCCAAAACTTATGAAACCAAACATTTTCAAAATCACATCAAACATATCAAAACAAAGGCACAATCAGTCTAACTGCTGAGTTTTGTCTATTTTTGGTTGACTCATTTTATCAAATTGGCAAGGATCGTTGCCTTTAGCTACTCAAGGATGTCCAAAAGTGACTAGAGAAGCCATGATGGGCACGATCCTTTACTTTGTTTGTTGTTTGTGGTTTGAACCAATGAAGTTCTGGGGAAATTGCTCTAGTGGGTGTCTGTGATAGGAGCATTCAGCTTGTGAATGCCACACATACCTCGACCCCTTGTGTAATTCCCAGAATGGAGGTTTCATTCCTTATCTATTACATGTTTGTTTCTTTGCAATGAGATATCTATACATCTTGGTTCCTCATACGCTGGTTTAATAAGCTCCATTGTTATACAATAAGGCTCAATGATGATAATGTATTGCACTACGAATAAATCAATGAAGACTTCCTCATAAAAATTTCTATCAAATCATCCATTATCACATCCAAATTTGGAATAAACAAATATTGATTCAGTTGATTGATCATTTTATATCTATTCTACGTCTAACATCTAACAATTCTTCCAAGGTCTTCAACACATATTTTGACATGCAAAAATAAACATCATCACATTACATTTTCATAATCATTCCATAATTATAATAGGATTTTCATCAACCATTATGTATCACAACATAAAGCTACATCAAATCACTACACGATATCACATTCATATTGCATTCATCATCACAATAAAGAAACATTATACCATGAAGTTCACCATCAAAAATCTCATCAAGAACGCATATCATATATCATATAAGAATGTGTCAAAATACATCGTATCTACAACATCAATATCCAATCTCTCAACCTATACTACCTCTATCAGTAGGTGCATCTCGACTAACTCTAGCCTGTCTCGATGGCACTCTAGGTGGACCCATCACTCCTTCACTGCTAGTCTGTCAAGAGGTAGATCGACTCAATCTTCTCCCCATAAAAACACTAAAACTAGGTTCCCTCTGACCCTCAGGAATAGCTCTCTCATAAGCCTGTTGATAATAAATAGCCTCCTGTGCAGCAGCAAAATATCTATCTGCTTGGCTACATGCCTTTGTCACCGGCCCAAATAACTGATCATATGCATCCATGGTGATCTGAGTTCTCCTAACTGCCTCATCCCTACCCCTCTGTAGTTGATCTCTATTAGCAGCTATCTGATCTCTCTTTGTACTCAACTCCTCCATCACATGTCGATACTAATCTCTATCCTCCATCTGTTGTTGTCGCAAAGTAGCGACCAAGTCCTCTAAACACCTAACCTGATCTATCAATCCCTCCTCATCTCCTCTCTTCACAGCCTGGAGCATCTCCACATCATAACCATCATCCCTGCCCTCATCTCCATCATTGCTCGATGACCTTGATCCTGACTCATCACTCTCATCAAAACTGCTCATGGATACAGTTTCTCCACCAATATCCATATTCTCCTCTCCACTATCCACCTGCTCTGCAACTGTTGCTATAAAATATATACCTCCTCCACCTCTACCTCCTCCACCTCTACCTCCTCCATCCCTACCTCCTCCATCTCCAACTTCTCCCTCTCCCCCTAGGACCCTTGCCATGTCTAATCTGCGGATCACCAATCAGAACCGTCGGATCTGTCAAAGGTATAGGCCTATGTTTGTATCCACCATACACTATACTATGCTATGGACCCTGGATCCACTACACCAAGATACCATACCCACAAAATAGGAGCAATAGCATCAAACTCAACAATAGTAACATGAGGTTGGACGCAAGCACCCCAATCACCAACCTCTCGAGTAGTGTGAGCAAAATAAGTTGTAACGTCCGGATTACCCTGTACTTCCCCGAACTGTCTAAGTACACGACCAAGAAGATGCATATCAATAACCCTATGACCACCCACGTCTTGACCAATAAGATATCTCTATTGTCGACAAAAAGGAAGATCATGAGCATCATCAATCCAATCAGGACAAGTAAGATAAGGTCTCCATGAGAAATACTGTAAGATATCAATCTGATGACGCCAATACAAGATGTTACTTGATGCCCTATGTGTCACACCAATAGCATACCCAAAAGCATATGGTTGATCTGGCTCTAAATCCATATGTAACATAGGATGAAAGATAACTATGTGCTCCCAAGCCCATGTTTGGAGAAAAGTAATACCACATCCAACTGATTTGTGCTGCAAGTAAACAATCCCATGCATCTAATGATACAAAGTGGCAAGAAGACAAGGACACCAAGAAACATATGTCTGTCAATAATCATATCATGTATGACACATTCCCATCCAATAGGAAAACCATGGGCATGTCTATCAGGAATCAATAATCCAACAACAGTGCAAGCAAGCACAACGGTGAGATCATCATAATCAAAAGCATCCCAACGAATCTCGTAATGACCATGGATATGTAGATCCTGGTCCTCACACTTGAACAATGTACACAAAGAAGAGATACCATCATGGCGATCAAAAGTAACTCATCTACCAAATATCAGAATGTCTAAAATACGCCACACATCCTCAAGTGTGATGGACGCCTCACCAGTCGGTAGATGAAAAGAACATGTCTCTGAATGCTACCACTCAATCAAAGCAGTAATCATGGCCCTGTTGGTCTTGACCTCAAGCAAATATGCTATATAATATAATCCAACCTATCGTAACAAAGCGGTATCCTTTGGATCCAACTCATGACATAGATCAAGACCATTTGGCCTTGTCTGCCTAGCAAGAAGTACTGGATAATGCGCCTGCATTTGGAAAATATAAAAATGAGTTAGCTACATCATCAAAACTATCAGGACGCATAAATAAGAAGAAAAAATTCTTTTATTATCATATGCGAAATGATTTTATCAACTGCGAAGTAAAATTCTCAAATGTGACATACTTATGCCAAATGTGAATCAAAATTAACATATGCGACACGATATTATCAATTGTGAGTCAAAACTTTCAATTGCGATCCAATTTTGTCAAATGCGATTCAATATTATCAAATGCGGTATAAAATATCAAATGTGAAGTGTTTACATCAATTGCAACATGATTAAATCAATTGCGGTAATATTGGCAGTCAATTGCGAAATTAAGGGCAGATGGCACACCAAAAAAATGATTAATTTCTTTGCAAAATACAGACATAAACAAGCAAAAAATCGTGCAACTCACCATGCCACCAGTGTCGGGAGGTCTCTGATAAGACCGCACTCGCTCAGATAAATGCAACCTCGCTCTACGACCTGCCATTTCGCTCCAAGGACGCTGAAAGCACTAATATCTCTAAGCAATTATTTCAAAACAAAACAATGCAAATGAGCTCAAATCAATACCAATTTTCAATTTATACGCTCAAAATTAGGGTTTTTCAACATAACGCCCGTGGACCCCTCCATCTTCAATGCAGTTGTACACATAGCAAATGAGATTGGAAACATTTCAAACTTCATCTAATCACTATCTACCACATTTTTGAAAAACCGGTCTCTATTTCACATTTTATCAACCACTTTTTCTGAGGGGGTATTATACCCTAACGTCACCGAGGCATATTGGGGCATAAAAATTTTCTTTTTTTTTGAAAAAACAACCTTTCGACATTGTCTCCAAGAGGGGCAAATGTAGACACCTAAAAATGTCTCATTAATTCTACACTAATTATTCGTCTATTTAATTAAGTAATTCTTTAATTATTTGATTAAATTAACTATTTCTTCTAATCATTGCCCTTCAACACTTCTAATTATTCTATTTCTATTCTCAAATCATTTTAATCAGTTAACCATATCTCAATTATTAATTAAATATCAATTATTTAATTAATTATGACCTTTTCCTTAGTTAAATAATATTTATTATTTAATTAATTCAATCGCTAATGTTTAAATAATTTAATTTAAATTATTTAAATTAATTAACTTATTCCTCCAATTCCCCAAATTATAATTCCAATTAATTCCATCTAATTTCATTTCATATTTCCCCAAATTCGAATTTCATATCATTCCATCTAATTCCAAATCATCAAATTCACATTTCACCAAATCTGAATTTCAATTAATTTCATGTGCATTTCAACATTCGAATGACCAAATTCAAATTCAAATTGAAAATGAAAATCAAATTCAATTTCAAATTCCTATGCTAAAATCAGAACTAGTTAATCAAATCAGTTGTCTAATCAGTTAACTCTTCAATCATCCTTTTTAACTCTCAATCACCTTTTTCTGACTAATTCATCTATTCAGTCTATTGATCAATCAATCCACTTATCTCTCCAATCAATTTAGTCTTCTAATCAATCAATCCAGTCAACTAGCTAGTCTATTTAGTCTATTGGTCAATCAATTGAGTTCACTCTCCAATCAATCCAGTTGACTACTCAATCAAATGAGTTAACAAATTAATCAATTGAGCTTATTGATCAATCTAAATCAGTTATCTATCAATCAACACTTGAGTTCAAATTCTCACCTCCTCTATGTTGAAAATCTATAAATTCAACCTCTTTTCTCAATTCAAGCTAGAATCACAGTCTTCAATATTGTTGTCTATTTTATGTAGGAAATCAAGTGCAATACCTGAGAGCCACCTACATCAACAACAATGGAGAAGAGCAATGGAAGTCTTGATGTTTCAATTGAGGGAGTCTTAAATAGATATTTCTTTCAATTCAATTGATAATGCATTATTCTATTGTCATTTAGGAGTAATATTGATTAGATTAGAGTTGTGATTCGCTCTTTTATATCTGATTATGCAGTTTATGCTTATTTACTGCTTGAAAACACTTGCTTATATATGTTTGTTCTCTCTTCTAGAGGACTCGAGATACGCTCATAGGTACTAGGATATATGAAACAAAATCTATCGTACACTTACTCTATTTGTATAATCATTTTTCTCTTTGTCATACATTGATTTTAGACATTTGGGGACAATGAAAAGCGTTGGGGGCATTTAGACCTTGTTCCAAGTTAAAACATTTTTTTTTTCCTTTATCTTCATGTGCTCTTTATTCATGATTCAAAAAAATTAGGATTGTGATGAATATTCATACACACATATATATAGATGCAACTGTTATGAATCTTATTGATTCCAAATAATTAGATCCCCATATCTTTCCATGGTTTTGTTGATGTTGTGGGTTTTATGTGATATATGTTTCAAGGTAGCAAGCCAATGATACATCTCATTATGTTTTCATGGGAATACATATCATCTCCTTAGTATAATGTGTGTTCCTTTCCGCATAGAAAAACTCATTCTAAGGGGGCCTATCATTTACATATTATAGATCTCTTATCTTATGTTTCTTTTCAAAATATCTCTACATCCAATTGTCTTATCTATCGTCTAGTGTGACGGCAACCCACTAGACTTTGTCTTCATGCATATCTATGTCACTATGTTATGGTTATCCTACAACATAGTTTGTAGCAATCATGAGATGATTATATTGTCTTATGGCCATAGCATAACACAACTTGCTATCCATACATATTGGTGCCATCTTGTGTCTATATGATTTTTTATGTCTATTTTTTTTCTTTTCACCTAATTTGTTTATCTACAAATAACATGGGTATGGTGATGTAGCTTATGTTGGAAACTTGAGTTATTGTGTTGTGGTGTCATTGATTTCAACCTATTTAGTGTTGTCATTGATGTCGCTATGTGTTGAAGATGGTCTGAAAATGAATATTCCGATACTATTGTGTGGTTTGATAGTGATATTGAGTATGTTTGAGGAATTTTCGGAAGGCTGGTGTAGTGGAAGTTTCAATATGCAGGAAATAATATTTATGCAGGAAAAAGTTTTTAATGTCCTAATGAAAGAATGCTTTGCATTCCTCTGGTAAGTGAAGATTATGGAGTGCAATTTTGTATATAATGTTTATGATATATGTATGTTGTGCTATCAAGTTTACGAGTCCTTTGTTGCTCAAATGGTAGAGTTAGCTATTGTTGTTTCTGATAGTGGGGTGTCTGTTAGAACTAGTCCAGAGAATTCTTAGCGATTCTCTAATATGTGGTTTTCTGTGTTGCGATTTGGAGGACATGTTAATTTGGTTTGTGTAGTGTTTCTATTTAGTTTTCTAGTGATAGTTTAATTGGAAAGTGAAGTTATGGTGTTCTAAGTTTTGTGTTGTCAACTGGTATGGTTTTTGAATGACTGTGATAGTGTATCCTATTTAAATAAAGTCTTTTTGGTCTAGATATACTTTGGTGGTTGATTTTATATGTTGATATGGGTCACTTTATTATTTATCTACACATTTCATTTGATGTCGACTTCGGAGGATGTGTTGTAATGTGTTTGGGTCCAAGTGGCCGAATTTATGTAATATTATTTATTCTGTTTGTGGCCAACCATCAAATAGGGATTCAATGGATTGTCTTGTATAAATAGGATTGTGTGTGTATGATTTGTGTATGGGATGCATGTGAATTGATGTGAAGTGGATATGAATGATGAGAAAGAAGATTTGGCAAAAGTGTGAAAGATAATTTGTGAAGAGCATTGGGACAGTGTTTGTTGTCAGATATGTTATCTATGATATTGGTCGCTTGACATAATAGTTCAAGGACAATTTAATGATTAGGAGATCTTGTTCATTTTAGTTCATTGATCCTTTGCACCTATCGAAAGAAGGTGTGTTCCCTTTGGTAGTTTGTTCGGACCTTTGTATCTTGCCCTAAGGTTGTGCACCTTAGTCTTGCAAGTCCTTCAAGGGTAGTAAACTCCTTGGCCATGATTCTCACCATGTTTTTCCCTTTTTTAGGTTTTCCATAAAAATCTAGTGTTCATGTGATATTGTGCTTTGTGCTTTCATGTTTCGTAATGGCAATAATAAGTTAATTATGGTTTGAAATTTGATAGATCTGAAGTAAAGAATTTAAAGATCCAAACTAATTCACCCCCCTCTTAGTCCTATGGTGTGTTCAACAATTGGTATCAGAGATTGGTTTCTCTTAGAGAAGCTTAACCACTTGACGAATATCTGGAATGGCATAGGAACTAGATTACAAAGAATCAAAATTTGATGGCACAAGTTACTCTTATTGGAAGGAAAGGATGGAATGTCATTTGGAATTTTTGCAAACTGGAATAAGGGAGAGTATCCAGAAGAGGTATATTGCTCCCTTGAATGGCTCTCAAACTCTTGATGATATTAAGGCGCATGAGAACAATGCAAAGGCTAAAGTTGCAATTATCAACTATTTAAGTGATTCAGGGTTTTCTAAAATTATAGGGTTGAAGTCAGCTAAATAGATCTAGGAGAAGTTAAGTAGTGTATATGAAGGTGATCAAAAGACAAAGAAATCCAAGTTAACAATTCTAAAGCACAATTTCAAGAACATGAAGATGTCTAAAGATGAGAAGATTGAAGGCTATCTATACAAAGTGAATGAGGTTGTGAGTGTAATTAGGGGTATTGGTAGTAAATTGGAAGAAAGTGAAGTTGTGAGAAAAGTGATGTTGATGTCACCTAAATTATACAAACTTAAGAAGTGTGCTATTGAAGAAATTCACGATATGAACAAATACACCTTGGATCAGTTGTATGGTTCACTCTCTATCTTTGAGATTGTTGAACTAGATGATTTGCGGAAAGAGAAGAAAGAAGCAACATTCAAAGCTATCAAGAAGATTGAAGATGAACCTGAAGCAAGCAATGGCATGGATGAGATATAAGCAAATTTTGTGAGAAGACTAAAGAAAGGATAAAAAATAAAAAATAAAAAGGTAAATTACCCTTCAAGTTTTTCAATTCTGGAAGAATTGGTCATTATGCTTCTAGATGTACTTATAGCAAAGAATTTGGTAGAAGAACTAATGATGATAACAAGGGAAGAGACAATAACATATGGAATATAATATAAATAAGAGAATATATGATAGAGACAAAACTAATAAGAATTTTTTGTTTAATGGATACCTATTCATCCGAAGAAGAAGATGGTAATGACTCAAATGAAGAATCATTGTTTCTAGCTATATAGGAGAAGAGTGATGAAAGGTCTGTTAATTTGAAAGATATGGAGAATAGTGAAAAACCAATGAATGTGAAGACTACATTGCATGTGAAAGTAGAGCCTAAAGCATGCATAATTGACTTTAAATTTTCAAATCATATGACAGATGATAAAGGAAAGTTCATTTATTTTGAGAAGTATGATGGTGGATCTGTGAAATTTGTAGGTGAGGAAGTTGCACCTATTTGTGGTAAAGGTATTATTTGTATTGATGGTAAGCATCAGACGGATGATGTCTATTATGTTAAGGGTTTGATACATAATTTCTTGAGTATGAGTCAGATGTGTAGTAAGGGTTATACGCTAAATATTTTAAGGGTCTAGATGTAAGATCATAAAAAGGAAGATTTGAAAGATTAGTTGCATAAGGTATACAGACTAATGGCAATGTCTACTATGTGAAGGATAACATAGGAATTAGTTGTATGTTGGCATAGAGCAGTGAATTTTGGCTATGGCACAAAGGGATAGGATATATCAACTTTGAAAATATGGTGAAGATCAGTTCCACTCATGTTGTAAGAGTTTTACCAAAGATTATCAAACATGTTGATACTGTGTGCATGGAATGTCAATTGGGAAAGCAAACAAAGAGAAGATTGAAGAACAAGTAAAGATTGAAGAACAAGTAGTATTCAACTTCAAAACCTTTGGAGTTGGTGCATGCAGATCTATGTGAACCTACACGGACAAGAGGACTAGATGGTGAAAGGTAGTTTATGTTGCTTATTGATGATTACTCTAGAATGACATGGGTTACTTTTTTGAGAGAAAAATAAGAAGCTCTAGAAAAATTTAAAATATTCAAGTCTATGGTTGAGAATCAAGTTGATGCTAAGATTAAATGTTTAAGGTCTTATAGAGGAGGAGAGTTTATTTCAAATGAATTTGATAGATTTTGCAAAGAGTATGGTATTAAAAGAATTTTTTTTGGTCCTAGGACTCCTCAATAGAATGGAGTTGTTGAAAGAAAGAATAAAATCATTGTTGAAATGGATAGATCTAAGATGAAGGATTCTAACCTACCTAATGTGTACTAGAAAGAAGCTATGCATACTACTATTTACATTTTTAATAGGGTACAAATAAGAGTGAATCACACAAAGACACATTATGAGCTATGGAATGGAATACCTCTTGCAATCAAGTATTTTAGAATCTTTGGAAGCAGGTGCTACATAAGGAGAGATGAAGAAGATCTAGGGAAGTTTGATGTAAGTTTAGATGAAGGCATATTCTTGGGATACTCTACAAGGAGTAAAGCATACCGGTGTTACAACAAGAGGTTGAATAAGATTGTTTAGAGTGCAAATGTCAAAGTTGGTAAAAATGGAATCAGACTAAGATTGTACCCGAATCTAAGATTGAGATAGAAGTTGTTCCAGTGGTTGTAAAAGAGAAGGCTACTTCAAAAGATAAAGAAGAGACAAGTGTAGAAGAAAAAGAACCTAAAAAGATGCCTAAGTCACCAATAAAGTATGTGTGATAGAATCACTTAGAGGAACATATCATTGGAGACAAGAATAAAGGAATTTAGACAAGAAGAAGACTTGTAGAAACCATTGAACAAGCAAACTATTATTTCTATCGTGGGTGGAACCAAAGACCTATGTGGAAGCTACTTTTAATTGAAGAGGAGTTGAATCAGACATAGAAGAATCAAACATGGGAATTAGTACCTACACCGGTGGATAAAAATGTGATAGGAACTAAGTGGGTGTTCCTGAATAAGTTGAATGAAGATGGAAAAGCCGCAAGGAACAAGACAAAATTGGTGTGTAAGGGTTATTCACATGTTGAAGGCATAGATTTTGAGGATATTTTTTCTCCATTTGCAACAATGGAGGCTATAAGTATGTTTTTTGAATTTTCTACTCACAAGAACTTTAAAGTATATCAGATGGATGTCAAGTTAAAGTTCTTGAATAGATAACTTGACGAAGAAGTATACATTGAATAGATGGATGGATTCAAGCTATCAGAAGATCCAGATATAGTTTGTAGACTTAAGAAGACACTTTATGGACTCAAGCAAGCTCTTAGAGCCTGGTATGCAAGGTTAGATACGTATTTGTTGTTAGAATTTTAAAAATTGTAATACATATAGCAATATTTAGTTTCAAAATTGAAGGTGATCCGCTATTTATTGTTGTTGTGTATGTTGATGATATCATATTTGGAGGAGATGATAATGTATGTAGGAGGTTTGTAGAAGAGTTGAAGGAATTTGAGATGTCTATGATAGGTGAGCTATCATTTTTCCTTGGTCTTCAAGTTACTCAATTAGAAAAGGGACTTTTTATTTCTCAAACCAAGTATATCAAGGAGATGTTGAACAAGTTTGGGATGGATAACTCTAAACCAGTTACAACCCTTATGGCTACTAGTTGTAAGTTAAGAAGGGGTGATGGATCTTTGGATGTTGACCAGAAACAATATAGATCTATGATTAGAGGATTGTTGTATTTATCTACTTCAAGATCGGATATCATGTAGGTTGTTTGTTTGATTCCTAAATATCAAGTTAATCCTAAGCAATCTAATGATCAAGCAATGAAAAGGATATTCAAATATTTGAAAGGGACTTTGAATTATGGATTATGGTATAAGAAGGATGATGATTTCAATTTGAAAGCGTATACAAATGCTAATTGGGCCCGATGTGCTAATGACAAGAGAAGTACAAGTAGTGGCACATTTTTGTTAGGAGACATTTGTTTCTTAGTTAAATAAGAAACAAGATTTAGTGTTATTATCTACTACATAATAGAAATGCATTGCATCAACATCTTGTTGTGCTTAGGCTATGTGGATAAAGTAAAATCTTAGTGATATTAAGGTGAAGTATAATGAGGCAATTCCTATTATATATGATAATACAAGTGTTAACATTTCAAAGAATCTAATAATTCATTCAATGGCTAAACACTTTGCAATCCAATATCATTTATTAAGAGAGAAGGTTGCAAAGAAGGAAGCTAGATAATTAGAGCATGTACCTATTAAAGAACAGGTTGTTGATATCTTTACTAAGACTTTGGTGAAGGATGCATTTGAGTATCTCTAAAAAGAATTGGGGGTTATTTCACTTGCTTCTTTGAATTAGATGTATTCAGATGGTGCATATGTCTAAGGGGAGTTCTAAAGTTTATCTTTTGCTCCTAGATTGATGCGGTGGTTGCTCTCAGGGGGAGTAGTGAGTATTGCAATTATCAGTGCATATCAGAAAGGGGAGAGAGTTCAGTAGAGTGCCCTTTTACCTTGATGTCATAGGACAAAAGAAATACATATGGGGAGACAAATTAGTTGTGAGTTAAATGTTTCTTTTTTGTTGGTGGTATATATGTTGCCATCAATGATAAAAGGGGAGAATGTTGGAAACTTGATTTGTTATGTTGTGTTGTCATTGATGTCAATGTCTAGTATTTCCATTAATGTCACCATGTGTTATAGATGGTCTAGAAATGAATGTTTTGATGTTGTTGTGTGGTTTGGTAGTGATATTGAGTAAGTTTGAGGAGTTTTCAAAAGGTTGGTGTAGTGGAAGTTTCAATATGCAGGAAATAGTACTTATTTATTTAGGAAAGAGTTTTTAATGTCCCAGTGGAAGAATGTTTTTCATTTATCCAATAAGTGAAGATTACAGAGCGTGGTCCTAGATATAATGTTTATTATCTGTGTATGTTGTGCTATCAAGTTTATAGGTCCTCCATTGCTTAGATGGTAGAGATAGCTATTGTTGTTTCTATTTCTGATAGTGGGCTATATGTTAGAACTAGTCTGAAGATTGCTTGGTAGTTCTTTGATATGTGGTTTTCTATGTTTCGGCTTGGACGATATGTTCATTTGGTTTGTGCAGTGTTCTAGTTTAGTTTTCTAGAGATGGTTTGATTGGAAAGTGAAGTTATGGTTTTTCAGAGTTTTGTGTTGTTAGTTGGCTCGACTGACTATGGTAGTGTATCCTATCTAGATCAAGTATTTTTGGTCTGGATATGCTATGGTGGTTTCTTTTGGATGTTTAGATGGGTCTCACCATGGTGTGTGTAGATTTGAATTGAGTTTTGCGCATTGGAAAGTGTTTTGGGTTCGACTAGTTGGCATGCTTTTTTGTTTATCTACACATTTCATTTGATATTGACTTTAAAGGATGTGTTAGCATGTGCAATTCATTACAATCATTTGGAAAGGATGTGTTGTGATGTATTTGGGTTCCTTTTATCTCTTGGAGTGGACCATAATGGATGTTAGGGTTCATGTTGCCAAATTCATGTAATATTATTTATTTTATTTGTGGTCAACCCTCAACAAGGGTTTCAATGAATTATCTTGCATATATAGGAGTGCGAATGTATGAGTTTGGTATAGGATGTATGTGAATTGATGTGAAGTGGATATGAATGATGTACAAGCAGATTTGGTATAGAGAAACTGCGAAAGACAATTTGTGAAGAGCATTGTGACAATGTTTATTCTCAATTGCGTTTTACATGATATTGGTTGCTTGATATAGTGGTTCATGGAAAATTTCATGATCAAGAGATCTTGTTCATTGTAGTTCATTGATCCTCTACACCTATCAAAAGAAGGTGTGTTCCTTGTGGCAGCTTGTGCAGCCCATTTGTATCTTGCCCTAAGATTGTGCACCTTAGTCTTGCAAGTCTTGAGCTCCTTAGCCTTGAGCCTAAATATTGTAATCAATTATTTGTATCATGAGTGTGATCATCATGGTTTTCCACTATTTAGGTTTTTCCATGTAAATTTGGTGTTCATATGCTTGTCGTATTTTGTGCTTTCTTGTTTCATAATTGTAGTAATAAGTTAATTATGGTTTAAATTTTGATAGATCTAAAGTAAAATATTTTGAGGTCTAGATTGATTCACCCCCGTGTCTCAATCTTGTTGTGTGTTCAACAACTTAACAATATTCATTTAGGAATGACTCGGGTCTCTTCCCTGGAGGCAACTATGCATGGATAAAAGACTCCACTTTCTCTTCATATCCTCACAATATTCTTAACTCTATTCTCTCTACATTAGCTCACATTCTCTTTTGAACAATTTTACTCACTAAACTAGGGGAAAATTGTAATGTTGTAAATTGCACTTACATAACCCTTCACTTTAGTTACAATCAAGACAATTATGTATCTTAACTTAACCTCAATTTGAAACATTCCTTGCCACCTTGCATTCCTAATTCCTCAATTGTTAGGTCAAGATTGCACCTAGACATGTACACATCACAAAAACGTCTATGTGCCACACCAATGTCCTGTGTTTATTTCTGATTGTGTTAGTCATTAAGACATTATAGTTGCTACATTTCAATAGTATAAAACCTGTGCCAACTTGCATCGATATTGAGAGTCACTTGTGATTGCTTAACCCTTTCTATTCTGCATACAAATCCATCTTTTGAACATTATCAAATATTCTTCTTGTTGGCTATCACTTCACTTGCATTGTACAAGACTCTCTTTCTCTTTCATTCATCCACAGTACTATGCATACACCATTATAATTGATACAATGACCTTCTGTTATTACACTACTATCATTCAAATAATATCACTACTACTCTAGAGTCTCTCACTACTTTATTGCACCAACATACTGTTCAACTTATGTGCTTGGGAGTGGTCATTATTTGGACTTATTTTGCGTATTTTCTTGATATTTTTAGCATATTGTTCTTCTATTTTCTTTGTGTCCTTTTATCTTAATCTTGTTTAAGACTGTTCATGGAGGTGGAAACATTAAATGGAGGTTTTATTAAGGAAAACTCCTATACAATATCCCAACCTTTTCACTTTGGTCATATATGTGTAGGTATAGGTGGAAAAGTTGTTTAGAAGGAATCTCTAGAGCCATAAAAGCATCTTTGGGTGATTTAATAAATCTATTCTTTGTCCCTCAATCATTTAGTTTCACGTAGTATTTGCATTCCAGCCTTTTATACTTGTTGTGTAGTCACATTTAATAATATTTAGCATTTAGAATGATATACAAACCATTTTTCATCTCTCTAAGGTAGCTCTTGTTTTTTGTTCGTATAGGACACTAGTGTGTTGCATTGTCATCCTTGACCCACATGTTTGTCCTAGACAAGGAGCTCACCAAGCTACCAGAGAGACCTTGGTGATCTATATTTTTAATTTCTAGTCTAAAGGGTCTAATTAATTTATGTACTTGATTAAAACACACATTTAGTTAAGTAGTAAAAAAACTCAAAGGTCCTAGTTATTTGAAGGTTTGTCTAAGTGGATAGTTGATATTTGAATCCTTGAAGGGTTTGATTTTCCTTCGTAGTGGTTTAATTTTTATACTCTATAGGTATTCAACTATTGCCCCATATATCTGGAAACGAAGAGTACCACACTAGTACTCTCCCTCCCAACTCATATCCCTGCATGACTCAAGTTTCCCCTTAAAGACCCATCAATATTAATCTTGAAAATAGCTAAAGGAGATGAAGACCATCTACATACCATTTGGGTTTTCCTTATGGGGTGCCATAACCCCCTTGATGGGGGAAATCCCAAACCATTATTACCAAGATCTAAACTCTACCTAATTTAATCCTCCCAAGGCTCCAATGGGAGGGCCACATCACATTTTAAATTAATAGTATCTTAAATCATAGCAATGATCCTCTTCCATAAATATTTTATCATCATAGACATTCCCTATAAGATCATATCATTCCTTCCCAACTAGATCTACTAAAGGATGCAAGAAGGAAAAATGTGCCAAGCCACCTAAGGAAAAAGATCTTAGTTGAAGGATATCCCAAACTCTTGTAGATGTCAATTAGATAAGAGGCATGAAAACAAACCTACTTCCAAACTCCCCTCTAAAGGTACCAAAGGTTTCTAGTGAAGGAGCATTGGAAAAACATGTGAGAAGATAATTCCTCACTATTACCACATAGGACACAAATGGATGGGCCTTGAAATTTGTGCTTTCAAATATTGTGCCAAGTGAGATCTATTTTAGACAAGCAACCAAAATAAGAAGTTACATTTAGGTGATGTGAACTCATTCCAAACATGCTTGCACTAGGGGATTTTATCCCCCTAAATTTTGACAATCTAAATTCTAGTACCCAAAAGAAACCAAATATCCCACTCTTAGATCGTGACTCCAAGCTAGAATATCTCTCCCTACCAATGAACTATAAACCCTTATAGCTAACATATTTTGTATTCCAACACAATCCTCCACTGAATTCCCTAGAAGCCGTTCTAAAGAATCCTTCCACTTATACATCTCTACTTGTCCTATTCATTGAGAAACTTTGAAATCCTCAAATTGAGACCACCCAACTTCCAAAAAGTAGAGACAAAGAGATTGAATATGGGGATACATGGACATGATAGAGGGATAACAATCCCAAGATTTAAACCAAAATAGATCCTCAAAACCCTATTCTAAATTCTTAATAGACCCCACTTAATTAAGTTGGCACCCTTTTTTAGGGTGTCCTAGATCATAGGTCCTAGAAAATTGATCTTAAGAACCTCCTCACATGCCACACCACTCATATATTTAGAAGATATGATTCTATCCTAAGTTTGATCACGGTTGATACACCATCTCCAATAAAGTTTAGCAGCCAAGACTTTTTTGCCGCAACCCAAGACCTCCCTCATGCTTCCATTTGTAGATAGTTTCCCACTTAACTAAAAACCACATTGAAGAATTCAAATTCTTGTCCCAAAGGAAATTTTTAGAGAGAGTATCTAATTCCTTAACAAAACATGGGGAAAACTTACACCACGCACTTGTAAATAGGAAGGGCTTGAATAACTACCTTGAACAACAAAACTTGACCAACAAACAAAATCCATTTAAAATCAATGGATCACTTTCTTCCAAAACTTGTCCAACACATTTTTCCAAGTCCCCTTGGGAAAGGATCCCACACATAGAGGGATACCTAAATACATTAAGGGAAGAGTACCAATCTAAAACCTAAGGATTCATGGAATTCTAGACTAAATGAGGGGATAGGTATTGAAGAAAAGAAAGAGGACTTTTCTTCACCAATCCTCTAGCCTAAAGCTACAAGATACATATCTGACTTTTTCTTGATATGAGTTGCTTTTCTGATTTTGGTAGTTCCCGACAAAGCAATGACATCCACAAATTGAAAGTGTGGGGAGGGGGTAAACTATTACCCCAAATCCAACTTTGACTATTTCCTTGTCTAACTTGAGATTTTAAATCTCTTCTCAAACCCTTTTCCACTATGATAAATAGATAAGGATACAAGAGATCTCCTTGTCAAAGACTCCACAAAAGACCAAATAAATAAGAGGGATCACTATTAATAAATATAGAAAAAGAGGAAGGAGTGACATAACTCATCCACCAACTAACCCAATCAACTCTAGAACTAAAGGTAAGAAGAATATTTTAAAGTAAGACCATCTCACCCTATCATAAGATTTGACCATGTATCTAGTTTGATGAACATATCCTTCTCCTTATATTCTCCATGGAATGTATGGACTCAATAGTAATGGTCACCCCATCCAAAATTTGTCTACTAGCCACAGAGTTGCCTTGCTCATTCAAAATAATCATGTTAAGTTACAATTTAAGTCTTGTTTATGATCTTATAAACATGTCACAAAGAGTTGAGTATACTAAACAAATGGCGAGTGCAGAGCGAAAAGGAGCGGGAATCCCAAATTTCAAATTGGGAAATGGTGGAATCCTTGGGAACAGCGGATTTCCTGGAGATTGCAATTTTTCTGGGATCAGATTTGGTGATCAAGCAGGGGGTCAGGTGCCTCAAGGGTCAGAAGAGGACAAGGAAAAAGAAAAATTGGGAGAGGAAAAAGATTCAAACCCCAGGGACCCACACGATAGAGGTAAAGGAAAAAAATGGTCTTCGCTCTTCGGAGTGAAACCCCTGGTTAAATCTGGGCTCCCGAAAGTAACAAACACTTCAGACCCTGCCTCTAGACAGTTTGCTATTTTTGTTCCAGACAAAGTGGTTGATATGACTATTTCTGGCCTTTCTATGACATTAGTAGGAGGATTCTCTGGCTTTAGGCCTAACATTGATGATGCTAGGAACTTCATAAGGAGAAAATGGCTTGTTAAAGGACAAGTGGAAGTGGCAGCGCTGCCCAGAGGGTTTTTTACCTTCGCTTTCAACTCTGAAGAAGACATGAATAAAGCTCTCTGTGAAGGCCCTTGGATGTTTGGAAAGTCATCCCTAGCTCTTCAAAAATGGGCCCCGAATCTCGTCCTCGATGAATCCTTCTTTGTTTTTGTGCCAGTCTGGACACGCCTCCTGAGTCTTCTGTTGGAACACTGGAATGAGGAAGTCTTCAAGGGTATTGTGAAATCCTTTGGAGAACTCTTGTCGATCGACCTGATGATGGTGGCTAAATCAAGGTTAGTCTTTGCTTGCATTTGCGTAAATGTTAATCAAATGACAGATATGCCTCAATCCATAGACATCATTTCTAAACTTGGAAAATGGTCCCAAGCTATTGAATATGAATCTCTATCGTTTGCTTGTTTCCACTGCAAAAAATTGGGGCATTGGGCTAAATCATGTCCGCTCAAGAAAAACAAGGAAAACAAGATTGATAGCAACAACAAGAACAAAAAGACCTGGTAAATGATAAATAAAAAAGGAGACTCATCAACAACTAAGAGTAACCAAAATAAGGATATGATGAAACTTTTGAATGAAGCCAAGAGGAATGGGAGTCATAGCAATGACCAACCAGAGAGAACTAAAGAAGCAGAGCAAGGAACTAAGTTGAACAATAAAAAAAATCCAGAGGACCAGGAGACTGGATCTGTTAGTCAGGAGAAGGAAGACTCCATTCCGGATGAGGAGGCTAGATCAGTGAGTCACGAAAAGGAAGAGACCATTCCAGCCCTATCTCTATCAAAACCGGCTGAGGAAAACTTTTATGAAGCTCAAGTCCCTTCTGATACTGAGCCTTTACTAATTTTAACCAATGGAAGCCCAAAACCCAACCTCTATAAAACCCCTTCTCATAGTGTGGATTTGTTGGATGGGAATCTTCAGATATTCATATCGAGAGAAGGAAAATCAAACAAGAAGGAATTCAATGGAGGAATCTCAACTAGAAGAAAGATCAAGAAAAAGGTAGATGTTGGAAGTCAGAACAAAAAGCAGGGTAGGCCATCCCTAAAACATCAAAGGGAACACAGAGTTCCATTGAGTCAGCCCTATCCCCAGTTAAAGTATGAAGATAATATCCTAGAATATTAGAGGGTTGAATGCCCCTCATGAGCAGGATGTGTTACGGAACATCATCAGAGATCATAAACCGGATGTAGTCCTTGTTCAGGAAACCAAGATGTCTAAAGAAAAAGTTGAAAAGTTTATAATTTTCAAAGAAAATGGAGTCATAGGATCAAACTCGGAGGGAGCTTCTGGAGGAACTACGATTTTTTGGAACCAAAAAACTATTACTGGAAAGGAAATCATCTCTGCTACTAATAGGATCTCTGTTCAGCTTGAGCATATTAAGGACAACTTTGTCTAGGTGTTATCTAATGTCTATGCACCTAATACCAAATCTGGGAGAGCTAAATATTGGAAAAGCCTTGCAGCTGACAGACTCCAGTTTGTTGATCAAAGCTGGATTATTATGGGAGACTTCAATACCCCGCTCAAAGATGAAGAGAAGATGGGAGGTATCCCCTTACAACTTGATGGGAAACAGGACCTCATGCACTTCATTAACGACCAAGCTCTCATTGATGTGGATCTCCAAGGCATCAATTTCACCTAGACCAATAGAAGAACTGGAGCTGATCTGATTCAAGTCAAGATTGATAGATCCTTAATTTCTCCTAACTGGCTTTCTAAGTATAATTGTTCCCTTGCCTCTGTTATCAAAATTGGTTCAGACCATTACCCCATCTCCTTTACTACCAACTCTTTTTCGGCAAAGAGAAACTTCCCTTTCATATTTGAAAAAGCTTGGCTCTCCCATCCTTCTCTGGAAGCTTACATTGTTGAATGGTGGAACTCTGAAGTGGAGGGCAAGGCTATTTTTAGAATTGCCAAAAAGCTCAACATCATAAAAGCCAAAATTAAATCCTGGAACAAAGAGTTTTTTGGGGACATATTCAAGAACAAAATTCAAGTCAAAGCTGAAATAAAGTATGTTCAGGATAGAATCCAAGAGGTGGGGTTGACCGAAGATCTTAGGATGGCTGAAAATGATCTTTTATATAAATACCACTCCATCATTTCTAATGAAGAGACTTTCTGGAGACAAAGATCCAGAGCATTGTTTCTGAAGGAAGGCGATAAAAATACCTACTTCTTTCACTTAACTGCTCTTAAGCATAGGGAAACCAACATAATATCCAAACTAAATTGCAATAAGGGCATCTTAACAGAGGACTGTGACATAAGGAAGGAAACTCTCAAGCATTTCAGTACCCTGCTCGGTGATGTGGATATCCTGGATTTCAGCAAGCAAAACACCCTTTTACAAGCTATCCCTCCTATACTGTCGGAAGCTGACAACCACCTTTTATCCCATAGCTCCTCTAATCTGGAAATCAGAAAGGCGGTGTTCTCCTTTCAGGGTGATAAATCCCCTGGTCCGGACGGCTTCCCCATGTTTTTCTTCCAAAATTTATGGCACATAGTGGAGGCTGGCATATGCAATGGTGTTAAGGAGTTCTTTGGCTCTAGAAGACTCCTAAAGGAACTGAATGCTACCTTCATTGTCCTAATCCCAAAGATCCTCGGAGTTGATTCTCTTAACAAGTTTAGACCCATCAGCTTGTGTAACTCTGTCTACAAGATCTTATCTAAGGTTCTAACTTCCAGGTTATTGGAAATTCTACCAAGGATTATATTTGTCCAGCATAATGGCTTTGTCCCCGGAAGACCGATTTTGGAGTCCATCATTTCTGTTCATGAAAACATCCACTCCCTGAAAGTGGTGAATAACCAGGGATTCTTCTTAAAGTTAGACATGGCTAAAGCTTTTGATAGAGTGAACTGGCAGTTTCTCCTTAGGATCATGAAAGTGTTTGGTTTTGGTGACAAAGTTATTCAGCTTTGCTCGCAACTAATTGAAACTTCCTCCTTTGTTGTTATTGTCAATGGCTCCCCATCCAGTTTCTTCAAAAGCTCTAGAGGTCTTAGACAGGGGGACCCCATATCCCCTATCCTGTTCACTATTCTTGTTGAATGCCTGGGAAGATTCATCCTTAAAAATGTGGAAGATGACAATCTTAAGGGCCTGAAACCTTCTTCTTCCAATGTTGTCTGCTCTCATGAACAATTCGTTGATGACTCTATCACCATGGGGGAAGCCACCATCATGGAAGCTAAAAATATGAAGATTATTCTAAATACCTATGAATCTACCTCTGGCCAAAAAATTAACTGGGATAAAAGCTCTCTATTTTTCATCAATACCCCAATTCAAAGGCAAATAAGGATTGGCAGGATTTTTGGCTGCAACATCTTTGAGTTTTCCTCTACCTATTTGGGGCTTCCTCTGTGTCTCAAGCCTGAGGATTCCTTCTGGAACAAGCTAATTGACGGAATTAACTTGAAACTTGCTGGCTGGAAAGGGGCTGTCCTAAGTCAAGCAGGAAAAATCACTCTGCTCAAAGCCACTCTCCAAAATCTTCTTGTGTATGCTCTTAGCTTGTTCAAAATCCCCTCAAATTTTGTGGAAGCCATTGAAAAAATCCAAAAAAAGTTCCTTTGGTCGAGAGTGGAAGCTAAAAATAGAATTCCTCTTATTGCCTGGAATAAAGTTTGCTCCCCTAAGGCCTCTGGTGGGCTGGGCTTAAGGAACATTGGTTCTATGAATAAAGCTTTATTAGCCAAACAAATATGGAGATTCAAAGGGGAGGAAAGAGAATGGAACTCTATCTGGAAAAACAAATATCTCTATATGCAACCTTTTGAGGAAGAATTCTTTGACAACTCTTTTAATGTTGAAGGATCCGCAATATGGAATGTTGTGCAATCAGCTAAAAGTTGGGCTGCTGGTGGTAGAACTTGGAACCTTGGAGATGGGAGGAGAATAAGATTTTGGGAAGATAGATGGATCCTGGATAAACCTCTGGAGGAAATCCCAATCCTTAAAGATTGGAAAGACCGATTCAAAAGTAGGTATGGAGAAATGGTAAGAGATTACTAGAGAAATGAGAAATGGATTGACTTTAGCCAGCAGTGTTTGGGACTCAAGTTCCTTCAAATAGCTCTCTCTGCCAAAATCCCTAGAGACAACAAAGATGACAGATTGATATGGAGGGAAACTCTGGATGGGAAATACTCTGTTTCCTCTGCTGTGGCTATTCACAATGTCTCGGTGGAAGAAATTCCCATTCGGGCTAAAGTCTGGAACAAGAAGTTAGTTCCTAAGTTCAATATCTTCTTCTGGATTTTCATCCAAAATAAGGTATTAACCCTCAACAATATTCACAAAAGAGGTATTATTTTTCCTAACAGGTGTTCTCTTTGTTGCAGGGAAGAAGAGACAGCTTGTCATATTCTCAATCAATGCACTTTTAGCCAAAATATCTGGAAAATCATCCTTTCTAGGTGGACCCTGAGTTGGGTCTTCTCGAACTCTCTTGGTGACACCTTGCTTCAATGGAATTGCCCTAATTCTAATCCTAAAATTGTAGAGACCTGGAAACTTACTCTATCGATTGTTATCTAGAATATCTGGAAAGAGTGCAACAACGGGATTTTTAGGGATAAAAGGGCTTTTCCTGAAGTGGTTGCAGATAAAATCTTTAGGAGTATCTTTGAAAGCCTCTACTACACTGATCAGGGACCTGCTACTAAAGATGATTTTAAAGATAGGTGGAACCTTTCTACCACTACTACTAGCAAGGAGACTGGAAGAGAAGGTCTAGTCTGGTGTTTTCCCCCGCAGGGATGGATTAAGGCTAACTTTGATGGGGCCTCTAAAGGGAATCTGGGTAAAGCTGGATATGGGAGCATTGTCAGGTTTTTTGCTGGAAGTTGTCTTAAGGCAGTGGCTGGTCCTCTGGGGAAACAAACTAGCCATTTTGTTGAAGCCTCTCCAGCCTCGAATACCTTAATTATAGCCAAAAATCTAAATTATAATAAAATATGGCTTGAGGGAGATTCACTCAATATCATAAAGTTCCTAAAGGGGGAATCAGAGCCTTCCTAGTCTATTGAAAATATCATCATGAAAGCTAGGGAGATCATTGCTAGTTTCAAAGAACTCATTATTCAACATGCCTTCAGAGAGCAAAACGGCGTGGTGGATTGCTTAGCGAATACTGGAGTTAACTCTAACTCCCAAATGATTTGGCATGAGGAGGATCTTAATTTAAATATCAAAGAGTTCATTAGAAAGGACCATTATACAGGGAGAGAAGGACAATTTAATCATGACAAGTAAACAGCATCATTTATGCCTTGCTGGAAAGGCCATCATTACTTGGCACCGTGGAAGATCTTCTATTATCTCTAATAAAATGTCGCACGCTTTGTGGGTTACCCAGTTCGAAAACTTGAGCAACATCAAAAAGAAGGTGATATCTTGCAGAGACACAGAGTAGACAGCCTGTATCTGAAGATGGGAGGAGACCTAAGGCGGGAAGAACCAGACAATACGTCAACCTGGAAAGCGATGCCAAAAGTCTGGGTGAAATTGGAGAAGGGCTCTCTTACCAGCTTCATGGAGAAACTTGAGGACTATGACAAAGGTAGGGTTAACTAGTCATTTCCAAGATTTTCAAAAACTGGTCTAATGGCTCTTTAAAACTTTATGGAGTTAAGTTTAAGCTGGACGCTGGGCTCACTTCCACTATGACCGGAATGCCCCATTTTGGGCTTAATTTATTTCAAGACCTTAAGGTCTCCAACAACGTGGTTAACCTATTCCCGCGAAAAGAGAAAGAGAGAGCTAAAATTGGCAAGGCTACTAGGGGCTACTACGAAGCTGCAAACATCAAGAAGTTGTGGGGCTAGGTTCTGAACGCAATTATGGAGTACATCATGGTTGAAGGTCATTTTTCCAGGGCCCACACCTACCACTTCGTGCTCTTAAACCATTTCAAACACAACAAAAAGGTGTCCCTCCCCTACTACCTCTTTCGGTCTCTCTCTAGGTCCTTCAACAAACACATGACTAACCCTTCCAGCCCGATTCTCCACTGCGGGCTTCTACTGCTCATCTATGAGCATTGCAAAACCCTCACCTTGCTGGAGAATAAGAGGATTTCCGCCTCTCCGGGCAAGAGAAAGATGGAAGAGGGAGAAACTAGCAAGGAGAAGGCGTCCTCCAACAAAAAAAGGAAAAGCATCCCTGGGTTGGAAATAGAGGACATTGTTAAGGAAAGCAACGGAATGGAGACAAACGACTCCAATGGTGAAGATAGCTGGAAAGATGAGGAGCTAGGTAACGAGGAAGAAAGCGGCAATAGTGAGCTTGGTCAAGAAAGCCCTACCCTTAGCGAACACCCTGGTAAGGACAATAGCCATCTGATGGAAGAAGCGGAACCCAAGGATAATGAGGAAACCAGAGCGAATTCTAAGAAGGAAATGAACAAAGACTCTAAGAAGGACCTAACTGAGGATAGGGATAGCGAGGACAAGGAAAGTGCTAGTAAAGGGCTTATCTTGGATAACCTTAAGAAGCTCTCTACGGCCAGAATGGATTTCTATAGATGGACCTACGAGACCCTGAAAAACCTGGATAAGAAAGGGATTAAAATGGATGAAAAGAGGGAGGATGAAAACAAAGAGCAGATTAATTGGAAGCAGAAAATGGAGAATAAGGTAAAATCGCTGGAAGAGGGAAAAGAAGCGATGAAAAATCTTATGGGAGTTATCCCAAGTATCCTCTCTGCTATCATTAAAAACCTGGAGGACATCGCCAAGGTCGTTGATCATACCTGCACTCCTAAACCGGTCGTGGATCTTGACCTGGAGGAAGAGACCATCCAGACTAGAAGCGGTGATGCTAATCCGGTGGGCGGTACTGCGAAGAGAACCAGGGCCAGTATCAAGAAAGTTGTGGCTACTTCAGCAAAGGATCCCCATAACTTCAAAGACAACATCAAAGAGATGTATGATATCAGCAACACCCTTGCTAAAGCCCTGGAAAAAATCTAAATGCTGGAAGGCCTACTGGCTTTTGGGGGCTTTTTTGGGTTTTCTTCGGTTTTCCGCTGGTTTTTTGTGGTTTTTGTTCCTTTTTTGCTTCTCGTAGCTTTGTTGTTTAAGTTTTTCTTGTAAAGGGTTTCAGGGCCCCTTCAAAACCTGCTTTCTCCTTAATCAAAAACATGTCACAAAGAGCAATGGACCTAAATAGATCCAAATAATTGGCTCCTTCTATTTTGGGAATAAGCATAGGAAATGTGGATTTCATAGCTTTCAACATCTATTTATTTCTCTGGGATTCCTACACTACTTCCAACAGATGAAACTTGAAAACATTCCTAAATTACTAAAAGAATGCCATCAAGAATCCATTAGGTCCAGGGGTTTTCCCTTTTATCATTTAGAAAGAAATCTCCTCCAATTCATCTAGAGTGATGGGCTTTATTAGCATCTCATTCATCTCGTTAGTCACCACAAAAGGAATGTAGTCCAAGATAATATTATCTTCCTTTATTGCAGGGGGTGAATATTTTGTGAATAGGACATATAATTATTCAATAGACTCTCTTGATACATCTCTCAGGGAGGTTAGTTTGTCATCCTGAGAAGACACAATAGAAGCTATCATATTCCCATGTCTTCTAGCCTTGAAAGAATTAAAAAAGAAAGCAACATTATTATCACCCTCCAATAACTAATCTATTTTATAATTTTTCTTCTAGAGGATCTCTCCACATAATTCCTATACCATTAGCTACTTCCAAGATTCCCACTTTTCTCTAATAGACTCCTCAGAAACACCATAATCTCTATTCCTCCTAGATATAGCATCCAAATAGTTTTGAGCATTTTACTTGGCTAAAAAATGTTCCCAAAACACTACCTATTCCATCTCTTGAGTTGGTACTTCACAAATTATAGATTCTTATCTAAAGAGAACACTATCGTGTCATACAAGGGCTTACTTTGACTCTACCACTCAATCATAAGGTCTCGCAACAAAGGCTCTCTCAACCACATAAGCTAAAACTTAAAGTAGGGGTATTAGTGACCCCAATTACAAAAGCTAAAAGTTTGGCAAGCAAATGATCTAAGCCTCTTCTCTCTAGAATCTTTGAATTGATTGATTAGTTATTTCCCACCCAATAGCTAAACATTAAAAATCTATCCAACCTTTCTAATATAGACTCCTAACCACCTCTTTGATTGATCCTAGTAAATAAACCATTAGTAGGCTTTATGTACACCAAATTAAGAGAAAAATAATTGTCTTAGAGTAATGAGCATTAAATATCCAACTTATCCACTTCTAGTTATTTTTTTCTCTAAATTGATAATGGCATTAAATTCCCCAACCCAAATCCATGACAACAAGAGTGCTAAAGTTTGAACAAACCAAACATGAGACCAAAGACAAGATTTACCATTAAATTTAGTCAAAGTATAAACATTGGTGAACATAATAATTTTATTAGATTCAAAACTAGAAGCAATCACAAACAAATAATGCATGCTTGAGATCCAAATAGAAGAAATATTATGTGGGTTCCATAAACAAGCACCACTCCCAACCCTACCCTTATCTCCTATACACTAGCATTGATCTCTTCACCACAAATCGGAAGTGATTATAAACATACCATGCACAAATAATTTTGATTCTTGAATAAATACAACATCATGAAAATTCACTTTAATTAAGTCTTGAACAATCTTTTGTCAAAGGAAATTGTTCAAGCCCCTCACATTTCATGAGAGAAGAATCATTTCTAGGAATTGGATAAATGAGAGTCAATGGTCTTGATTGTCCTTCATTCCACTAAGGATTCACCCAGAATTCTAATTGTGTCTTGATATTTTTTCAACGTATCTTATCGATCTTGTTAGTAGGCCTCTTTCTAAGGTTGTTTTGTTGCAACCCTAATGAAGGTGAGGCTTTGTATCTTTTCCTAAATCCAGACTCTACTTATCCTACATTGGAGTAGGAATCTCCATAGTTGAATCAATATTGATGTAAGATCAATGAGACAAAGACAAATTTTGAGATTGAAATGATGGGTTGAGTTTGACAAGATTTGATGTAATCAAGAAGATGAAAGAGGGGTTGTATGGTTGACTAGATAATGGAGGATGACTAGAATGACATATCAAAAACCCTATGAATCTTGATGAAACAATCTAAGGACTCAAGACCTACTAAAAATTATCTAAAGAAAAAACATAGGACCAAAGGTTATAAATGTAGCAAGATTTTGATTAAAAAAAAAGTAGCAGGATGATGCAAAAATGTAGCTTCCCAAAGAAAAAAATGCAACGATAGGTGACAAAAATGCATGAAGGCAAAAATATGCAAAAAATAAACAAAATATGCTAAACCAAATCAATGCAAGTTAAAATACTGGTCTACTGCCTCAAAAAGCCTAGGAAGAGCAACAAACAGTAGAAGATAGGACCTCTGAAATCTTAAAACCAAGAAACCCTAGTGTGAAAGATGACCTAACGTTAACAAGATCATCAAAGTGTCAACTTATGAGGACAAGTTTTTCTAATTTGATATGTGTCTGAAACAAGGGTTGGTAGAACTGAAGTGGACTTAGGTAATGTCAAATATGGGGTTGAGACTAATAGGTTGCAAGTCTAACTCACTATTTGAACCAAGGTTTGTTGCTAGTAAAAAACTTAGGAAGATCTTATAGATACATAGGATACCTACACAAATGCAAGACTATCTGGCAAAAAATAGGGAAATCCGATAGATACACAATAAGACCGATCAAATACACAACAATATTTGACAAATACAAAGGAGAATTTGACAAAAAAACATATTGTAATGTCTTAGATATGCAGAAACTATAAAAAATGCAAGTCTGGTGTCTGTTTGTCTAAATTTGTTTGAAATCTCGAAAGTATGATTAGGTTTGAATATTTTTGTGATGAATGTGGCAACAAAACCAACAAGCAAGATAATACACTTATCTTTGGTTTTTTTGATACTCTTTAAAACTCTAAAAATGGTGATAAAAAGAGGGCCCTAAAATGGGGCCCAAGGAAAATTTGGCAAAACAAGTCTCACAATATATAAAGACACTCATAAGAAGCATAACCTAGATTCAAGGTGAGATACTACTTGATTGGGGCTCCTAGATCAATAAAATATGTATCCATAATTGACAAATAGAGGTCTAGTGGCATAGGTCTAGTAGCATAAGCTCAATTGACAACTGACCCACCTTTCCTCTTACCTCGAAAGGTTCAAAAGAAACCTTATAACATGAGGGATTTTTGCCTTATTATGGGAGGTACATGGAGAGTATCTACAAGGTACGATCCGCACTCCCTTAACCAATCAAGTAAAAATAGGGTGACTTCAAAACACAAAAGGTTCTTATTACGGGCTCCAAGACCACCAGTTCCTAGGGCAATAACACATTGAGACCCAATATGTATTCGATATCCATAACCAAACCCAAGTCCTCACCCTATGTGTCATGCATCACCAGGAACACACAGGAAATGACTGCCAATGGGTAATTGGTTTGGAATCGAGATTTTGTTTTCGTCCCTTTATATATCCCATTGGAGATTATGTGCTTGAGGTCAAACATTAAGGTGATGAAATCCCCAAGTAGGCCTCCTACCAAAAGAGAAAAATGGGCTTCGTTACAACACTACTGTTGGTGTAATTATTTATTCTCATAGGATATAATTACACTTTACTTAAGTTGACTTAGGATAATGCATCTCATCATAGTTTGGATATGAGACACTTAGGGAAGTATGCACATAGGGATGATGCTTGTAGGAAAAATTCCACCTTTTGTGGTCTTATCTTGTTGTTACATTCCACCTTCGGTGGGTGATCCACCTCTTGTGGAATATTTTACTATTTCTCCTACCTACCCCTACATACCCTTGTTTCTCATTGATCCACATGTCATGATTGTGTGCTCACATATCCATTTGGCCTTGTCTTTATAAGGAGGTTCATCTCTCTTGTATTGGTTAATCCAATTGATCATACTTGTATATTGATGAGAATACAGTTTGTTCTTGTCAAACTATTGTCTCTCTTATTTGTGTTTTTCATTGTGCCCTTGATCTTGGCAAATTCTCACATGGTATCATAGCCATTGGGGCTTAATTGATTATTCTTTGGGAGACATTTTGGAGGGCTTCATTTTCGGATCTAAGGACTTGCACATTTTAGAGGCATCGTACAATGATTTCAACCTCACCATTGAGTCTGGGACGCTGTTTCCATAATTTTTGAGTATAAATTTGCTTATATTTGGTGAAAGCGCATATTGGGGCATCAGAGGAATTTTTTAGCCAATTCGGCTAAGTAAGGTATGAAATTTTAAACATATATATATAATAAAAATATTTTTATGCAAATCATTTTAATTTCATATTTTTTATAAAAAAATTCGTAGTCTTTTTGTTGATTGATTGTAAAGTTTTTATTTTAAAAATCAAGAAATATATTATTGGGGGGGGATTTTACCCCACCCCTCATACCATACGCAGCCTGCATGTTTGCAAGTACTGCAAAAATTCTAATGCCGCCGCCCATACATCCACGGGCCTACCAGCCCTATTCACTTCCCGACAGCTAGCCCTCCATCGGCTCCTCACCGACCCGACCTCCGCTCCACCCCAGCGACTTTGCACTCGTCACCTGACGCATCACATCAACTCCCACATGAGTGCCACAACAACGCCGCCACCTGTAGTGTCACCCAACATTGTCACCAACCATCTTGCATCACAACAACTCCCACATGAGCACCACAACAAAGCCACACGAGTACCACACCATGCCATGTGGCACCAAATAACTTGCTAAACCATGCCACCTCGACCCATCATCCTGCACAGACATTGACACGCGATGATTTCGTTTTAGCCCACACAGGCATACGACAATGCACAACTAGCACTGATTTAGTTTTCTAGCTCAGTGCCACATGGCAGCCATGCCTGAGACACATCAATGCCCAGTCACCCGCATAGTCAGCTGTAGGAATAACCACGTCATTAGGTTCGTATAGTACGGATGCAAAATCAACCTATCCATACGGTCAGCAAGGGTTGCGATGGTTTTTTATTTATCGTTAATAGTTTTTGTATTATATTAATGCAAAATGTTAAGCTTATAGAAATGCAGTCTCCCATAGTCCATTTACATACTGTAGGCATCAAACCTCCATACTACCCACAACCATACAATATGTTCTAAAAAACCATACAACCTATGCAAGTCCAAAAAAAGACCAGTTCAATGTTGCTCCCGCCAAACCCAAATATTACATAGATAGTTTTTAGTTTTAACAGATAACTATTAACAGTAAATTTGTAAAAGCATATAAAAACAATGGTCAAATGGCCACTCACTCACTATCGCTCTGGCTATCCTTCTCCCCTCCCTCCTTGGTGGTCGGAGCTTTACCTCTTGCCGCTTCATATTTTATCTTTGGAATGCAATCCAAACATCCGAAATTAGGGTCACCTTCCAAGCTCGCCAGCAACTGAACAGCCCATCCTTCCTCAAACATGTCTCTCAAGTCTCTTCCGGTTTCCATCCATGCTACTCTCCTGCCTCTGTAGTTCAGGCTTTCTCCCCCCTTCACCTTTTGATGCTACGGGGGAAAGCCCTCCTCAGAGTCAGTCTAGTCAGGAAATCAATTCACTGCTCCTGCCCTTCCACCTTTAATGCCTTCAGGACTTCACCCACCCTAATTAATTTCACACATAGCTTCATATCTTCCCACCCAATACGAGAAAATTCATGACATTTTTCTTTTATATCATCCTCCGACCAACAAACAAAAGGTTGCAGTTCCTCCTGGTCATCTCCCTCCTTGATACAAATGCCTACTTGAGGCACAACCCACTCCAGAAGTGAGTCAAGGTTGATCAATTACTCCCCATCAATTAGTTTGGTCAATGAGAGTCTAGTCTTCTCCACCTCCGGCTCAAACTCACATGCCCATGCCAGAATCAAGGAGTACACCTCCATATTCATCTGGTATTGATGATGGACATACACCACCTCTTCTACAAGCATGAGGTGAGCCGCACTCCACAACTTCTCTGCCTTGTAACAGAAAAGTCCCTGCATCCTCTTCTCCATCACCTTGCCCAGGAATGGCACCAACTTCTTATATGTGCGCAGAGTGAAGTTTGCTTCCATAGTCACCTGCAAATTGAAACTGCACCAACTTCTGCAATGACAATGTCATAAAAGCCACAAAGTAGTGAAATCAATTAAAAAACACACAAACACTAGCTCACAAACCAAAGGGAAATAAATCCTCCATCATCGTTTAGGATAAGTAATGAATCCAAAATAATGGCATAAATGCCATGAGATTTCAAGGATGATTTGCTGCCATCTGCCACCCACACCAAACGTGCGACCTGCCAAAGATAACTGCCACATTCAAGGAGCAAGCTCCAACTTGCGTGGTGTACTTTCCAAAAAACCTTCCCTCGCTTATGTATTACAGGCTGCAAATTCCTAAAAGACTACATTTAAGACCACCTCCATAGTCTTCCATCTCCTTTCCACCACTTGGCCGTATAACTGTCCATTTCAAATTCAACATTAGATAAAAAATCTACCACTGCATTTGCTCCTTGTCTAACATGGGAGAAACAAAATTCCACAAATGATTTGAGCTTCTCTTGGATCGTAGACACCCAGCGGTTTATTTTCCAGCATGGAGTGTTGCCTTTAGCAATTGCGTTAATAACTACCTAAGAATCTCCTTCCAAATGCAACCGTTGGACTTTCATATTTAAAGCCAACTTAGTTGCCAGAAATGTCAGCTGGACCTCAACTTCATTATTCGTACCATACTGCAAACGTTGTGCTCCTTTGAAGAGGATAGACCCGTTATCATCCCTCGCCACCACCCCAACACTTGAGATTCCCAGATTTCCTCTTCAAGCACCATTAAAATTAACCTTTATCCACTTTTTACTAGGTGGTTCCCATTTAACATCCCCTATAACAGAGAGAGGATCAACCCTCGAGGACCCATTAATGGGTTGATAGTACACAAGAGACCAGTTTACTTGAATATCTTTGTCTTCATTTATGAAAGGCTGTTTTGCCAGATTACGATTCCTAGCCACCACATAGACAACTTCAGCTATTGCTCTTTCTACCCTTGCACACAGACTCTCCACTGATTCCTCTTTTTCTTGAAAAATTCTCCTATTTCTCTCCTTCCAAATCTCCCATACAACAAGGGAGGGGGATACTAGCCAGAGGCTAGAGAAAACTGACTTACAATGAGGCAGTCTCCAACTTATAAAAATGTCAAAAATTGAGTTGGGTAACGATATGGCCCAACCCATCTTACCAAGCAGGAAGCTCCATACCTTTTGTGCCTCCTCGCATTGGAGTAGCAAATGATCCAAAGTTTCTTCTGCCTTCTTGCACATTATGCACCTAAAGGGACCCAGGAAGCCCAATCTGCACAATCTTTCTCCTATCAGGATTCGCTTTTTCAAAACCAGCCAAGAGAAGGCTCCTACTTTCGGGAGGATAGGAGAGATCCACAGTAATTTAGTTGACCAGTCCACCCTTCCTTCTAGATTTTCTAAAATACCATAACCAATCTTGACCGAGTATTGCCCTGATTTTGAACCACACCATCTAAGAGTATCTTCCTTGTTAGATAAAGGTGGCGTGTACTCCTACAGGATGGACTTCAACATATCTTCGTGATTTGATGTCAGAGGAAGGCTATCCACCTTCTTCCACTCCCAGCGGTCTACCCCATTTGTCCTGCATTTCATAAGGAAATACCCTACCTTCAATCTCCACTATGCTTCTGTGACCTGTTTGATTTCTGCAAAACCTTGTCTCTCATAGAGGGTTGGTCTCCCCTCCCAGAAGTCCATCTAGAAATTGGCCTTTGTCCTTTTACCTAATTCCTAGGTGATATGCTCAGTAATAACATGTCTACAGGAGCAAAGGAAGTTCCAGATTGCAGAGCCTTTGGGTAGGACATTGATGGTAAAAATTATTTCTCTACTCATCTGATCTGGGTATTTATGTTTTAAAATTTGTACCCACTTTTGATTTGGATGAGAGTAAATTTGCCATAACAATTTTTCCCCCATTGCCTCATTAAGCAAATTCCAATTCCGCAAACCTACACCCCCTGCCAATTTGGACTGGCAAACTTTATCCCATGCAACCAAGGGGATTTTATCACGTAGTTCTTTGTCATTCCATAGAAATTTTTTCATTCCTCTATTAATGCAGCTAATCACTTTCTCCGATATCTTTAAAGCCATCATGGAGTATATATGAAGAGCAGAGAGAACCGATTTAAGGAGCATAATTCGTCCAACCAAAGTGAGCCATTTACTTTTCCAACCTTCAAGACGATTGACACAACCGTCAATAAGACTGTCATTAAACCATGCGATTTGGCCCACCAGATAAAGGAGTACCCAAGAATTTCATAGGTAGTCTGCCCATTTTGATTCCTAGGATGTTGGTAATTTCTTGTTGTCTACTACCCCCAATGTTGAAAAATGGAACTTTTGATTTTGCCCAATTAACCTGTTGACCAGATGCCCAACAAAAGGTATCTATTGTCCTTCTAATTACTCTAGCCTCTTGAAGTGAAGATTGTCCATATAAAAGGGTGTCATCCGCAAACTGTTGATGGGTTACCGGATCAATTCCTTCCACAATTTTAATTCCTTTCCAAGATCCTCGATTCTTTTGAGATAGAAATAATCTTCCCAAAACTTCAGCCAAAATAATGAATAGAAAGGGTGAAAGCGGATCACCTTTCTTGATCCCACGGGAGGTCTGAAAGAAGCCTTGTGGATTGTCATTAACCAAAATAGAGGTCCATACTCACCCTATACATGCTCAAACCCAATTAATCCATCCTTCTGAGAAACCAAACCCATTAAGAACCTGGAGCAGAAATTCTCGGTCCACCATGTCGTATGCTTTCCTGATATCTAGCTTGATCATCATGTGTTCCACCTTTTCTTGTCATACAGTATGAATAGCTTCATGTGCAATTATTATTTCTTCAACAATCGATCTACCTAGGACAAAACCACACTGTTCTTCTGAAATAATGTGATTCAAAATTGGTTTCAAATGATTAGAAATCACTTTCGCTACCACTTTATAAATGGTATTACCCAATGAAATTGACATGAATTCATTAAAAGAAGTAGGATGTTCCACCTTGGGGATAAGGGCTAGAAGTGTGCAGTTCAGTTCCTTTGCTACATGCGCCTTTCTCTACGACTCGTCCACCATAGCCCAAATGTCTTTCCCTACTATATCCCAAAAGGTTTGATAGAAAAAAGTTGGGAAGCCATCCGGCCCCGGGGCTTTGTCACCCACCATGCTAAAAATCACCTTTCGAACCTCCTCAAACTGGATAGGTTTCATGAGTGCCTGATTTTGAGCTTCTATTATCAGCTCCAAAATAACATTGAGTCTATTTTGTTGATACTCTAAACTGGTATTTCCCTCCTTAGACAATAATGCCGAAAAATTTCAACTGCCTCTCTATTTATATCCCCCAAATTGTCCAGCAAGACATTTTCACTATTATAAATGGAAGTAATTTTGTTCTAGGACCTTCTCACCTTGACCGAATTATGGAAGAATTTTGTATTTCTGTCCCCTTCCTTAAGTCAACACTCCCTCGATTTTTGCCACGAATAGATTTATTCCCATGCCAGGATTTCATTGTACTATTTTTTGAGGTCTCGTTCCTACAAAAAGGTCTCCAATGACATTCCATTTTGTATAATTGCCTCTTGTAATGTGGCTAGCCTCTCCTCCAGATCTCGCTTATTAGCAAAAATGTTGCCAAATTTAGTGCGGTTCCACTCTTTAATTTTAGTCTTAACAAATTGCAATTTCTTGACAAAACCAAAAGCCATAGTACCAAAGACCTCAAGAGACCCAGACCACCATTCTACAATTAGGTCTCACAAACTCCCTTCCCTCAGCCACATCTTTTCAAACTTAAAAGGGCACCTTATGGGGGGGCCATCAAATGTTATGATGAGTTCCACTGGTAAATGATCTGAAGCAACCATTGGTTGGATATTTGAGGCAAAAAGTAGATGGGATTCCACCCAAGACCCTCCTAGGAAGAAATGGTCAAGTTTTTTTGCTACATGATTTCCCATAACCCTACGGTTCGACCATGTGAATTTTCCTTCCTTGGATTTGACTTCTCTGAGACCATTACTTATCGCAAAATTTTGAAAGTTTACTTGGGGTGAAGTAGGTCCTCTCTTGCCCCCCACTTTATCATTTGATTCCATTATGACATTAAAATCACTACCAATAATGATAACTCCTTCCAGTTCTTGGATGAGGGAAGAAAGGGATTGCATAAAGTTTCCTTGTTGATTTGGTTTAGTCGGCCCATAAATATTAATAAAAAAGAAATTAGCATTCAAGGGAAAGGAGTGAATCTTACACACCTGCCACATACAGGAGCCAACGATTACCTCTACCTTATGGTTGGTCGAGTTCCAAAGTATACCCAACCCTCCCAAGGCTCCCTCTAAATCTACAAAAACCCTCGCCCACTGCTTCCAAGATCTCATGAGAAAATTGGCTTCCTCTTTATCAAGCTTAGTTTCCTGTAAAAACACTACATCTGACCTTAATTGATCCAAACCTCGTTTGATCAATCGACGTTTGTCAGGGTCATTACAACCCCTGACATTCCAAATTATGATTTCCATTGTCCTTCAGGAAGAGTAACTCCCTTCCCTACTATAAGTTTGCTTTGTCCCTTAGCACTCCTAGCCATTGCAAGTCTAACTTGATTTGACTTTCTACCTCTGGATTTCTTTTCACCCGCACAAACCTTGTTCCACACAGGGTCAGTTTGCTCTACTATCCTTGTCTCCAGGATATCTTCCTCATCCATCCATCCCCATTCATCATCATCTTCATCTCCCTTAGTCTCTCTACTTTCATTAACTCCATCCTTTTCAGGGTCATTATCCTGAAAATCCTTAGTCTTCTTAGAAGGCTCCGAAGTTTGTCCTATTCCCACAGGAAGTGAAGCTCTGGACTTTGCTTCGTCCAAGACCTCTACTACTTTCTCCACTCTAACTATAGCTTCTTCTACCCAACCTGCAGTCTCTAGATGTTTATTTATGAGAGAAACATGCATTACTATCTCATCCTCCACTGAGGTCCTATTGATAGTGGTCGTTGAAACCTCCCCTTGAAGGAAAGGTTGTTGTGGAGGTTGTGGTGTGTCATTTTTTGTTTCCTTCCCACCCATTTCATTTGCTTTGCTCACAAAAAATTACCTCTTCTTCAATCCTTGTCTCCACATTTTTCCCTTTTGGGCCAATCAGACATGTATCCTCCGTATGTCCATCTTTTTTGCAGTATTTGCATCTTTCACTTGTTTCTTCGATCTCAATCTTTTGTAGCCACTGCCTTGCATTGATAATGATCTCAATGTGTGCTGGAAGTGGATAATGGGGTTTCCGACCGATGTAGATTCGTGCATACATGCTAAAGTATTTTGACTCTATAGCCTGATCAGCTTTGATATAGAACCCTAGTTTATTACCTATTGCTTGGAAGGACTCCTCGTTCCAATACTCTCTAGGGAGATTATATAATCGTAACTAGATGGGCACCTCTTCAATTGGTGCTAGCAAGGGATTGAAGTTAGGTTCCCAATCTCTAATATACAGTCCCCTACCATCCATAAAAAAAGGGCCCACTATTCAAAATCCATTGCTTATCCTTATTGTCATCGGTGATCACCAAGAAAAAACCATTTGGCAGTGTTTTTAGATCGATTTTGCAGTTCCAGATTTCTGCACACCAACCTTTCAACTTTCCCACAGTCAGCCAATCTCCAAACAATTTCATAAAAAGACCCCGCTCACGGAAGAAAGCCATTGAGCCGGTCCAGCTTTGATTATCTAGCATCAACGAGACTTTCTTCAACCGCTCACCTTCTCTATTCCCAAGATCATTGGTCGCCTTCTGCATTTTATTTTTAGGTCGCCATTCTTTTTCTTGAAAATGTTGCCAGATGGTTTTAGGTCCTTATTCTTTATTTCGATGCCCAAAACTACTAACATTCTCACTTCTAAATAGGTTGGGTTCCCTGGCTCTGGCCTCCTCCCCCCACTGCTTTTGGGGATAAAAAAAACTTGTTTTGATCCTCCCAAACCTTGCTTGGTTTTTGCCATGGTCGTTTACCAGTTTGCATCTTCTTGAAACCTTGTTGCGTACCCTGAAATTCATATCTTCGATCCTGGAAATGCCCCCCTATAATCGGAAACCCTGCAAATCCCTGGGGCGAAGCCCTAACCTCCTACACCGCTCCATGGGTATGATGGTTTTTTGACTGCCCTACAATTATCAAATTTAATACAGTGAATTGCCGACATTAGCACTACATCAACACTTTTTGAAAAATTTAGATCCCCTCTCCATTTGAGTTTTTTATTTCCAACTTCGAAAGCTCATAACTTGGTCATTTTGAGGTCTTTTTCAGTGCAATATTTTTTTATTTGGGCTAATTTTTTGTGCTCTCCGCAGTGGTGTAGTTATTTTCTGATTTTGGTGGACAAATTTTTCAAAATTTCTAGTTTCTCACAACTATACCTATCCAATTCTCAGTTTTTCAAATTTAAAGGCTCCGTTCAGGCTCATACGACCTCCTTTTCAAGTGCCATTTTTTTTGAAAGTGCATATTTTTTTGTCTACTTTCAGGTGGTGCTATCAGTTTTTCACCATTTTGGGTAGAAAATGCACTTTTAGAAATAGGTCTTTTTTGGCCTACTTAGTACTTGTAATTTGCTTGGATCTTAGTTTAGATCTCTTGCATTATCATTTTGAGTCTCTTTTGGCCTTTTTGAGGTAGTTGTAAAGTTTAAATTATAAGTCCACTTGGCCATTTTTTGCAAGTGGCCTACTGTACATGCACTAATTATAAAGTGCCAAATCATCATTTTTTTAATTTTTTTTTTGGGGGGAGGGGTTCTTTGATTGAGTGAATTTGGGGGGTGTCTTGTGTGATCGTGTCTCTTTCTATCTTGTGTTTGTTCATTTTTGGTGCTATGGGTTCTCCTAAATTTCCACTTTTAACACCACATAATTATGCATCATGGATTCTTTGATTGAGTGATTTTGGGAGGTGTCGTGTGTGATTGTGCCTCTTTCTATCTCATGTTTGTTCATTTTGGTGCTATGGGTTCTCCTTGTATACCCCTAAAAATGGTCTGAAGATAATTAATTAAATAATCAATTATTTAATTAATCCCCCTTCCCAATTTAATTGAATTCACTAAGCAATTTGATTAAATTCCCCCTTTCATCTACTTATTAATAAATCTAAGGATTTATTAAATAGGTCCATTTCAATAATCCCCTTTGATTAAATAATTCAAATTAATTAATTCCCTCCATCCAAAATCATTTCTTCTAGATCCCCTAATTAATTAAAACAAATCAAAATCATGAGTTGTTGAATTTGTTGAATTAATTATCTTTTTCCTATTATTTGAATTTTTAAATTCAAATTCTCCTAACTTCTACCACTCCTAAACCTAACCCATTCTACCTACCCACGTGTCCCCTTTCATCCAACCTCTTCTAGAAGCTTTGTGACACTTGTCACTAAGTGTTCCCTTTCATCCAACCTCTTCTAGAATCCTCTTGACACTTGTCACCATAGAGATGTATGTTCCCTTTAATCCAACCCCTTTGCCAACCTCTTCCAATTTAACCATTGATATCTTCAGATCAATCTTAACCGTTGATTCCTGCCACCTCACCCCTAGCCTTGGGAAATCCTATAAATAGACCTCATTTTGGAGCACAAAGGGCCCCAATTTCATATCATTTTGCATCCCAATTTCATCTCATCTTATGCATTTTTAATATAGGCATCTAGCTTCTAGTTTATCATTCTTAGCAATGTTATCATGCTCGATTTTAGCTTAATTGTATCTTAATCTTAGTTCATTTTCTTGAATAATTATGAAATCATGTAGCTTAATCATGCTATTCTTGCTAGATCATGCATCTTCATCATTCAAATCCTCCATTTAAGTGTAGTCAAGTCACTGGAGTTTGCATACCAAGATCTGAGAGCAAAATTCATACTCGCATTTAGTGGGAGGCGATAGATTGCTTAGCTATGGTTTTGTCTTTCGTTGTTTCAATTCACTAACCATTGCTTATAATGATTTATTGAGTGCATTGTGTTTGCAAGTATAGGTACACTTCATAAAGCACGACATTTTGGCACCCATCGTGGGGCCGGAATCATCACTTTTGGCCTCTTAATCTTGAGAAAACTTCATCTCTGTCCGGCTCTGGTTCAAAAATTCGTACAAGTTGCCTTTTTAGCTCATACGAACTTCCTTTCAGCCTAGGACGACACCTCATCCTGACTCGTACTAGGCATAAATATGTGTCGTACGAGGTTCTATGTTGCAAGTTATTTATTTGTACTAGGTCTAAAGTTGTGTCATACGAGTCTATTTCTTGCAAATTCTTTACTCGTACTAAATATAATTTTGTGTCGTACGAGTTGGTTTCGGCTTGTGTTAGACGTCTAAATATTTGTCGTACGAGTTTTTGCATCTGTGATTTTTTTGATAAACTGCATGTTAGGGTTTTATGATTCTAATGTGAAATTTTCTAACACTAACCCTGACTGGTTTGTGAGATTTTGGTAGCCTAACTCTTTTCTGCAAGATGATTGACGAAGATATGTTTGTCAAAGACATAATTCAAAAACCAATCAATGACTACTAATGGATCTATTTTGCAGGTTGCCTATGAATCCGACTAAACTTTGTGTATTCATTAAAGTTTTCTAGGCACACTTCAATTTTGCTAAAGGAAATGAACTATCATGTATTCTGTGTATTTGATGATAGGCAAGTATGCTCTCACCTTTCTTAGGTGATCAAAAAGCTAGACTCATCTTTTGCTTTCATTAGTGCATTTCTTTAGCAGGCTTGCCCTCCTGAGGAGTAATAACTCTTAGCCATTAAGGCCGGTGAGAGAGAAACAACCTAAGTGGGAATGACTAACGCCAAGTAATCCAACCCACTATAAAATAAACATGTTTTTGATAAAAATAAAAGCAACGGGAGTGCTCGAGAATAGCTCTCCTCCGTACCTTTGGGTATATCAAACCTTGATTTTCAAGGCTGGGAGACCTCTTAATTGAGTTTATACCCCAACGTGCCGAACGGATCCCTTACTAGTGCCGGTTAAAATAGAAGCTACCCGATTCACCTCCGAAAGGGTAATAATCTTTATGCATGAGAGACAGTAACTCTCCCAAGACACTTGCCATATTGTGCCCCAATTAGCGTTTGGAGTCAGATAATACGGTGTTGAGAATCCATTGCATGAGACTCAGCGACCATATTCTGAATAGCTAGTGGGTGTGTACCTAAGTTAGAAAGCAAAGGTTTTCATTCTCAACCAACTTCCTTAGGGTTTAGCATGCTTGAGTCACTTATCATATCATGTATTTGTTGTGTATTCATCCCTAAATCAACAAATCAGACATCCAAAAACTGGAAGACATAAGCAAAACATTAAACTTCAGTTATCAAAAGTTCAACCGAACAAACATTTTTTTTATCTCTGCTTTGTTATCTGTCGTATGAGTTAGGATCTCTGTCGTACGAACCTGTTTGCATAAAATCTTGTGTCGTACCACACAAAATTATGTGTCATATGAGTCAGTTGTTTTGTTGTATGGTTCAGAAAAGTGTCTCGTACGAGCCTCTGCTTTTCACATGAAAACTTCTGCTTTATCATACAGACATATATTTTGTGTCGTTCTAAACTGCATATCCTGTCGTACGAAAATCTGCATTTGTCAGTATAGAACTATGTCTTACATGCCTGTTTCAGATTTATCATTTCTGCCTAATCAATTTGCAGTAAACATAAACACCTGTTATCTATTAATCTATGCTTAGATTGTTGTCTTGGTTCACTTGGTCAAAATATCACCCATCAAAATCTACTCTAGAACATAAACACCTCAAGATTTTCAAATGCTCACCCTTAACAAGTTCAAGATCTAAACATCTCAAAGTGCATTATCACCCTCTTTGGTAAATTGATCACTCAAACATAGTTTCTCATCGGGATCAATCATCCTTTATCACGAAACTGAAATGTTTGGTCAGGATAATCTTGTCCCACATCGTAGGATATATCGTTCCTACTAGACTTGGTTCTTATAAAATCACCATCATTGCACTCCTAAACCGAAGATCGAAAAACTTGCAAACTTTTAAACACTTGAATTCTCTTTTAGTGTTATATCACTCTATTGCCTTGAAATTGAATGTTGATCACTTATCAAAACAACCTTTTGGACAATCGAATACTAGCAAAATAACACATGTGTATGCCCATTCTAACTAGAGCTCAGAGACGAAGAATCGCAGAGACAAAAATTGAAACATTGGAAACAATCACAAACATGCAACTTGAAGATGAAATACAAGTTGAAGAAGAAATAACAGAACAAAACATCAGAGACATCAAAAAGGATCCTCAATTTGACAAATTTATGCAGAAATTGTTGGAAGACGAAAAAGAAAAAAACTTCATAATTTAGCCAAATTTGGTGCTACACTCCCCCAAGATTTTAATGTAAACAAATTGACATAAAAGAAAAGTGATCCTCCCCCTAATAACGAACAATATGAGAAAATATTTGGTCTCTACATGAATGACACATCAATTCCCAATAACACCATAACAAAGGAAGAAGCGTACATACCTAGAAGAGATGAAGTAGATATCCTGAATAACATTCAATCCAATGAAGATACAAGAAGGGGTAGAGATGAAACAAGAAGAGATCCAGATTCTCCTAGAATACAAAATCATGGTCATACAAGAACAAATCATGTTGATAATCCTATCACAACTCTCACACAACAACTACAAGCAATGCAAACACAAATTCAAGATATGCAAAGAGGACATGTTAGAAGATACTCACTTCAAGAAATCTGTCCTTATCCATTTGACATAAATCTAAACATGATACCATTTCCTATAGGTTTTGAAACTCCTAGATACGAAAAATATGATGGAAGCACTGACCCTCAAGATCATATACGAGAATTTTGCACAATGAGTATGGAGTTTGCACATGAGGATACCTACTTAATGAGATTATTTCTGAAGAGCTTAATTGGGCTAGCTATGGAATGTTTCTCCAAACTTCCACCAGGAATCAGATCATTTTCAGAATTGGTGGATAAGTTTGTCTCACAATACTCTTACAGCATACAACATGAAGTAACAATGCTAGACCTATGTAATGCTAAACAAAAGGTTGGAGAACCTTTCATGACGTTTTTACAACGATGGAGATGGTTAGCTTCGTGGTATCCTCGTACAGTGCCAAAATACAACAAAATGGACATATTCATCGACAACTTAAATGATCAAATGAGCTATCACTTAAAAATGCAAGGAAATCAAAGCTTTGGAAAAATGATCGATAACGGAATCAGAATGGAGGAAGCCATGATAAAGAAAGGTGAGTTGAAAATATACAAAGAAGGAGTCCATCCACCTAACAACAACAATAACAACAATCACAATGACAAGCCAAAGTTTTGGAATAGAAATCGAAATGTCGTCAACAATGGAATAGTGGATAACAACAATGTGAAACCAAAACAACCGATTTTTAATTTATCCACTCACTCAACAACAACACAACAAAACAACAATCACCAAAGAGCAACTATTAAAACTTTCTTTCGAAGATAATTTACAAACATTGGTGAACCCCTTGGATCAACACTAAAAACACTTCTCGCAAACAAATTGATCACTTCACAAAGCACGACACTCCTAAATTTCCACTTTTAACACCACATAATTATGCATCATGGAAAATTAAATCATGGAGTAAACTAATGGAAAAAGGACTCACACATTACATAGATGGAACAATAACAACACCAGCAGATCGTAAGGCTGATCCTAATGCTCAATTAGAATGGCTCACTAAAGATTGTATGGCTCTTGGAACTTTTTAGAAAGTATGTATCAAATGACCTCTTTTTTCACATTGAGAAATGCACCACAATCGAAGAGGCTTGGGATATCTTTTAGAAATTGTATGGTTTAGTTGATGAAATCAGAGGTTACAAGATTGATAATGGGCTCACCAACTTTGATCCCAAGAATTTTTATACAATCCAAGATTATGTCACTAAGGCTAATGAGATAAGATCAAAGCTTAAGGATTGTGGCATTGACAAAAAGGATGCTCAATCAATTTACAACTTGTTGGACAAGCTTCCATCAGAGTATGCAGTCTTTGTTTCTAGCTTTCACACTCCACCATCATTTGATGCATTCATGAATATGTTAATACTTGAGCAATCTAAGCTAACCAAGATGTGGATTCTCAAATATTCAAAGTCACAAGCTTTGATGACTAATAAAGGGAATCAAAGAAATCAAGGAAAAGGCAAGAACCAAAAGCAATCTAAGTCAAAGCCACAACAAGATGGAGAACAATCATCCTTTCCACAACAAGGCGATTAGACATCCTCATCTAAGAGGAAATCATGTAAGGAAGATCTTTTTGGTGCATATTGTAAGAAGTCGGGATATGATGAACAATTTTGTTACAAGAACGATATTGATGAATTGAATTATCTTCTTGAGAAGAACAAAATTAGTTTCCCTTATAGAATGTCTACTTTGGCTTCTTCTTCCAAATAAAAGGATAAAGTGAAGCATAACTCTTTTGAGTCAAAAGGAAAAGGACAAGCTATTTGTGCTACTACAAGTCATGATTCGAGGAGATGGCTTCTAGATTCAGGAGTTTCTCATCATATGACATCTTCGCAGTCTATGTTTTCTTCATTTGAGCCTTGCTACATGCCACATATTTTGATGGGTAATCATACATACATGGATGTGATTGGAAAAGGATCTATTGCCATTGGGGGAGTTGATGCATGCTTACAATCAGCCATGTGGAAGTGTACAAGTAGATCAAGAGCATACTTGGGCTGCAAAAGTGTAATCCCGAGAAAGTAGTGCAAAAGACTCGTCTATCATAGAAAATATGTCATGCAAAGAAGATTTGACACTATTAATGATGGATGAGGTGCTCCCTGTGATGATCATGTCATCAACATAGAGCACAAGTATCAAGTGTGAGTCATCATGCCATAAAATGTAGACATTTGAATCAGAATGACACCTGGTGAACCCTACTGAGAGAAGAAAGGAATCCATCTTGGCATACCAAGCCCTAGGGGCCTACTTAAGGCCATAGATATATTTCCTCAGTTGGAAAACCAAGAAAGAATCCTGGATGAAACCTTGCGGCTGCTCCATATAAATCTCCTCATCAAGATCCCCATGAAGAAAATCACTCTTCACATCCATCTGATGTACAACCCAACCATGAGTTGTGGTAATAGAAAGTGTCAAGTGAATGGAGTTCATCTTGACAACGGGTGAAAAGGTCTCAGTATAGTCAACACCAAGAACCTGTGAGAAACCTTTCACAACAAGTCTAGCCTTATACTTATCCACACTACCATCCGCTGCAAACTTGGTCTGATAGATCCACTTACATCAAACCATAGTTCTCCCCTTAGGGAGAGGAACTAACTCCAAAATGTTGTTCCTCATCAAGGAACTATACTCTTCCTCCATATCTTGGTCCCACTTGGGAACCCCCGATGCTTCCTAAAATGTATATGGATCGAAAGTGATAGCAATGTATGCATGTGGAAGCTCCTAATGCTATGATCGAGTCCTCTATGTATCTGAAGGACCCCCAACAAGAGAACCCGCTGACTCAAGTGTCTGTTAAGCCCAATGATGTCTTGGTGGAGATGGAGGATGAGGCTCCTCATCTGCAAGTGGACCCTGTAGAGGTCTAACCCTGTGAGTTGGAGTTGAAGGAGTCTCATCATCTAAATCACTCTCATCACTATCCACAATGGAGGAAGGTGGAGGAGGAAGTGAGGCTAATCTAGCAGAGCTTTCCTCAAAGTGAATACTCCTATCACTAAACACCTCATGTGTCTTTGGATCCATCAATCGATATTGCCTTAACAACCTTGGGATAACCAACAAATATGCAAGGCCTACTCTGAGGTTCCAATGCTTTGTGTTTCGGCAGAGGAATGTGAGCCCATGCTGGACACCCAAATACTTTTAAATGTCTTAGAATCGGTTTCCTATCAACCCAAGCCTCAAAAGGAGTGATACCCTTCAAATCTTTATGAGGAACTCAATTTTGGATGTGTGCAACATAACTGATAGCCTTTGCCCAAAAGGCGGGATCAAGAGAACATGCATATATCATACAACTATCCATTTTATTGAGAGTTCTATTCTTCCTTCCTGCAACTCCATTCTACTGTGGAGTGTAGGCAACTGAATGATGAAGATCGATCCCCTCAAGTGTACAAAACTCCTCAAGTCTATTGTTCACATATTCCCTTCCATTGTCTATGCGAAAGATCTTGACCACTTTCCTTGATTGCTTCCCCATATGAGCCTTGAAGGGTAGAAATCTATCAAACAGTTCACTCTTGTGAACAAGAAAGTAGACCCAAGTGAAGTGGGAGTAGTCATCAATGAAGGTGAGGACATAGTAGGCCTTCCCAAATGAAGGTGATGGAAATGGACCTACTACATCATTGTGAACAAGTTGAAGAACTTCCAAAGCTCTCCAAGATTTCCCCTTATCAAACTTCTCTTCGGGATGCTTGCCCATGGAACACCTTGAACATACACCCTCTGAAAAACTAATTTGAGGTAGACTTGTGACCATGCCTTTAGTTCTCAGTTGTTGAACATAGCGGTATTTGAGGTGACCAAACCATTCATGCCACAACTTGCTTTATGAATTTGAATGAGTAAGCAAGGCCATAGAAGGAGATCTTGGCACAAAGTGGGAGAATGAATAAAGTTGTTAAATGTGATTCACTTGTCCCATTACTACCAAGGCATCATTATCAAGTTATTTGACCATAATTGAATTAGGTGTAAACTCAACCTTTTTCCCATTCCCATAGCGAGTGATTTGGTAGATAGAGAGAAGATTGGTGGTCAAGTTAGGAACATAAAGAACACTCTCAAATGTCCCTCATCCTTTACAACCAAACCTTTCCCTTCTACCTTAACTTGTGTATCATCACCTATGTAAATGTGAGGTACTTTAGATGGCTCCAATGAAGAAAACTTCTCCTTTGTAGAACCCATGTGATAAGAGGCACCCAAGTCAAGTATCCACTGCTGTGAAGAACCTGTTGTAGCCAAAAATGCTTGCCCTTTTTCCTTGGACTACGAGGAAGTGGAAGGAGATGATTCCATCTTGTAGGCAGATGGCAAATTGATGTTGTTCTTCTTACGAAGATTTGTCAACTCATCAACCTGGTTGGTGTGGCAACGATGCTCATCATGACCATACTTCGTGCAATAAGCACAAGTTGGTTTCCCCTTCTTAGGTGTATTCCCCTTCTTGTCGGCCTCGTCGACGGCCACCACGCCTGTCGACTCCTATTGCTTGATGCTTGTCCTCCTCGCTGCCGCGCAGGTCACCTCCCAGCTCCGTCCATGCTGCTGCAATCCGTACCACTCAACTCCCAACCTGGCACATAGTTGCCTTTGTCGCTCGGGCCACCTACTGCAGCTGCCACTCGACCTCCTTGCTGCCCCATGCAGTGTTCTCCACGCCTGCACCACTTTGCCTATTCTCTTCACACGAGCCTCTCTATCAACAACCATTCCCCACCGATCCTTTTGCCAAGCAACCACCATTGGGAAGTGGCCTCCACAGTCAACACAATGCTTGCCACACGGTAGAATTCCATGCGTCCAACACATTGACACATGCCACTGTCAGATTCATTGAACATCTGCACAATCAGCACCTGCGCAAGCATCACTCAGTGCCACATGGAACTTCTCCACTAGTCCATGTCAAAGCCCAATCATAGCCATGTAATCAAGCATATGACATGCACAATCATCCTACCACATCAGCTTGCACAATCAGCCTGCTATGTCAGCATCCGTAAGGTTATCAAGGAGGTGCGACAGTTTGGTGATGACCATATGATGGTAAAATTTAACATAGTGAATTGCTAACATCAACACTACATCAACACTTTTTGAAAAATTTAGACCCCCTCTCCATTTGAGTTTTTGATTTTGTTGTCCAACTTTGAAAGCTCATAACTTGGTCATTTTGAGGCCTTTTTCATTACAATTTTTTTTTATTTCGGCTAATTTTTCATGTTCTCCATAGTAGTGTGGTTATATTATGATTTTGGTGGATATATTTTTCAAAATTTTTAGTTTCTCACAATTGTACCTATCCAATCCTAAATTTTGCAACTTCAAAGGCTTCGTTCGGGCTCATAGGACCTCCTTTTCAAGTGCCTTTTTTTTTTGAAAGTGCGTATTTTTTTCGTCTACTTTCACATGGTGATATCATTTTTTCACCATTTTGGGTAAGAATTGTTGTTGTCATGGGGATTTGCACTTGATGCAAGTGTGAGAAACCTGCAATCCCGTGAAACATGAGACTACTCTCAGTCTGTGGGTTGTTAGTGAGTACAACTTTAGAAGCTTATTGATTAGAAGGCTGAGCAATCAAAGTAAGGTTAGATAAAGCATCATGTAACAAATCCTTTTGCCTGGGTAATGCTAGGGAATCCCACATTGACACAATGACATGAGTTTTCTTCAATTGATCCAAAATATTAAAATTAGTCATACTAACCTTCTATTGTCCTTTAGTAACAATAGTGTCTTTTTGCACTTGTGCTAGTTGAGGTTGTCCTTTAGGTTGTTCCTTAGCCACTACAGGTTGTGTTCTTGGAAGCACTTGGGTACTCTAAGCAGAAGTAAACCCCTTTTGGCCTTGCATGCTTGTAGAAGGCTGATCCGTATTCTTATCAGTTTGTTGCCCCATGTCAACAACACTTTTCTTAAATCTTATATTGGCTGCTATAGGTATGTAAGACTGATTTTGTGGTTTATTGACCCCACAAAACTCTTCACCTTACCAATTCATCAAGGTGACATCCGGGGTGCCTTGTTCCATGTGTGTTGATTGTTGTTCCTCAACTTCATGAGGTGGATCTCTTTGAACTGCAATAATATTTTGCACCATTAGTACTTGATTCTGAAAAACATTAGGACAAACATTTTGGTTATGTTGTTGATTGCATGGATAACACCACTCAAGATCAGTTGTTATGTTGTTATGGATTGGAACAATGTCTCTTGAAGAGCTGGGGGTATTAGGATTATACTACTGGTAGGGCCTTTGGTTCATATTCCTCCTTTGAGCTTGAGGATTGGGTTGAAATGGGGCTTGGTCAGGTGCCTGGTAAGGTGGTTGGTTTTGTTGCCTTCTCAAACTAATCAACTCATTGCTAAAAGTCTGCAAAGTCTTTTGCATATTGGCGTTTTGCTCCTTGATGATTATTAGCTCTTGCAAATGGCTAGGAAAAGAAAGTTCTTAAGCTGCAACTTGAGCATTATATGCTGGAAATGAAGGGACAACAACTATAACAGGTGGAACTATAGGGGTAATTGACTGTATATCAACAAAAATTGGCATGGGAGGTCTAGGTGCTATCTTTCGTGCTTGGATTAGACTATTTTCAGCCCTAACAACAACATCAAATATTGTTGGTAAAGTATTCCCCTCGATAGACTGAATCATGAGTGCAATGTCACTATTCAAAGCCTTTAAATAAAAAAGGAATGCATAATCATTGGAAGGCTTTACCGATGCTGGAATTCGATTCCAATTCCTTTGAAACCAGTAGTTGAAATCCATCATGTGCTCATGTGGAGCTCTTTTGATGGTAGTGAGATGCTCCACAATTAGAGATGATTTGACTTGTCTTCAAAATACTGGTCCAAATGTTGTCCCAACTCATCCCATGTAGCAATTGAGTTTACAGGTAAAACCCCGAACCACTGAAGGGCTTTCCCCTTGAAAGAAGCTACCAAAAGCCTCAAAGCAACATTTTATGCAACAATGTGATGTAATCCACACAAGGAGGCCACATCTCTAATATGTTCAATGCTTGTTGTATGATCTTCACCAGTGAAAAATGGCACTCTTAAGTGCTGCAACTAGTATATCGTCATGTTGAACCAAATTTAATGAACTCCCTTGATTAAAAGGCACAAATGGTTGGTTCCTATGAGTCATACTGTTGCTTGGGCTAGTAGCACTGTTGGAACTAGTAGTATTTGTTGTGTTTTTACTAGAATAACTTGCAAACAACAGGTTATTGCATGTTGTTACAACATGATAAGAATTTGGGATAACTGGAAAAACACCTACTACTGGATTTGGAACCTTATTAACCACTTTAGCCCTTCTTTTTGGAGGTGATAGCTAGGGATGATTGACTAGGGTTGTACTTTGCCTAGTCTGATATTTTCTCATAAGCTAAAAGGTTGGACTATTGTTAAAGTTGAGAAAAGAAAAATCCAGCTTGCACATCAAAGAAAAACATTATGAGAATGTTGAGATTTTCAAAGACAAGTTGTTAACGAAATTAGCATACAACCACCACCACCTCTTGTAACTCATTACTTATGAATATTTTCAGATTTTCATGAGCATTATTAATATTTTGTAATGAAAAAGACTCCTTATTTTCAATAAACAGTTGTTTCCTTCTCTTATTTCTGTGTTCTAAAAATTGTTGTGAATGTTTTGGATGAAATAGTTGTGATTGTTATTAAATACTCCTTCATTTTATCTCTTTTCCTTCAATGTTCAGTTCATGGTTTAGCACGCTATAGTGCAGATCAATGTTTGTGTTATGATATCTGGTAAATAAAGATTGTGAAAACTACCTTGTTTTCCTTCATACAAATATCAGAAAGACTGAAACCTTTCACATGAGGCGTTTATGCAAAGTATGCAGTGTTGAGTTGCGAGCATTTTAGTTTCATTATTGGAATCTTGTGAGTTAATTTTCATAGCAAAGTCATTTTCAGTCATTGGTGGATCACCTTAGTAATTTAATTTTCAGTTTTCTACATATCCTCTTATCCCTTTTCTAGTCATATTTTAGTTAGTTTTAGGTGATCAAATAGGAAGCCGACCTATAATCTGGAGGTCTGCTCTCACAATAGGATACCCACAACCTGAGAGTAGTCCCATGCTTCATGGGATTGCAGGTTTCTCACACTTGTATTGGGTGCAAATCCTTGTGACAACAATTTTTGGCATGCTTGGTGGGATTGTTGGACTTTTTAATTCATAGAAGGCCACCGTACGTTGCCTTTGTGTGTGCAACAATACAAAAATTTTCACACCTGGCGACTCAAGTCTTTGGTTTTTTCAACAGTCCAACCTTTTAGCTTATGAGAAAATATCAGACTAGGCAAAGTACAACCACAATCAATCATTCTCAGCACCTCCAAAAAGAAAGGCTAAAGTGGTTAATAAGGTTCCAAATCCAGCAGTAGGTGTTTTTTCAGTTATCCCAAATTCTTATCCTGCTGTAACAACATACAATAGCCCATTGTTTGCAAGTTCTTCTAGTTAAAACACAACAAATACTACTAGTTCCAGTAGTGCTACTACCCCAAGCAATAATATGGCTCATAGGAACCAGCTATTTGTGCCTTTTAATCAAGGGAGTCCATTAAATTTGGTTCAACATGATGATATACGAGTTGCAATACTTAAGAGTTTGCCATTTTTCATTGGTGAAAATCATACAACAACCATATAACATATTAGAGATGTGGCCTCCTTGTGTGGAGTACATCACATTATTGTAGAAAATGTTGCTTTGAGGCTTTTGGCAACTTCTTTTAAGGGGAAAGCCCTTTAGTGGTTCAGGGGTTTACCTGTGAACTCAATTACTACATGGGATGAGCTGGGACAATGTTTGAACCAACATTTCAAAGACAAGTTAGATCATCTCTCATTGGTGGAGCAACTCACTACCATTAAAAGAGCTCCACATGAGCACATGACGAATTTCAACTACCGGTTTCAAAGGACTTGGAATTGAATTCCAGCATCACTAAAGCCTTCCAATGATTATGCATTCCTTTTTTATTTAAAGGCTTGGAATAGTGACATTGCACTCATGATTCAATCTATGGAGGGGAATACTTTACCAACAACATTTGATGTTGTTGTTAGGGCTGAAAATAGTCTAATCCAAGCAGGGAAGATAGCACCTAGGCCTCCCATGCCAAATTTTGTTGATATACAGTCAATTACCCCTATAGTTCCACCTGTTGTAGTTGTTGTCCCTTCATTTCTAGCATATAATGCTCAATTTGCAGCTCAAGAACTTGATGTTCCTAGCCATTTGCAAGAGCTAATAACCATCAAGGAGAAAAACGCCAATATGCAAAAGACTTTGTAGACTTTTAGCAATGAGCTTTTTAGTTTGAGAAGGCAACCAAACTAGGCACCTTACCAAGCCCCGTTTCAACCCAATCCTCAAGCTCAAAGGAGGAATATGAACCAAAGGCCCTACTAGCAGTATAATCCTAATACCCCTCAGCTCTTCAAGAGATATTGTTCCAGTCCAGAACAACATAGCAGTTGATCTTGAGTGGTGTTATCCATGCAATCAACAACATAGCCAAAATCCTTGTCATAATGGTTTTCAGAATCAAGCACCAATGGTGCAAAATAGTGCTACAGTTCAAAGAGATCCACCTCATAAAGTTGAGGAACAACAATCAACACACGTGGAACAAGGCACCCTGGATGTCATATTGATGAATTGGCAAGGTGAAGAGCTTTGTGGGGTCAATAAATCACAAAATCAATCTTGCACACCTATAGCAGCCAATGCAAGGTCTAAGAGAAGGGTTGTTGACATGGGGCAACAAATTGATAAGAATGCGGATCAACCTTCTACAAGCATGCAAGGCCAAAAGGGGTCTACTTCTGTTTAGAGTACCCAAGTGCTTCCAAGAACATAACCTGTAGTAGCTAAGGATCAACCTCAACCAACACAAGTGCAAAAAGACGTCGTTGTTACTAAAGGACAACTGAAGGTTACATTACTGATTTTAATATTTTGGATTAGTTGAAGAAAACTTACATCAGTGTGTCAATGTGGGATTCCCTAGCTCTACCTAGACAAAAGGATTTGTTACAAGATGCTTTATCTAACCTTACTTTGACTGCTCAACCTTCTAATCAATAAGCTTCTAAGGTTGTACTCACTAATAACCCACAACCTAAGAGTAGTCCCATGTTTCATGGGATTGAAGGTTTCTCACACTTGCATCAAGTGCAAATCCCCATCCCCGTGATAACAATAATTTATACCCAAAATGGTGAAAAAATGATAGCACCATGTGAAAGTAGACAAAAAAATACGCACTTTGAAAAAAAAGGGCACTTGAAAAGGGGGTCGTATGAGCCCGAACGAAGCCTTTGAAGTTGCAAAATTGAGGATTAGACAGGTACAATTGTGAGAAACTGAATTTTTTTGAATAATCTATCCACCAAAATCAGAAAATAACCACACCACTAGGGAGAGCATGAAAAATTAGCCCAAATAAAAAAAAATTGCACTGAAAAAGTCCTCAAAATGACCAAGTTATGAGCTTTCAAAGTTGGACTGCAAAATCAAAAACTCAAATGGAGAGGGGGTCTAAATTTTTCAAAAAGTGTCGATATCAGCAATTCACTATGTTAAATTTGATGACCATATGGCCATCACAAAACCGTCGCACCTCCTTGTTGATCGTACGAATGCTGACGTGGTAGGCTGATTGTGCAAGCTGACATGGCAAGATGACTGTGCACGTCGTACGCTTGATTACGTGGCTATGACTGGGCTTTGACATGGAATAGTGGAGGAGTGCCACATGGCATTGAGTGACACTCGTGTAGGTGTTGACTGTGCAGATGTTCAACGAGTCTGGTGGTGGCATGTGTCAATATACTGGACATGTGGATTTTTGCAGCATGGTAAGCATTGAGCTAACTATGGAGGCCATTGCCCAACGGTGGTTTCTCGGTGGGGGAATGGTTGTTGGTGGAGTGACTCATGTACAAAGAATAGGCAGAGCGGTGCGAGCATGGAGAACACTGCACAAGGCGGCAAGGAGGCCAAGTGGCGACTGCAGCAGGTGGCCCGAGCGATGAAGTGAACTGTGTGCTCGACTAGGAGCTGAGCGGTGTGGGCTACAATAGCATGGGTAGAGCTGGAAGGTGACCTGCGCGGTGGCGAGGACGACAAGAATCAAGCAACAGGGGCCAACAGGCGTGGTGGCCACTGACAGGGCCGACCAGAAGTACGGTCCCTACAAAAACACAGGGCACAAAAGATATGGGGGGGGGGGGGGGGGGGCAGGGTATTTTTAAACCCCCCCCCCCAAAATATTTTCGCAGATTTTGTTTTGAAAAAATAATTGAAATAAAATTTTGCAAAATATTTTTTTTTTTCGAAAATCCGTACCGTACCGTACCTACCCGAATTGGGTAAAAAATTCCTCTGATGCCCCAAAATGCACTTTCACCAAATATAGGCGAATTTATACTTAATTTTTATGGAAACAACCTTCTGGACTCAATTGTAAGATTTAAATCGTTGTATGATGCCTCCAAAATGCGCATCTCCTCAATTTGAATATGAAGCATTCCAAAATGTCTCCCAAAAACTAATCAATGAAGCCCCAATGACTCTGATTCCATGTGAGAATTTGACAAGATCAAGGGCACAATGAAAATCACAAATAAGAGAGATAATAGTTTGACAAGAACAAATTGTATTCTCATCAATATAAAAATATGATCAACTAGATTAACTAATACAAGAGAGATGAGCCTTCTTATATAGGCAAGGCCATATGGATATGTGAGTACACAATCATGACATGTGGCTCAATGAGAAACAAGGGTAGGTAGGAGAATTAGTAAAATATTCCACAAGAGGTGGATCACCCACCGAAGGTGGAATGTAACAACAAGATAAAACCACAAAAGGTAGAATTTCTCCTACAAACATCATCCCTATGTGCACACTTCCCTAAGTGTCTCATATCCAAACTATGATGCGATGCATTATCCCAAGTCAACTTAAGTAAAGTGTAATTATATCCGATAAGAATAAGTAACTGCACCAACAACTACCCTATCAAAAACACCAAAAGAACTGAAAAACAAAAATAAGCTGCAAAAATGCAAAAAGATAGATATGGAACCCTAAAATGTTGCAAGAAAAAATGCAAGAGTATCCTGCCAAAAATGCAGTAAAAACTAATAAAAACACAATAGGATTAAACAAAAACATAATAGAATGAAAGTTGCAAATTTGCAACCCAAAATTCCTAAGAACAAAAAAGCAAGAATATTATGCAAAAATGTAATAAGATAAGACAAAAACACATCAATATCTTGCAAAAATGCCGAAACGAAAAATCATCGCAAATTTGACTTGCAACTTTAAAAAATACTTTAAAACTCAAAGAAAATGATTAGCGTCAAGAGACAAGAGTCCCACTAGGCATGGCAAAATGTGTATGCTGAATATTGACCTATTTGTAAACCCTAATACGATCCAATCAAAACCTTAGATCTACAAATTCATTCAATGGAACTATAGTTTCCCACCTTGCTTCCTGAATTATAAGAAAGGGTGCATCGTCTGACCCATTTGACTGGAACAAAAGATATATACAATCAAGATCTATAAATGGGTCCATTTCTCTCTTCCTGCGTAAAGGGGTTGGAGTCCAACAATCAGGACTCTTTCGAAGCCAACTCTTCATTAGAAGTTGGACATGACCTTACTGGCTGTGTTGACCTTTTAGGATTTGGACCTACAATCAATAGAGAGATCTACCATGCAATGTAAATAAATCATAAAACCATAGTTACTATACCTTCACATCCATGGTAGGCTTGTTGCCATTGTTCTCCTATCCTCCAAGATCTTGTATTATGATGTTTGCTCTCAAATTTGTATGCACTTACACAAGAAATCAAAGAGGAATGAATGTGATTGTGATGATGTATGCTCTAGATAGATTTTGGTAGAGTATAGGGATGCTCAATCTATGTGTGATCGGGAACGAGGGGAGGAAGCCTCTTTTATAAAGACCATCCTAAAAATGGAGGGGTTTAGATTAAGGGGTTAACTTGTGAATGACTAGGATCGCATAGATGAAAGAGAATCAATATGATTGAAGGGTAGGTAAAGATGAAGGAGGAGATTAAGAGGTGAAAAGGTAAAAGATAAGAGTGAATGAGATTAAGAGGTTAATTTGGAATTGAGGGATGTGATTAAGCAATGGGTTGACTTGGGATAAAGCACAAGTGAATGAAGAGACAATTGAAACTTATCACATGCCTACAATTTTAAATTATGACCCATGTAAACAAGATGAAGGGTTAGGATTAAAGAGGAAAAAGGTAAGTGAATTAATTAATTAAACAAAAGTATTCATTTAATTAATAAAGGAAAGGGGCTAGATAAATTAAATAAATACAATATTTATTTAATTTAGGAAAAAAGTTGAAATTAAATAAATAATAAATATTTATTGAATTAGAAAGAAGATGCTTAGTGAATTAATTAAATAAATTAAAATACTTATTTAATTCATAGTGAAAGAGGCTTACAAATTAATTAAATAAAGAAAAGTATTTGTTTAATTAATAGAAGACAATAGAACAAAATAAAATAAATAATATAAAAAATATACAAAAATAGTAATATCTTAAGAACAATAATTTAATATTGATCACAATATCATAATATAATAATAATTTAATATTAATTACAATATAATAATATAATTATTTTTGAAGTGAAATAATGAACAAATACGATATCTTTCGACGTACTTTACCTATATTTCTTTAAAAATAGGTATACTAGTTTTATTTTAGAAACTCATCAATCTAAAAACCCTCAAAATTCTATAATTTTATCTTTATGTTAAAACATAAAGATCTTAAATTTATTTACAATTTTAAAAATAATTTATAAGTATATTGCTATATAACTAATTAGCAATATTAAGCTAAATTAATAAATCAAATAATTAATTAATTGTTATAAAAATATTATATTATTCAAAATAATAAACAATATCAAAATATTTTATTTCAATTGGTTAAGCACAATTGATGAGGGTGATGGTATGTTCCTTGATTATATCATCCATCACTATTCAAACCCTTGGATACACAATACAGAAGATGAGACCACAATCATACCCTAGACAAATTTGATGAAAAACATATACCTGACTCCTTAACTCTCAATGATGAGGTATCAATATATGCTCATATACACAATTTCTATTCAAAATATTTATTTCTAATATAAAATCCTCCATAAAAAAACAATAAACATAAATTTACTATAATATCCTATTGAACAACCATTACACTCTTAAAAACAACAAATACTAATTTATTAACCTATAAATCTTTTTAGAGGGTTTGTTTAAACATAAATTTACCATAATATCCTATTGAACAACCATTACAACTCTTAAAAACAACAAGTACTAATTTATTAACCTATAAATCTTTTTAGAGGGTTTGTTTTGTAAATTAGAGGTGATCCTTATTCTCACATACAATAAAATGGTTGAACCGTTCTTGAAGAGAGACGAGCCAGTGCTGAAGACCCTAGGTATTCAAAAAATTAGTGAATGCATTCGACACTTGGAACAAAATTTTCCTCCCCATTTGTACGAGGCCGTTCAAATAAATCACTGGACTTGATCGGCCATTGAACTCCATCTGAAGATGGCACTAAACAGGGCTTTCGTTAAACACCATTTCAAGACAGGCATGTATTCCTCCATCTTGCTGCTCAGGTTTTTTCACCGGAACAATCCTTATCGAAGCTATCTGAATGCAAGTCCTTCGTCAGAGCAATCTGATTTCCACAACTGTATATCGAGACTCTGTACAAACAACAATGATGTAAAATTAGCCCTTGTCCAAGTCAAAAAGATGTTAACTAGAGATTTCATTCCTGCATTCTCAACCTGCAATCTAGTTCTTGCAGCCCTAACTCGCATCAAGGAATACAAAGCTGCATTACAACTATATGACCTCATGCTCAAGAAAGGGGTGACTCCCACAATTGTCACCTTCAATATAATCCTCAATTGTTATTTTGAGTTTGGCCAAGCAGACAAGGCTTCACAATTTTTTATGAAAGTACAAGAACTGGGTTATTCTCCTTCTGATGTGACTTTGGGCACGATGGTAAAGGGGCTTTGCAAAGCAGGGAAGGTTCTAGATGCCATGGAGTTTTTCCACATAAACATTCTCTTAAAAGGTCTCAGTCCCAATGTAGTTACTTACAATACGTTGTTGGATGGGCTTTGCAAGCAGGGGCCTAAAGAATTTAAATCTGCGATGGGGCTTTATGGTCACATGGTTAAGGCAGGGGTAGATCCCACCTTTGTTACTTTCAATATCATTCTGAATTATTACTGTGAGTGTGGCCAGATTGGATCTGCTTTTCAAATTTTAAAGCAAATGGATGAAATTGGTTGTGATCCTAGTGTTGTCACTTTTGGCACGATAATCAAGGGGCTCTGCAAGTTGGATAGAGTGGAGGATGCTATGAAGATTTTGCGCAGAATGATGCGGAGAGGCCACAGAGTTGATGTTGTTCTGTACAATACATTGATGGCCGGACTATGTAAAGCAAAGAATGTGCGAATGGCAGCTAGTTTGTATGAAGAAATGCTGGAGGAAGGTATTAGTGTTTGCCTCTTATAGTTTTAATTAGTGATATTGTAATGCTCCTTTTTGGGATATTCCTGATTTTTAGTCCTGCAAACAATATTTATTACTAAAAACTGATATTAGTAATCTTAAGTAACAAGAAATTATGATAATATTCAAATCCATATATCAAAGCATCATAATATTTAGATCAATAAATCATAGCATCATTAATACTTGAATCAACACATCATAGCATATTCCTCATGACTTTCTTGGAAATGCTTGCAAGCCGCAACCTCAAGGCTGGTTGTCCTTGTACTGCGAGAGCATGGAAGGTGGGCCAACTTTCTATCCCTCAGTTCACCTTGGAGGCTGGCCGTCCTCCTTGATCAAGCCCAAGAGCATGGAAGGCTGGTCGTGCATTCCACCTCTTGGCCCATGAGCATGGAAGGCTGGTTGCCCTTTCACCTCTCGTGAACTCGAAAGTCGGGCCGTCCTTCCTATTTGAAATACATTTCACAAATCCAAGGCATAATTTCTAAAGGAATTTGCTAGATTATTTCTAATTAAATGCCTCTTAATGAATTAATAGATTTATTGTCAAATGGCTGCTACAAATTATTTTCTGAATGTTTTTTGTTGCTGCTCTCTATCTATATTCTGAATTGATGTTTTGGATAATTGATATTTGAATGTTTGAGACGTGGACAACTGATTGATTGATGGATTGCTGTTGAAGATTGATTGACTGATTGAATGAATTCCTTTGATTGGATGATTCGAGGTATTGATGAGTGATAAGGTAATGGATGTTGGTTTAATATATTGCTTAATGATGATTGAATGAATGGTGATTTGGTACGTTTGCTTGATGGATGGATTGATGAGTGATGATGTATTGATGTTTGCTTGAAATGATCTCCATATATATATCTTTCTTATGGAAGAGTCACAGCCTTTCTCACACCATCACTACTCTTGAAAACGTAATTTAATATACTTGCAATGTCACATAATGTTCTATTCCTAATTGATAGATTGAATGCTTGTTTGATTTATGAATTGATGATTTATTCAATGATTCTCTCAGGGAAGTGATTTTCCCTTTATATCTATTTATTTAAGGAGTGACCACCCTTCAGAAGTAACGAGTCACCACCCTTCACAAGAAATGAGTCACCACCCTTCATTGCTGAATTTGAGAATAATAATTTATTTTTGAATTGAATTCTTTCATTCCCAATTTATGATTTAATTATTCCTTGCTTGAAGATCTTCTCCCAAGGAAATGATCTCCCTTTTATATCTTATTCTTGAGGGAGTCACAACCTTTCATGATTTCTGCCCTTTGAAAGAGTCACAACTATTCATCTTTGATTGCTGTCTTTTGGGAATAATCATTTATTTCCAAATTGATTGATTGCTTCCTTCTCAGTTAATTATTGATGGATTTCCTTCTCAAATGAAATGATTTCTCTTCTATATCTCATGTTTGAGGGAGCCATAACTCTTCATTTCATGCTTTTTGACCTTTCATTAATCTTAATTATATCATATCTTTATAATATTTTTTATATTTTAATTATTATTATTATTTATTGTTAAATCTCATTTCAAAAGGGCACATTACAAATTTATATACCAAAGTGTAGTGCCTATGACAGGTGTGCCTTTTCAGCTGTATGGATTGATAATGTACTAATCTCTTCAATTTCTGAACATCTATCTTGAAACAACTGTATTTGATTTACTTTTCCTAACATGTTGTTTTTGGTTCATAACATCTAGCTATTGACAAATTGGATCACTAGATGTTTCGAAAATGAGAACATGTGCAAATAATCTCAAAAAATGTTTCATCAATGTTCAATGCTAATTTATATTTTATCCTCAATGATTATAACTCAACACATGGTCTGGTTTGTACCAGGTATTAATCCAGATATTTGGACATATACTACTTTGGTGGACGGGATGTGCAAGGATGGTCTAGTGAAGGAAGCTCAGATGCTTTTCAATGATATGGAGGAACGAGGTTTTAGTCCAAATGATATCACATACACTGCACTTATTGATGGATATTGCAAGGAAGGCAATGTACCGGCAGCAAGGAAACTTTTTGGCAAGATTTTAAAAAAAGGCCATGCCCCTGGATTAATAATGTACAGTGCTCTGATTGCTGGGATGTGCAATGAAGGTAATATTGATGAGGCTCTGAGATGCTTTCTGGAGATGCAGGATAAAGGTATCAATCCTGATGATATCTTGTATGGCACTTTGATGAAGGGATTATTGAAACATGGCAGAGAAACTGAAGCCATGAAACTCTTTAATGAGATGGTGGAACAAGATCAAACTTTTAATTATATGGCTTGTTCTTCATAATGCCAAATCTTATTACCTTAATCAGAACCTTTCTTCAGGAGTGTGACTGCCATTTGAGCTTACATGTCAGCTACCTACAACAGGCATTGATTTTTTTTCAAGTATGGTCCACCAAGGTTGTTGGTACTACGACCCCATCTTGGATGTGGGTAGTCAAATACAGAACATCCATTGGGAATTAAACCCAGGTCTTTTGCATGGAAGCACACCAACTTGTCTGGTACAGCCTGACAGATGTTGAGAGAAATTTGATAATTCAATGGGTACAGTGCATATAAAGGTCAATTTCAGCATCTAATCAAGGTATCTTCTATGCCATTCTTGCAATTAGCAAAAGTTTTCTCACTTTAACATACATTTTTTTTATAACTTAGTAAGTCTGCATGCCATTGTCATTCTGTAAGTAGCTTGGAATCAATGTTTAATCCGTCATTTCCTATGCTTTTCTGTGTATGATGTGTTTTTGGATCGGAATGCATCCTAGATATGTCTTGGTTACATATCTGAGCTGTTCCTGTACCCAATGACAACATGAGTGATGTTGGAAAGCAAATCATACTGTACAAATTTGCCAACATGAATCTGAGAACTTGTTGTAAAATTGCTTGCTTTTTGTGTACATTTTTTTTAAGGATAACAGCCTTGTTGTCTCAAATTGAGTAGTTTTAAGTGCTGAAATGTAAATGTATATTACAAGCATTAATAAGAGTGAAGACTGAGAAGTCATCTCATCAGAAACAGAGCATACACAGAAATCTTGAAAAAATCCAATAGGGTAACTGGTAAACAGCTCCATGAAGAGTGAGGTATAAGCCTCCTTAAGCCACCATTTTCTCTTAATGTTTGCAAATGACTTGTTTCAAATTCTCTGGAGACACTTTGCAACAACAACAGTATTCCAACACCTGCAAATTAGCTCTTCAACTTGCTGAAACATGCACTGTTACCTTTATCCAACTCCCTAAGTATTATGTAATGCTCCAACTATTATTACATCTGTACATTAATGGATGATGGACAAACCAATATTTTTTTACGTTACATTTTGACAGACACATGCCATAACTCGCACTCACACACAATGATGTTGCCAACATAGAATAACATCACAAACCAAGCGTAAGGTTAACCACCGTGAACTTAGAATAAAACTAGTGGAAGACTTTATACGATCATTGTGGTTGACACCAACATGATGAAAAACAGAGGAAATATAGTCTCCTCACAATTGATGATAGAGTGCACCGCTCACAACATTGTCACAATAGGGGGAAAGAATGGAAAGCATGTTATGCTAAAATTCACCCTTCTCATATCCAAGCCTACACCCAGGCATGTGCCTAACTCAAAAGAATAAACTCACATCACTAAAGCATTCTCTTGACAAGTTAAGAGTGATTGGTTGGAAGGGAAATATGACCACTCACCTAGGTCTATTGAGAGATCGACTACGTATATGCAGCCTAGAAACAACAAAAGGTACAAGATGGCATGGCAAGACATCAAACTAAGTTGATTAAGGGTAGATAGACCTGAAGGGTCGATTCCCTTATGGGAAATTTTTCCAAGAAACCTCAACAATAACTCATTGTTGTCAAATTGCCCTTGAGGGACCAAATTGCCACTATTTCCAGCCCAAATTGTCCTTTTTGCCACAAGCGATTTGAAGTAGGAAACATGCCCGAAAAGAACAGTTGGGTCTTGACAAATCTAGACATGGTCAATGGTTCTTCTAATGGACGACCAATTTAACCAACCCCAAAATCTAAGCTTTAATGACAAAACAACCTCCGAGATCAAAAATTCATTTACCAAGAGATGGTCAAGCCTAAGCAAGCCAAAGGACCTAAATCATGTTTCCACACGTAACTTTTAACCAATTAAATTTGGGTTTAAACCAAAAATACCGTTGAATTTCATTCATCCACAACATTATTTCTATTGATAAAAAACATTCAATTTCACGCTTTCTAAAAAAATGAAGAAAATGAAATTCATCTTGCTCAGATGAAATTTCTAGTTACACGAGCATTTCACTCATTTTCTATAATACAATAACTGTTAGAAATTCAAGCCTGCATCCAATGAATACATGGATGGGGATTTTTCAAAATCATTTATAAGCCCAAAAGCATCAATTACACAATGTTAACTTTTTAAAGTGTACAACTTCCACAACAACACAAGTTCTAATTGCTCAAGTTACAACAACTGTGAGATGAAATGAAATCCTTGCACAATCTCTAAGAAGCTCCAATGCACAAACCAATGGTGCTCAACACCACCCAACCATGCGGGATCTTGAGGCCCAACTATTATAATAGTATATGAACACCATAATTATCACATATTAATGACACAAAAGACTGGCCATAAACACACAAGCAACATGGTTTTCTCAACAGATGAAGAATCACATTTGATTCCAATGAGAAGGATGATTTATCCACTTTAGCACTTTAATATCCAAAGGTGAATCTTGGAAACATACTACACCTAGATTTATTGTATCCAAGGTTGGCTTGAAGGTAGACCATGCCTAGATCTTTAATATCTAAGGTGGCTAAGAATAACACTACACCTTAGATCTCTATTATCCCAAAGGTGAGTAAGAAGATGCATTCTACCTAGATCTCTAATAGTTGAGGTGAGTAAGAAACTGCTCCAAGCCTTCTATTAATACCAACCTACACAATTAAGGAAAATACTTCTACAATTGGCCCCCAACATAGGACAAATTGGGTTTTCTCTCACCACCAATTTCCCACCTACAATATTTCACTACCCTTTTTTATCTCTAAAGCCACAAAATAACATACTAAAAATAAGGTTTAGAAATAATCTATTCAAATTATTCAGGAACCATATGCATGCCAGGTCCACCATTGATGGATCTTGAAGCTTTTTACACAAAAACATGAAACTCCACAATTCAAAAATTGAATCATATCCTTTTGATCTAAATAGCAAGGAGGTCACATTTTTATCATCATGTAGATTTTATAAGGCTTTGCAAGGTTTCATGGAACACTTTACATTTTTTTCAAAAGTAAAACCCCCAATCTAAGATTTGCACAACTCAGAGAAATCTAATTCCAATTGGAAAACTAAGAGTGCCCTTTAGATTTAAGTAGGCTAGGGATTACACTTTTATCAACACATAATTTCCTTACAAAATTTACAAGGGACCGAGTGCAATTTACATATTTTTCAAAATGAAAACCTCCAATTTAAATTTACACATCAAATGAAATCTATTCCCATTCCAAAACCCCAACAAACCTATTTTTCACAATGGAATCCGGAAAGGCTTTAACAACATAGTTTCTATATTAAGCTATTAACTTAAATTTGAACCAATTTCTTACAATTTTACAATTAATAATACAAGGAAAATACCTTATTGCAATCCACAAACACTAAGAAGGTAAATCCTCTTCTCTTTCACAATCAATCTTTTAACAAGCACAATCCAAGCCTCCTTTCTAACACAAGCTAGGGATGAAGAAATGCTCATTTTATCTATTATTTTTTCTCTCAAATTGAAAGTTGCATGATGCATTATCAAAGAAATGAATCCCTTTTACATAAATATCAATCCCAAATAACAATGACCCCTTTTTCTCCTTTTCACGCTCACAACTTTTTTATTATTTTGAATTACAAGATAATATGTATTATCTCAAAAAATATATTTTTCAAATCAAACTATCTAATATCAGTCAATTTATCTAATATGACCTCTTTATCTTGCATAGAAAGTCAATTTGCACCTTTTTGATAAGTTAGGAACTTTCCTAAGACATACACATAGGAAACCCACTTCATTTTTGCAATAGAAACATAAAAATAATAGTTTGATACCTTTAAATTCCCTATTTTAATTCCAAATGTCACCCTTAACATTTCAAATGCATTCTAAGTCACATTTCACCAAGCCATTTAACTGATATCACTGTTGGCAACCAACATGCGCATAAGGAAATAATCGAAAAATGCAAGAATGCAAACATGGTAATGGACTAGAACAATGGTGGTGCAGGGGCACCCTCTCATGCAACTATGCCCAATTTTGGGTTTTTGTCTCGTTTTGTAAGGATTGATGTAAATAAGGTCATTTTGGACCATTATAGAGCATCTAGGGTCATTTGTGAAGTTTTGGGGTTAATTGGTTAAAAGTTGCAAAAGTTGCTCATTTGCTGTCAATGTTGTCAATGACAACTTTTTGAAAAGTTGTTAAATGTCAGTTGAGGGTCGGTTTGAGGTTATAACTGGTTTGTATAGGCATAAATAGGCCTTATGTTGAAGGTATAGCTGTGTTAGAGATCAAAGATGCAACGTCCCCTATTTATCTAGTGGATTCAATTCCTTTATCTACCTTGCATCGGTTCATTGACTTCCGTTTTCTTTTCATGATCGCTTTGGTGGCTGTCGGTGAGATTTCATGTTTATGTGGTTGTTGGTGAAGATGGTGTCTTTTCTTCTTACATCGTGGGGTCTCTTCATTTGCAATTCAATGCTTTATATTCATGGCTCTTTCATTTCCGTGGGTCTTCTTCTTCGGCAGATTGATGGTTATGTGGCTTCTCATTTTGTTTGAGAGAAAGTTGAGAATAATGTGTATGAAGTCATGATATATGAGATGTAGCATTTGACTTCATTGTTATGATTGATTTGTGAAGAATCAAATTTATCTTATTGTGATTGATAGTAATCTGAAACTTTCAACAGTTGTATTCATTTTCAGATATATAATAAAGTTCATTTTTGAGTGGGCTGGGTTTTTCACCCTTAGGTGGAGGGTTTTCCTAGGATAAGTTCTTGTGTTTGTGTTGTTCATAAGTTTAGTTTTCTGCTATCTATTTATTCTGGTTCAAATTTAACAATTCACACGACCCAAGGGTTGGTATGATTGTAGATGAGATTTTGCACAATAAAACTTATCAATTTCTGCACTTTTTTCTAACGTACCAGTCTGCAAATCTTGTTGGTACGGATTGGATTTGTAATTTGAGAATCTGAGATCACTTGGGAATGGAAGTTCTTTGAATCTACTTCAATTTGCTTTTTGTTTCATTCAATTTCATCGAGTATTAAGCAAGATATTGTAAATTCTTCCCAGACTGGTAGAAACCCTATCTAGGGTAGCCAGTGGGCTAAATAATTATGTGGTTGAGTCCATCGGTGAAAAACTCTAAAAATGGATGGAGAGACTTGTATTCATGTCTTGTATTATATGTCAAGCTTGCAGGGGTTGGTGAGAAGGTTTACACTTGTGATGAGGCACTAGAGGGTCTGATATCTCTATGTATCAGACTGTGGAGGATAGAAAGGCTGGAGAAACACTTTAAAAGGAGACAAAAGTTTGGCTTACCTTTTGTATGATGGTAAAAGGGATGTGAGGGGACCCTATGCACCAAATCAACTTGGCTGAAGGCCATTTTGTGAAGCAAGAACAAAGATATGATTGACTGTTCTAAAAGGACAGACTGTGACAATTTACGGTTACCAGCACTAATGCTGCAAAACAAAGTCTTGTTGGGAGGTTTTGGGGGTTGGAAGTCCTAGTGACTGATACTAGTACCTGTGCAGGTTCCCCAAGTCAGGCTCAATGGTTTCTCCCAAGGCATAAGCGTGTTGATTTGGCCTTTGGCCATCAATGTTGACAGTCCTAATTGCTAAGGACAAGTATTTACCAATGATAGTGTGTGTGGCAGTGTTGGGAGTCACCAATTTGTACTTGTTATGATGTCACAAGCCCAAGACCAGTGTACCATGTTGTTCACATTGCCTTATAATGTTGGTTCAAGCCTTGAATGGTGATCAAGTCTAGAAACCAATAGGTGTGTCCAAGGGTGTCTATAAGGGATAGATTATGGAACCATTGTCATTCTGAATTGTAACATTTTAGAGTGTCCTTCCTTTGCATCAAATGGAGATCCAGAATCACAAATGATTTGGATAATTTTTCATCAGTTAGGTATGTCACATGTCCAATCACCACACATGGAGCAAGACGGGTAGGCAAAACATCTGTTAGACTCCAATTGGCATGATACAGATAGATGAAGCAACATGTAATAACCAACATGAAATATCCATAGGCAAAATCATATTTAAGTGTAAATCAAATCATTAATATAGCACCATCATAATGAATAATATATATCTATATTTATATATTCATTCACTATGTTGGAAACCACACGAGATCACCAACCAATACAAAACAACATAGAGAATCATATATAATATTTGATTCTCAGCTACAAAATGAAGAGAAAGGTACACATGCCTGAACCTTACATGTTAGCTTAAGAAGGAAACAATGCAACTTACACAAGTTCGTTCATTCTTCTTACAAGTTGTCAAGGGATATATTTATATTACAAGAGCACAAGAAGGCTTCTAAGAGAAGCCCAACATTCTCCGGAGTTCAAAAATGCTTGAATTCCAAAAACTTTAGCTCCTCTTGAACCTGTGGACTATGCAGTTTTTCTAAATAGGGGACAGTTTCTTTCAGCTGAAACTGTTGTGAGAACCTTAATTTCATGGTGAGTATTTTGGCTGGGTACAAAATTGTCATTGATGACTGTTCCATATCCTGATGCAAGTCTTTTGATTATGAATCACTCAGAGGATTCATATATCCATTTTATCCTGTCAATTTGTCTTTTTATGCATGCCACACCCAGTAATCAAATCACAGCACCTGCAAACTGAATATTTTTTGTTAGGCATTTAGACTGTTGGTTTGCTTCTGTCTTAAGAATATCTGGGATTGATTTACAGTTGTTCATCAACAGCACTTGCTTGTTGCTATTGCCATTACTTGGTTGAAAATATTCCAGATCTTCCCCAAATAGTGGGAGGATTCCTTGATGATACTGTACACTTATCATGTGGCGCTTTCTAGGAAGAATTTTTGTCCCCTCAAAAGCTTATGTATTTGAAAAGGCGAGGAAATTCCTTCTATGGATTTTTTTGAACAGGTGGTTCCAACCTTGCTACTCGAATGACTGAACCTCTTCTGAGTTCTTTTTAATTCTGTATCGTTTAAGCTGTCCATGCTCAGATGAAGACTGTATGCTTCTCCAACACGGATTCACCCTTGTATTCTTAGGTGTCTTGGCTCTTTCCTGTGCTATATGTGGCAGTCTTGTATTTTTTTTCTTTTTACTATTTGTCATGCCCCATTCCCCTTTGATCAGATGTAATGAATTATTTATACTGTAATAATAAGCATTTTTAAAACCTATCCTCAACTAATTTTGCTGATCTATCTTAAATGAATCGCTGTTATACTTACATCATAATCAAGGAAAGAAAATTGTCTTGAATCCAAGACTTCACAATTTTCACATCGGCATTCTTTATCTCAGATTATTTTTTTATTTTTTTCATTTTTTTGGTTGGTAATTGCTTTTGATTAACACCTCTCTTGGCATCATTTTTTTTCCTTTGATCTTCTCCTCTCCTGGTTCTTCTCTCTTCTTCGATCTCCCATCTTGGTCTCTTATCTTGTCGCTCCTTACTCTCCTTATCACACCAAGCTCAAGCACCTCCTTATTGCTCCTAATGATCTCCTTATCACTCCACACCTTATCTCTTTGACACGCTGAGCACTCCTTATAACTTCGCCACCCTTTGCTCCTTATCTGTCTGCGCCAACAATCTGCTCCTTATCACTCCATTTCAGCATCTGCTCCATCTCCCTCTGTAGCCATCCACTCCATATCACACTGTCTGTGCCAAGGAACTGCTGCGGATACCTCCTTCGAGCATCGTCCACTCCACCGTGCATCCTGCCAAATCAACCATTCCACAGTGGCAGCATACGAGACACCTCTATTCTACATCAGTAAATTTCCACAATCCATTCGATTGAGTGTATGCTTCTGGATTCGATTGTGTGAGAATTTTTGCATCAACGTTTTGGATCATGGAGTGTGATCTGAAACGTTGATGCAAAAATTCTCACACAATTGGATCCAGAAGCATACACCACCTCTATTCTGCTCGCATCACACAGTATTGACAATGACACAGTCGCCATCATCACCTGGGACTGACCATTGAGCACACCATCCGTACATTCTTCAGCCACCAAGCACGCCTGGGAGAGATTTGAACCTGTGACCACAGTATTAACACTGTTTGCAACTCCCCATTGCACTGTGGGGTCAACCCCCTTTATCTCAGATTATTATTAAGTTTTCTTGCCTAATATTAATAATGCTGTTCATGTACCTAACTAACCAATTAGTAGTATAGAACTTTATGTGTTGTTTTGCTAACTAACACATTGCTTAAGGGCGCCGATTGTTTGATAGAAGGAACTGATTCCTTAAAGAAAGAGAGGTGACTCTTCCCTCTAAGATGCCATCCTTGGCATCCATAAATAGAGGAGTCGGGCCTTAGCACAGGACAGGTTTGAAATAGGAGAAAGAAAAATATAGAGCAGAGTGTGTTGGAGCGCAGAAAACGTAAAGGAAGAGAATTATCCACTTGTAGGATCAAATGTCTGCATCTTAGATAGGACAGCCTAGGATCAAGGACAAACTACATCTCATACGAGGAAGGCAGCAAAGCATCACTTCCTGGTTTGCTGTATCACACCTGTGCACCATTGCTGATGACAATTACATAACTTTTGGAAATCCCATTAGATAATATTGCTAACTGATTGCACAGAATGTTATGAGTATAGTTAAGGAACATCATTTATAATATGCAAATTCTAATTTATATACATCTGGTTTCTTATTCATTGTAGTACATGAATTCCACTAAGCAATCTAATCTTAGGCTAGTGACAGTCCAGAGGAAATAATTCTTGACATTATGGTTATTAGGACATTAATACCATTATTGCAGCATTATTGGTGAATGTCACAACTCTATTAATATTAACAGCATATTAATATTCTAATAAGGAATTGTTTTTAACAGTAGTTTATCTTGTGGGAGAGGTAGGAGATGTAATGGAGGGGCGATTGAGTGACTTTTAAGCGGGCCATTCTAGAACGACCCAGGGTGGCGTCTAGGACCTTGAGGAGATGTTATGGAGGGGTGATTGAGTGACTTGTAAGCGGGCCATTCTAGAACGACCTAGGGTGGCGTCTAGGACCTTGAGGGCCCTTACCTTGAGGAGTCATGTAACCCAGTTACAATCTCTTCCTCAGCTCAAGACTTGTTAGCATTGGAGAAGAGGATTTGAGGGGTAAGCTAGCATGAGCTGCCAAGTGGAGCAAGAGGGTTGAAAGAGGCAACCTCTCTTGGCCTTGGTGTAGAAATGGCTCTAAGCAAGCTCTTCCAACCTCCTTCCCCAACTTTGATATGTGTAGCATTAATGGTAGTTTAGTTAGGCATTTCACCTAACACTAATGATGAGATAAATATATATGTATATGCATAGTTTTTCTTGGCTTTTGTGCAAGATCTACAAATAGGAGTTCATTTTATTAAGCAAGATATTGTTTGGTAAGTCAAACCCTAACTTGATTTATGAATTTATGTTTTTTTAGATAAAGTTATTGCAATTTGGGAAGGGGACATTACAAGTGGTATTAGCACAAATTTCCTGTCTTCCTGTTAAGAGTAGTTAATGCAAACCTACCAAAGAAGGGGGATTAGATCCACTATGGGTGAGCAATTGGGCAACGAATTGAGGGCTTTCATGGAACAAACAAATCAAACTCTTATTAGTCAAAATGAAAAGTTCAACAGAACAACCCAACTCCTCCTACAAACCATCCAAAGCATAAATATTAATAACAATACTAGATCCAATTATAACCATGGTAGGGATACCCATTCAAATTCTTCTGAAAATGATCAACCCACAAGGGCGTCAACCCTTAGACCTACTAGGCCTCCCTTCTTACCAAGAGAAGAACACATGCTAGAAGAAGAGGAACTAACTTTTGATAGTGTAGAGGATCTTGCTGAAATATACTCTAGGTTAGACCCTGAGGTACAAAGAAGCATATCCTTCAGAGATTATTGTTAAGTGAAAACCAAGGTCAACCCTAATAGGAGACGAAGACATGCTGATAGAGACTTCAAGGAAAGGATAAATAAGATGATCATTCCAACTTTTGATGGATTTGGGAAGTACACGACAAGGTCGTGGGTCCAAAAACTAGATGCCTACCTATCACTTAGTTCTATGACCGAGGAGAATGCTATTAAGTTCGTTGTGCTCCATTTAGTAGGGATAGCCCATGATTGGTAGCACCATGGCCTCATTACTTAAGGCCATCAGCAAATTACCACCTATGATGAGTTACCCAAAATCTCATCACAAGATTCGACCCAAAACACCCCAAGTGGTGCTTTAAGGAACTCACTCAACTAAAGCAACTTGGAACAGTTGAAGACTATGTCGTTGAATTCCAAAAATTAGCTATGATGGTACCTGAAATCTCTCAAAGAAGAGTCACATATTTATTTGTGGAGGGACTAAAGGAGTCAATCAAAAGTATAGTAAGTGCCTTCGACCCCCCAAATCTAGAGGAAGCAATCCAAAAAGCTATGAAGTTCAAGGCCAATCCCTTCAAGGACAAGTCTAAAAACTTTCCATCTAAAGAACCCTCTAAGTATCCCCATAGGAATGAGAGTCATAAGTCAGAAAATAAGGGGTGAACATGTTTCTTTTGTAAGGAAAAATGGAGGTCGGGTCATTCATGCCAAACAAAGAAAGCCCAAAAACAAAGAGATGACCTAAGGAAAAAGAACTTGTGCATTAAATACAAGGAACCGTGGGGCAAAGATCATCAATGCAAAGAAGGACAAGTGCACACAATAGAGGCAAGTTCCAATGAGAAAACTAATGAGAACTCGAGCAAAAGGGTAAAATATGATGTTGAGGTAACTGGGATCTTAGCAATCATTTCCCAACTCTTTGAGCATAGAACCCTTAGAATTAAGGGCACTCTTAAAGGACAAAAGGTAATTGCTCTAGTAGATAGTGGGGCTTCCCACAATTTTATTAACAAGAACCTAGTATCAAAAAGAAAGTTAGAAGCCAAAGAGTTTAAAGGTTTCAAAGTAGCCCTAGCAAATGGATCCATTGATCAATGCACCAAAATCATTCCCCAACTAGAGATCAAGGTGGGAGACCAGACCATCAAGGGAGACTTCTATGTAGTTACATTAGAAAATGATGTAATATTGGCAACACCTTGGATTCTCTTTTTGGGACGCTTCACCATGGACCTCCCAAATTTGGAAATTTGCTTTCAACACAATGGGCAAGATGTCACATCAAAAGGACTACTAGATGGTTCTCCAAAAATGGGTTCATGTAAAAGGATGGAGAGAATCCTTAGGCATGGTCAAGGAGAATGGGTTGCATAGTGTATGATCGTCGATAAGTCTTCCTCCCAAGAGCAAGCCATCCACATAGACATTCTTCCTATTTGAGAAAACACAAGAAGGTCTTTGAGGATATTCCCTCAGGTCTTCCCCCAAGAAGAGGGCTTGAGCACACTATAGAATTAGAAGGAGCCAAACTCGTGATCACCACCCCTATAAACATCCCTACAGATTTAAGGAAGAAATTGAAACTCTATCAAGGAGTTGCTAGAAATGGGACATATTTAGCCAAGTTCTAGTCCTTTTGCATCTTCGGTGGTACTTGTCAAGAAGAAAGATGGTATTGTGAGCATGTGTATAGATTATAGAGCTTTAAACAAAAAGACAATCGAAAATTGATATCCCATACTAAGGATAGATGAATTGATTAATGAATTTCATGGAGCCAGGTATTTTTCCAAGATCAATCTACGATTGGCATACCACCAAATAAGGATGAGAGAGGAAGATTTACCTAAGACTGCCTTTAGATGTCATTATGGGCATCTTGAGCTTCTAGTCCTTTGGCCTCACCAATGCCTCGACCACCTTTCAATCATGCATGAATCTTGTCTCTCAAAAACAACTAAGAAAATTCCTACTTGTATTCTTTGATGATATTCTTATCTATAGCAGAACATGGGAGGAGCACCTCCGACATATTGAAGAAGTTTTAAGTATCTTGGAAACAAAATCCTTGTTTGTTGAAGCCTCAAAATGTGAGTTTGGTCTAGAGGAGATTCTTTACTTAGGTCACAAAATCCATGCAGAGGGAGTAAGCACAGATGAAGAAAAGATTAGAGTCATCAAAGAATGGCCAAAACCTAAAACCCTAACCCAACTTAGAGGCTTTGTGGGGCTATGTAGCTGTTATAGGCATTTTGTTGAGGGCTTTTCCAAGTTAGCCGCACCCCTCACAGACTTAACCAAAAAGGGAGCTTTCGTGTGGAGTGAAGTATTACAACAAGCTTTTGAGAGGCTAAAAGAGGTAATGAGTTCATGCTCTATCTTGGCCATCCCCGACCTTACACTACCCTTCGAGTTACAGTGCGATACTTCCGGAGAAGGAATTAGGGCTGTCCTCCTACAGAAGAAACACCCTATAGCATTCGAAAGCCGTCAAGCTTACAGAAATCGAGAAACACTATTCTATCTATGACAAAGAAATGTTTGCCATCATGCATGCCTTGGCCAAATTCAAGCAAGACTTAGTTTGCGGAAAATTCAATGTAAAAACAAATCACAATAGCCTAAGTTTCTTCATGAAACAAAAAGATCTGAATGACCGCTAGCAAAAATGGGTAAGCAAGATCCAAGCTTATGATTTTGATATTGAGTATGTATAGGGGACCAATAATGTAGTAGCCGGTGCCTTGTCTAGATGACCTCATTTGAATACCATAACAAGTGTCACTGAGGATTGGAAAAATTACATCACTACAGAATATGCAAAAGACCCCCAAGGCAATGAAATATTAGAGGGAAACATACCAAGTGATGAATATAAAATAGTTGAATAAATCATTCATAAGGATTGGATATTCCTCATACCCAACTCAAAGATGAAGAGTAAAATCATGGAGGAGTACCATGATAACCCATTAGCAGGTCACCAAGGATATTTTAAAACATACAAGAAGATATGGGAAAATTATTTGTGGAAATGCCTCAAAAAGGATTTCCTAAAATATGTACAAGAGTGCTCGACTTGCCAAAGAACATATTGGAACAAAGCCACCCTACAAGCCTTTTTCAGCCATTGCCCATCCCTAACCAAAAGTGGGAAAGCATATCCATGGATTTCATAACTGGATTACTGTTGACGTGTATTTTATACACAATCATACACAGAATAAAATACCTAAAGGCATCTTATCCTCTCTTGAGAAAATAGTCTCTAACTGCTGAAGATCTGCAAAAAGGATCAGTTAGATGGACTCCAAGGTTCTTTTAGTGGGGTCTCCACGTGTGGACAAGCTTTTTAGTGGTATGATGTGATTTGCTGTTTCCTCCAAGGGGTCTTACGTATTCAAAGCTCGAAGATTTTACTAAACTAAAAGGAACTTTCAAAAGAAAATAGCAAAAGATAGGGTTTAAAGAGGTCTAATCTAGCCTAACCCTATGAACGACTTAGCATGAATGAGATTTGGCAAGACTCAACCAACTTCAATTTTGCCATAAGATAACAACTCAATTGAAATTAGTGCGATCTTCTAAGGTAATAATGAAGTTCAATGCATCAAAGACCAAGGACACTACTACGAAGGTACATATCCTGGATACGAAAATGCTTGAAGGTTAGGGACTCAAAATGTTCTCCAGTCGACCACGCAAGGCGTTCCTACAATCAGCAAGAAGCTAGTGGTTTGGATTGCGAATCCTACCAAATATCAAATCTCGCACTTAGTCTTTCAAATTAACAAACTACTTTGATTGAGCGTGATTCAAGTACATCCAACAACCATGAAGATAACTTAAGAAATTTGCAACAAAACACCATAACTTCAATATTTTATTGATTTCCAAGTCATCATATACAACAATTGCTTGAATTTCTCTCTTCAAGACTCAATCTTGCTACAAAATAAAAATTGCTTCTAACTCTAATCTCTCTTACATCAACTATTGACTATTACTCTATTCTTCTATTATACTATTCACTCCTCTTAAATGAAATGAAAAATGGGGGTATAAATAGCATCCCCAATTACAATGAAAGGTCCGGATTGAAAGCAAATCAATGGACAAGATCATGACACCTAAACCCTAATTAGGGTTTGTTACAAATGACCTCCTTTTTACTGAACAATATTAAATACATAGCCAAATATTAAATTTGGCACAAAAATCTAGGAGGTATCAACCAATGAGAAATAAGATGTCATGTCATCTGTAACAACCTTTCATCTAGAATCTTATTCCCTTTCCAATTCTCTTTCTTAGCATATGCAATGAATTTTGTCACGATTCCTTCGATTTCTGTGTTTGGAATCTCGGGAAGATTCTTGATACTCTCTTCTAAGTGGATAACCTGATCAAATGCATCTAGAAGAGCTGCATCCCAAGTAGGTTCAAGTTCCTTTGTTCTATCAATCAGGAGCATGGTGGCATACATCTGATCATACTGCTCATCTGTAACATCTGCGTCCTTGCGAAAGATGATCTTGATTCTATCTTCAAATTCCTGGATATCCACATCTGTCTCGACCTCGATCCTTCTGCCAAGAATGGTACGAAGTACCTCAAATACTCTGTCTTGGATCGGATTGATCACCTCCTCAACTTGACCACATCTAACACTGATGTCCTCGAAGAAAACACTCTTTATATGGAGTAAGGTTGACCACTGAAACAAACTGTGAGAATCACCTTCTAAGATCCTCTCCTGCGTTAAAATTCTTCTGGATGTGTGTCTTATTACTTTCAAGACAGGGATGACAACGTCCTTAGTATGGGCAAATGCAGCTACTGTTGCCATCAATCTGTGGATAATTTCAAGAACTTGGATAGCCTGATGAATGATCTTCGACATCCTTGTAACAAACTCTAAGGCCATTGTATGAGATCTATCCATCCAACTACATGTACGCTGGACCAGGTTCCTGAATCTTTCTGCTTCATTGATCGATTGAAGGGGCAATCCCTGCACTGGTGATCTAACTGGATCCTGACGTCCCAAAGGTTCATTGATGTGACCGAAATATGTCCTCCATGCACCGACCTCTCTCTCAAGCTTTCTATTCTTTTCTACTTCTTCTCTAAGCTTGTCCTTCAATGCCTCAAATGTGTCGGTGGCATCATCTAAAGTCTGCTCTGCTGTGGATGGTCCTAACTCAATAGTCTGTATATGATAGTCTTCTGCTAGGATCTCACCCTCATATTTTTCTGCTGCCGGTGTAGCTATCTGCAGTTTTCTAGATCCAGTCTCATCTCGAATCATCTTGGACATCTTTGTAGCCTTCTTCTTCTCTGTTGTCATATGTGAACGTCCAACAAGGCTCTCTAAATCAATTGCACTATCCTCGTCCTCTATTACGATCACCTTAGTCAATCTTTCCTTCAACCAATCTGGGATATTCGATCTTGTCTCTTGAACTTGAATTTCTTTATGTACTATTTCTTCTTGTCTGGGAGGAGATGTTACTTCGTTATCATTATCTAAATCATAGTCTTGGAGAGATCCATCTGACGAAACATGCTGTGCCTGTCCTTCCTCCTGTCTGTCATTCTGTACCATCGACTCCATGGATTCTTCCACTCGAACTGTTCTATCCTCTGGTCTGGAAGAAGTACCTGGTGCTTGATCTTTGTTGGCACCTAACTTTTTCTTGGAAGGCTCTTTCTTTTCTGATCTTTCCTTTCTCTTCGAACCTCTCGAATGGAGATTGCCCTCACTGGCACATCGAAGGTTACCTTCACCTGAATTCCTAGGATTAGGATTGCCTTCGCTAACACTGGCTCCACCTTCGGCTGGTTTCTCTTCCAAAGTAAAAGACATAGCTATGCCTTGTTCTCTCAATTTCTGATGCTGAACGTCTACCCATCTGCGAGTACAAGACAAGACTGGTGCCATCAAATCATCTAAATACACGGCCTCGGGCTCATTCCAATTCAAACTTATTGTTTTGCTTTCTCTATCATATGAAGACTGGATGTGCCTGCCGTTGTCCTGAGCTTGGTCGGCCACTCTGTAAATCTTACATTTCCTGATGAAATCCAAAGGCAATCTAGAATGTATCTTTCGTTTCACTTCGAGATCATCTAGGAGATTCATCATAAAATCTTCAATTTGGTGCTCATGTCTAAATCTTCTACCGACCGTCTCTTCTAAATGTCCATGGGGATCAAAACTATTCCTCCAAGCAAAAGATGAAAAAGGATACAAGGCTAACTCCTTCTCTGCGTCATCCATGGCTAAGACATTAGGACATACCTCAACTGAATTACCCAAAATAATAGGTACCTGAACTCCATTCTGATGTCTGTGTCTGAATGCCTTCACATATGCTGCCAACTGCCTTGTTACTTCAAGTAACACAATTCTGTCTGTCGGGTATCTCGACAACATGTATGGAGGTAAAGGACATCCATGCACTCTAATGTAAGTGAACTTGGGAAACTGAATGAACCAAGCACCGTACCTCTTGATGAACTCCTGGGCATCCTGAGATAATCTGTTGTGAATCCCTCCTTGCAACGTCCTTGTGATGTTCATCGTGAAAGTATCATTGACTAACTTGTAGTTCTTCCCTGGCGGATGATGCAAGTAGGTATAGGATTCACAAGCTTTGACCTCGCCGGGTCCTCTTCCAATCACTCCTCTGTGAGGTAGTCCTGCGTATTCAACGCTCCTGATTAAGGCATAGATGACGTATGAACTCATGTGGAAGGACTTAGTAGCCCTGAGTCTTCTCAACTGTACGTCTAAGCAATGGCTAATTATCCTAGCCCAATGTATTGTACCCTTTCCTTGAACAATCACCTGGATGAAGTAAAACATCCATTTCTCAAAATAGAAGGCATGAGGTGCTCCTGTAACTCTGTTGAGCATGGTAATCAAATCTCTGTACTCCTCTTGGAAATCAATCCTGTGTGGTGTGTTCGGTACTTTGCTCAGACGGGGACGACTCTTGAGTAGCCAGTTCTTGTTGATTATGCTTAGGCAAGCATCTGGATCATCATCGTACACTGATCTGGCTCCTTCAATGCTCTTGTATATCATGTCCCTGTGCTCTGGAAGATGGAAGGCCTCACTTATGGCTTCCTCTGAAAGGTACGCCAAAGTGTTTCCCTCATTGGACACAATTGTCCTGGACTGTGGATTGTAGTGACGGGCACACTCGATCATCAACTCGTGGCACTGAATGGCTGGAGGAAAACCGGCCGCCTTGATGATGCCACTCTCTATTATTCTCCGGGCGACAGGTGATGGCTTGCCGATGTAAGGGACCTCCCGGAACTTCTTCATGCTAAAGTTCCCCAAGTTTGTATCTCCAATGTTGCTCCATTTAGACACGATCTTGGTCTCTACTTCTTCGGTCTTCTGATCTTCTTTCATGAGAGCCGAGCGGCTGGTGGATGCTCCCGCCTTTGGGGTCGCCATACCTACACAACATTTCATTATAAGAAATAGATTTTGCAATAAATAACGTAAATAAGAGAGATAAATTTTAGGAAACCTCATGATAAGTCTCTAGAGTTATCATTTCCTAAAATACAACGATTGAGCCAAGAGATTCAAAATTCAAAAATTTCAAAACTTGAAATATGACGATGAATGAATAAAGCAATAACAATTAAATCGCCATACCTCGATAGAGAGCTAACTCTAGAATGCAAAAACAAAATTCGCCTAGGCAAAATTTGAGGTATAAGATAATCTTCAATATGATTCCCTCAAAATAGACTTCGCCACCTCTGGAGAGAACGTGATCTTCAAGTATTGCTTTAGACGTGGTCTTAAATGATCTTCAACTTCGCCTTTGGCGTGGTCTTAAAATTCGTACCACCTTTTGATAACTACGCGCCACCCTTGGATGAATGAAATTCGCACCACCTTTGGCCTTCAACGCAATTCGCACTCCACACAAGATGATACTAGCGCCACCTTTGGTTTGAAATCGCACCACCTTTGAACACACTTCGCACTATATTCGCCTCTTCTTGATTCGCATGAAGAAAGGTAAAAATGATTATGTGAAAATGAACATTTCACTCCCCTTATAAATAGCGCTCATATCCTTTTACCCCTTAGGCCGACTTGACAAATAAAACCATTTTTTAAATGATTTGCAATAAAATAACAAGGCCGACTTGCCTAATTGGGCGCTTCAAATCGATTTTATATTAACTAAATAATTAATTATTAATGCCTTGCATTTTTTAAATGAGAATTTCGATTTTTAATAAAGGCAAAAAATAATTAATAAAAGAGAACGCCGTATTAAATGCTAAATAAAAATGGATTTTCAATTTTTTAATCGATTTAGCATTTAAGGAAATTTAAATTTGTTTATTTGGCACCAAAATTGGAAGACAAAGGGACGTACCTCATCGCTCTGGTCCCTTGGAGAGGGACAGGAGCGATCCATTATTTTGTCTTGGTTTTGCATTTTTTCACGATCAACTTCTTCATCTCCACGTTAAAAATCGATCATCTTGATAGGTTCTTCGCATTTGATCCTCTTGCATGTGTGTTTAAGTGCCTTTTGAGTGTACATCGCCCTGGTCCTTGTCCAAAGGACAAGAGCGATCTTCTTGTTTCCATGTCCATCTTGCATCTTTTAACTTCGATCTTTTATTGTGGGCGAATAACATCCTTTGTTCGTGTCTTTTGCGCTTATTCCATTTGCTCGCATAAAGTTTTGAGCGTATTAAAGGGATCATCGCCCTTGTCCCTTGGAGAGGGACAGGAGCGATCCATGTCCTTTCCTTGACCTTGTCAACTTTGCACTTCGATCTTCATTGTAATGTCCTTCAAACGTCATCCTTCACCTTACCTAACTTCGCTTTGCTTTGATCTTGAAGGAACGTGCGTGCTTTTGATGATATCGCCTTGGTCCTTGTCCAAAGGACAGGAGCGATGTGAGGCTTATACATTATTTGGCGATGTTTGGACGTTCAAAACCCTTGCGAATTATCTTCAAACGATGCCTTGGATCATATGCTATCTTAGGACGTCTTGACTTAGCTTGATCTTGAAGCAAAACAAGGAATCCAAAGCAAATCGCCCTGGTCCCTTGAAGAGGGACAGGAGCGATATAGTCTCCATGCTCAAAACGATGATCATTTCACGTTCAAAACTCTTGTTTATCATCCTTTTATCATACCATGGACCCTCTAAAACATTGCAACGTCTTATCCTTACGTAAATTTTGCATGAAATGGCCAATGCATTCAACATCGCCCTGGTCCCTTGGAGAGGGACAGGAGCGATCCTTCCCTGGTGGCCCCTATCTCACTTTGCCAGGTTCCAAGTTTGTATTCAACGGATTCGTCCCTCTTCACTCCATTCGTCCATGCCTTGACATCATCTGTAACCTTGCAAGAAAAGCAATTATATCAAAAATCGCTCTGGTCCCTTCCTGAGGGACAGGAGCGAACTAGGCATTTAACACTGTTATGGACGTCCCAAAAATCTTCAATTTATATTCAATGCGTTCATCTCATGTTTTCCCTTGTTTTTGAACGTAAACTTGCCTTGACCCTTGTTTGGATTTTGCATAATGAAGGAAATCGCTCTGGTCCCTGGGAGAGGGACGAGAGCTACAAGGTACCTCGCCCTGGTCCCTTGGAGAGGGACAGGAGCGATTTGGTCAATATAGGTCATTCTCCTTCGTTTTTGCATCTCAAATTATATTCATTTGGCAAAGTATCTTCCTTCGGACCCTTTCAAATTGTTAAGTTTTCAAAATCTTGCAAGGACAAGGCGAAATTTGAATTGTAGCTCCGGTCCTTCACTGAGGGACAGGAGCGATTTTCCTCCTGGAGGCATTTCTGTGCTCATGAAAATCTTCAATTTATATTCAATGGAAAGATATTGCCGTTCTCCATCACTTCCAACTTGAAATCTGTCTGGACTCTGCAGGGACGATGAGATATTTGAAAATGAGCTCCCGTCCTTCACTGAGGGACAGGAGCGATTTTGCTCCTACAGGCCAAAATAACAAGATTTTTCACATTTTAACACTTCACGAGGTGAAAACAAATCAATTCCAATGCCCAGGATCAAAATTCGAAAAAGTCAAAATTTGGTCAAAATATTCAATCGGACAAAAATTCACATTGACGGTCAACACTTAGACAAATTCCAGCTCTGCATTAACATTCCAATTGAAAATTAGACCATTTTGGCAAATTTATTGCATTCAAAATTTGCATCCTAGAAAAGGAAGCTCAAAAGCTCTCAAAAACGACTGGATTTTGGCTCGAAAGGACAAAATTTAAAACCCTAAGGCTTGGCCCTAAATCCAGACGACCAACTAACTAACAAAACCCTAAAAACGAAAGCAAAAGCGAGCGAAAGGCAAGCAACAAGAGGGGGTCCCCAATTGTGATGGGGCGATGTGTGAAATGGTCACAACAATTACCCAAAGTACAAGGGAAGGATTGTATCTATGTGGTAGTAGACCGAATTACCAGGTATGCTCACTTCTTTGCAATATCTATAGAGTATTAAGGCATTGCAAATAGCCAAAGTGTTCTTTAAGGGAGTTTTCAAGCTACATGGCTTACCCAAGAACATAATCAATGACAAAGAAAGTCTCTTCCTTAGCCAATTTTGGCAAGAGCTCTTTCGGTTAGCAGGGATTGGACTAACACCCAACACAAGCTACCACCCACAGACAAACAAGCAAATTGAAATAATCAACAAATGGATAGAAAGGTATTTAAGGAATTATGTTACGAGCCAACAAAATGCATGGATCAAATGATTGCGCCTAGGGGAGTATTGCTATAATACTACCCACTATATGTCAATTGGAATGAGTCTATTTAAGGCTTTATATGGATGATGCCACCTCCTTTGGAAGCTTAGCCATACAAGCTAGCCAGGTACCAAGAGCGAGGGATTTCATACTACAAAACATAGACTTAATGAATACTTTCAAGGATAATCTTCACCATGCTCAAAACCAACATAAGACCTATGCTGATCGGAATTGTGTAGAGAGAACATTTGAAGTTGGAGATTTCGTCTTCTTAAGACTACAACCACACAAACAATCTTCCATCAAGACAAGCGGGGCAAAAAAGCTTAAGCCTTGATTCTATGGGCCATACAAGGTTGTTAGAAATTAGGATCTTAGGATACTAATCATTATAAACAAGATATAAAATAAATGAAATGAGAATCATACATGCATAAATGTACACATTACACAAGATATACATGGGGAAAACCTTTTCGGGTAAAAAACCCCATAAAGCATCATTTAATTAAAAACACTTACAAATATAGTCTATCATAAAATAGACATGAACCTGGGGACACTCCTCCAATACTTCCACATGGCCAATAATACCTCATATGCATAGTGATACAACTCACCATAAAGCTCGAAATTCTCACACCTCTCAAATGAGAGAGAACCTCCTTAAATATAGGAGGAAGGGTGACTTAACTAGTCACACCTTTTCAATAACCCCCACTCATAAATAATTAATAATCTAATAGTTATTAGATTATAATTATTTTAAATGGGATATGCTTATAAAGCTTATAATATATAAGGTTTTATAACCTTATATTAGAACATTATATATAAATGTTATAAGGATGTGATCCCTAATAACATTATGTTCTAACACTCCCCCTTAATGTTAATAGGGGATCACATGTCAATTTCCATAGAAGAAAAAATTAAGCACCCCAGTAACGTAGGTCTTCTTTGATAGTAATAAATAGGGACACAAATATATGCCAACATGAAGATCATGCATTTCGGACTACATGAAAGTCATCTTGTCATAATTTATAATCCCAGTGTTTTAAAAATGATGCTATGAGGTCTTAAAAATTATATTGGAGCCGCGGTCCCCTCAAATTAGCCTCTCCCCAGGTTCATTACATAGTGCCCGTAGGTCTTAATACAATGCTTTTACAAGTGGAAGTTTTACAAGGAGAAGAATTTACAATATGCCCGTGGGACTTAAAAATCTGCCCGTAGGTCTTACGATACTGTGCCCGTAGGACTTAAAAAAAAACTGCCCGTAGGACTTAAAAAATAAAGGATTTAGCCACTAGGTGGTGTCATTGACATGCACACTCCCCCTCAATGGCATCACCTAAGGCCAAGCATTATTTGAATTTGGAGCATATAACGCCTAAAGGTCTTATGCCTATTAGGTCTTAAATCTAGGATTTAGCCGCTAGGTGGTGTCATGTACACTCCCCCTTAATGGCATCACCTCAAAGCCAATCACTGCATAGAGGATTTCAAAGTGATGGCTAAAATTATAATATATAGTATGTACTCATGATCTTCAAAGTGTCTTTATTATAGAATGATCTCACTTGAGTGAGGTGCCCATGATCTTCAAGGTGCCTTTATTATAGAATGCTTTCACTTGAGTGAGGTGCCCATGATCTTCAAGGTGCCTTTATTATAGAATGCTTTCACTTGAGTGAGGTGCCCATGATCTTCAATGTTCATTTTGATCTTTAGAAATGATATTCTCTAGAAAGAGTAAAGTAACTTCAAGTAATATGGTACTTTCATATGTATCCAAATGGAACTCTTCCATAAATCTTCAAGGCCATATTTATTCTTTAAGAGCTACATTCATATTTTGTCCATTTGATTCAAAGACACATAGAAGATAGTCTTCTTATTAAAGTATTGCAGCATCCATGTAATAGCACTTGCACCATATGTTTTGAAGGCATAACCTCGCCATAGAAGAAACAATATAGTTAGTAACATAGTAATCAACTTCATTTTTGGTGCAAAGAAAGAACATAATATTATTTTTTTGTCATTTTCCAAAGATCATATAATATTCCTTATAAAAGTATAGTCCAATGATTGGTAGAAAGGAGATCAACATATATTTTCATGAGAAATAATTTGTTGTCTTGTTTAAAATACAAAAATAGACATGCTACTACATATAGTAATGATCCATAAAAAATTAGGCAACGGGTGAGCTATCCTTTCTAGGTTTGCTCCCCAGACAGTTTATAAGGGCGATAGTCACCCATTATAAATAGTATGATTGAAAAAAAATGGATCAAATATAGAATAGAATAACAAATCACTTGGATCTCCAAAAAAAGGATGCTAATGAGAAATTTTTAAATTTACGTATGCATATTTAATAGCCTTTATATTTCGTAGGTAAATATTTTATCCTCTATCTATAGATGATCATTGTGATAATTTGATAGTAAATCATTCGTACATCAAACATAGTACAAGTAGGAATATCCTCAATATTAATATAATTCATATCCTTCATCAAATACTAAAAAAATAAGTTAAGATAATTCATGATGTTCCTTCCTTTATTCCTACTAGTTCATATGTGACTTTTTGTGATGCGCTTAAAGGACTAATATAATAATAACAGGTACTTTGGGAGGGCCACTTGAAGGGCATGTGGCACATTAAAGTAAAGTTAGCTGATTGAAGATTCAAAATTCATTCCATGGGTCTTAAATATATATGAAGACTTCCTTTTATTTATTGTATTTTTTTAAATATTGAAAGTAGATGGGAAATGTCATATGTAGACAAATTATACGATAATGACAATGGATACCAAAAATTACCCTATCAAAAGTGTAGTTTGAGATATTCCCATAATAATAATAAGATGTCAATTAAAATGACAAAGAGACCTCAAGTATATGGCTTGTTTGTAGAAGGGTGGTGAGAAAATATATATTGTTGCTTGTAATAGAATTGATGAAGGAAGGTGAAATATTGCTCCAATTTTAATCGTAACACAACCACAAAATTGCAATATGTATATTGTTGCTAAATGATAGATAGGAGCCTCCATCGAATGTTGATGATGCGCGAACTCAATGACAAGGCAAGGAAAAAAGTTAAAATCCTAGCCTCTTTATCAAACACTTAGCCACACACAATCTAACCACGTAGACAGGATATTCAGGCCAAGAATCAATACAAACTTCCAATATCAACCACCAATAGCAAGGGATATTGACTACAAAATAAATAGTGAGTGCCAATAAAATGGTGCTATAAGCGCTTAGACAATATCGTTGTACAATATAAAGTCAGACACCCAAAACTGGATGTAGTATGTAGCGTTGGAGAGTTTACTAATGTCACTGCAAAAAAAAAAAACTCCAATAGCTGATAAAGATGGCTCACTTATTTGATCACTTATTTGATCCTCCATTTCTGCTAACTACGCCACCTATCTATGCCTAAATTAGTATCTGCAGGAAGATATTTTAGTTCAGTTAAACTGTTAAGCTCCAAATATTTTACTCTTGGTACTCTTAGTTGTCTTTGAGATGAAATTGAAAATAAAGCTGTTAGGATTGAAGTCCAATTGCTCAGAAACCTGCTCATTATTCTTGACGCGAACAATAGTTTCTTCTACTCACAAAGCTAATATGCAATGAGTTTTAGAGTCTTTTATGCAGATGTGTGTAAGTATCAAAGGACGCACTTCATCACACAAGAAGCAAATAGATATTGTTACCTACTTCTCCTGACTCCTCATGTATATACATGAAAAACTATGAGTTATCCATTACCACATAGACCCAAGTAAATTATGAAATGAAAATTCGAGAGGAGTAAGGAATGAAAGAAAATGTATCAGACTGTGTGTGAAATATATAAGATTCCAAATGGAAAATGTCAAAGTCACTACACCATTGCAAAAAAAACAAAGGAGTAAAGGACCAGTCAACTTAGTGGTAATTTTTTTATGCGTTTATCATCATGAAGAGGAAAAAATGTTAAGAGATGCGACTTATTATGAAAGGGTACAACTAGTCCAAATCATATGAATTATTGAGGAAGACTACTTTTATCTTATGAGGCAAATTTGCATCCTTTTCTTACCAATGAAATTTGGTCTGTTAAAAGGAGCACATTTTTTAATGTAGAAAAGTATAAAATCATTTGGTTATATACTATGGATCTTAAAGATATATAAATATGTGTAAAGGAAATGTAATAAATGGTGCTAATCATAATTAAGGTTTTTATTTTTTGTAGTTCACAAGGACTACTAGTTATAATTTACAATGAAAATGTAAAAAAATTAGTTGTTGACATCCTTCTTTTTGATCAATAATTTTTTTTTATATAAAATCTTATTCTAGTTTTTATTTTAAAAATATATAGTAGAATTGATAAAAGTATTTTTAGAGGAAAAATGTTTTTCTTTTCTTAGAGAAGGAAGATAAATACTTTGTAACTAATAACCAAGGATCATGAATGTCATTCTAAGACTTATTTACTTTTTAAAAAAAGTCATTCTTTTGACATTAATAAGGGATAATAGTCTACTAAAAGAAGAAGAATTTTCTATAGAGTAGGCACTAAAAGGTTTTGATAATATATAGTTCTTTCACAATAGAATAATTTTTGAGTTAAACAAATTATGAAATGTAAAACTTAAATATCATAATCATCTAATAATCAAATAGTTGCCAATCATAATTGTATGCATTATGAATATTTAAAAAAAAAAAATGAAATATTGTTGAAAATATCACCTATGAAAAGGAATAGTTAGAATTTCCTTACTTGGCCTTGATAAATTAATTTTAAAAATAATAGAGAATAGCACTATCTTCTAGTATAACCTGTACAAACGATTAGTATAGCCTAACCTGCTTTGATACCATGTTAGAAATTAGGATCTTAGGATACTAATCATTATAAACAAAATATAAAATCAATGAAATGAGAATCATACATGCATAAATGTACACATTACACAAGATATACATGGGGAAAACCTTTTCGGGTAAAAAACTCCATAAAGCATCATTTAATTAAAAACACTTACAAATATAGTCTATCATAAAATAGACATGAACCTGGGGACACTCCTCCAATATTTCCACATGGCCAATAATACCTCATATGCATAGTGATACAACTCACCATAAAGCTCCAAATTCTCACACCTCTCAAATGTGAGAGAACCTCCTTAAATATAGGAGGAAGGGTGACTTAACTAGTCACACCTTTTCAATAACCCCCACTCATAAATAATTAATAATCTAATAGTTATTAGATTATAATTATTTTAAATGGGATATGCTTATAAAGCATATAATTTATAAGGTTTTATAACCTTATATTAGAACATTATATATAAATGTTATAAGGATGTGATCCCTAATAACATTATGTTCTAACAAAGGTCCTAAGACGGATAGGAGAAGTGGCCTATGAGTTGGAATTGCCCAAAAGTCGCAGAATCCACAACATCTTCCATGTATCTAGACTCAAGAAGGTCCTTGGATGACAAGTTACCCCATGTGTAGAATGTCTACTTCTTGGTGATGAGGTAAACTAAATTTGGAGCCTGAAACTATCTTAGTTATGCGAGAGAAAAAGTTAAGGAATGGAACTATTTCCGAGTTCTTGATTAAATGGAAAGTTCTACCAGAGGAAGACACTACATGGGAAGGAGAAGAAGTTGTTAAGTTGCTTGAGGACAAGCAAATTCAGGGAGGCCGGATTGTCATTCCCTATTCCCTTCAATCGGATGTAATGAATTATTTATATTGTAATAATAATGCATTTCTAAAACCTATCCTCCTTAACTAATCTTGCTAATCTATCTTAAATGAATCGTTGTTATACTTGTATCATAATCAAGGAAAGAAAATTGTTTGGAATCCAAGATTTCACAATTTTCACATCGGCATTCTTTATCTCAGATTATTATCAAGTAATCTTGCCTAATATCAATAATGCTCTTCATGTACCTAACTAACTGATTAGTAGTGTAGAACTTTGTGTTGTTTTGCTAACTAACACATTGCTTAAGGGCGCTGATTGTTTGATTGAAGGAACTGATTCCTTAAAGAATGCATAACTGATTGCACATTTCTGATTTGGATGATTGATCTCCCTTCATAGTGGTTAAGTCTAGAAGCCGGAGGAAACCTCTATCTTTGGGGGTTACTACCAGGAATAGGTCTAAAGCGGACTATGGGCCTTCTAAAAGTTTAGGTAGAAAACCTCATAAATGGTGTAGAGAACATGAGAGTCTTCAGGATGGTGCGGATGGTGTTCAAAAGACAACCCCTGAGATGTGCTTGCAAAGCACACCTCTCAAGAAATGAAGATTGTTTCTTGGAACATTAGGGGATTGAATAATCCCCATAAGCATGATCTCTTATCCAATATTGCTAGAGATCACAAACCTGATATTCTGGTTGTTCAAGAAACTAAAATGAAAAGTGATAGGGTATTGAAGTTTAAGAATTTTTGCTTCAAGGACAGTGGTGTTAATTGTGGTGACTTTGTTGGGGTGTTCAGAGGGATTGCGACTTTCTAGAACTAGAAATTTTCCACGAGATTTGCTGTTTGGGAGGATGCAAATCATATAGCTACCAGATTTGCTCATATCTGTGATGCATTCTCTTGGATTTTGTCTAACATATATGCTCCCAATAATAAGGTGGTGAGGAGAAGATTCTGGAAAGCTTTGGTCGATTTCAGACTGGATCACCCTAATGATAATTGGCTTGTCATTGGGGATTTTAATACCCCCCTCTCAAAAGATGAGAAATTTGGGGGCTATCAGGTGTCACTGGATAGTAGAACGGATTTAATGGACTTATCCAAAACCATGCGTTGCTCGACTTGGACCTCAGAGGGGCGTCCTTCACGTGGTCTAATAGGCATGTTGGATATAGCTTAATCCTGGTGAAATTGGATAGAGCTCTCATCTCTGCTGATTGGTTGATAAAAATTAAAATACTCTTGTTCCCTATCTGACCTCTCTTGGATTGGTTCCAATCATTTCCTGACTTGTTTGGATGCTGATGTAATGACAGCTAAAAAGAGATTTCCCTTCAGATTTGAGGAGATGTGGCTTCTCCATCTGCAATTTAGAGATAAAGTTAAATATTGGTGGGGGATTAGAGTTGAGGGCTCAACTATGTATCATGTTGCCAAGAAGTTAAGCCATATTAAGGACATGGTGTGTAAATGGAACATGGAGTCTTTTGGTTATATCTTTTCCACTAAAGCTTCCCTTCAAAAGGATCTTTAGGCGATCTAGGAGAAAATTCAGTTAGAAGGCTATAAATGTTGATTACTTGGACCAAGAAAAAAAATTACTCTCTCAGTTGCATGAGATTATTGTGAAGGAAGAAGAATTCTGGAGGCAAATATCTAGGGCCTTATGGTTGAAATGTGGAGACAAAAACACAAGATTTTTCCACATTTCAACTCTTAAACATAGAGCCTCTAACAAATTTTCTCACATTTTTAGAAATAGGAGGAAGATGGAGGACGAGGCTGATATCAAGAATGAGGCTGTGGCTTTCTTTTCTCATCTTTTGTCTGATGAAGACCCCCTAGATGAAGATGTGCAACGTTCTTTTCTTGAAGTCATTCCAAAGATGGTGGAGGCAGATAAGAACAAGATTCTTGGTGTTGTTCCCTTTTTGGATGAGATCAAGGTGGCAGTGTTCTCCTGATGGTAACAAAGCTCCTGGGCCTAATGGATTTCCGATGTTTTTCTTTTAGTTTTTTTGGGACATTGTTGTTGCTGATATTGGGGATGCTGTTAAGGAGTTTTTTGGTTGCAGAAGATTACTCAAAGAATTGAACTTGACTTTTATTGTTCTTATTCCGAAGACACCTAGGGTTGATTCCTTTGAGAATTTTAGACTCATTGGTCTATGTAATTCCATCTACATTTTTTTTTTGAAGATTCTTGCTATTAGGCTTCAGAGAATCTTGCCCAACATTATTGCTGATCAGTAGAATGGCTTCATGCCTGGTCACCAAAACCTGGACTCCATTGTGATAGTCCGTAAGAATATTCATTCTTTAGTTACTAATAAAAAGGCGAGTTTCCTCTTAAAATTGGATCTTATGAAGGCCTATGATAGAGTGAACTGGAATTTTTTGCTTAAGGTGCTCAATGCGTTTGGATTTGACAAAAGATTCCATGACATCATATGGCAATTCCTTGTAACTGCTAAATTTTTAGTGATTATCAATGGTTCCCCCTATGAGTTCTTTACGAGCACTAGAGGGCTGAGGCAAGGGGACCCTATATCCTTGTTATTTATTTATTATTATGGCTAAGGTCTTTGGAAGATTCATTTTGCATATGGTCTCAAGTGGCAAGCTTAAAGGTCTTCGCCCTTTTTCTAGACCTCTTATCTGCTCTCATCAGCAATTTGTCGATGAGTCCATTATCCTTGGGGATTCTTTTGTAGTCGAAGCTCAAAATCTTGCTAGTTTTTTGCCTCCTTGCTGCAGCTTCTAGTGGCCAAAGGTTGAGTCTTCACAAGAGCTCTCTTTTGTTCTTCAACACCCCTAAGGTTAGGCAGAGGAAGATTGCTGACATTCTTGGATGTAAGATTGAGTCTCTCCCAACGACTTGTCTGAGGCTTTCCCTTTGTATTAAGGTCCTTGATTCTTTTTGGCTGCATTTCATTCACAAATTCAACTTGAAGTTGTCTGGATGGAAGTGGGCTCTTCTTAGTCAAGCGAGCAAAGTTCAACTCCTAAAAGCCTCTCTTCAAAATTTTCTTGTGTACACTATGAGTCTTTTTTAGAATTCCAGCCAAATTTGCAGAAGCCATTGAAAGGATTCAAAAGAGATTCTTATGATCTGGTACTAAAGAAAGAGGAAGCGGATTCCCCTGGTTGCATGGGATCAAGTTTGTAAACCAAAACAGCTTGGAGGCTTGGGTATTCGTAGGTTAAAAGATTTCAATACGGCTCTCTTGGCTAAGCAAACTTGGAGGATCTTTAACTCTTCCGGATGATGGAGCTTGAACGTGAGGAATAAATACCTCGAAAATTTTGATTCTCTGAATAGGTATGTTGATTCTCAAAACTTTCCTTTGGGTTTGTCTATTCGAAAAGTTGGTTCTGGCAATCAGATTCATTTTTGGGACGACTATTGGTTGGGTCATACCCCTCTTTTGGACTCTTCGATTTTCAGCTGCTTCAAGGAGGACTGTATTAGAAGGTTTGGGATCCGAGTCAAGGATTACTTTCAGGATGGCCGATGGAAGGATCTTAATGTGATTAGTGGGGAGCTTGGCAGTCTACAATGCATCTTGAATTCAATCAGGTTGTCTTTGGATCCCTCTGTTGATGATGTTCTTATCTAGGCCGCTTTGTCTTTTGGCAGCTTTTCTACTTCCTTTTCTTTTGGCCTTTTGTCTTCTTTGGATCACCCTCCTTTTGGGCGGGGGTTGGAACTCCAAACTGATCCCTAAAATTAATATCTTTTTTTGGATCCTCCAACAAAAAATCCTCACTTTGGACAACCTTTGCAAAAGGGGCCTTACTATAGCCAATAGATTGTTTTTATGTTGTGATAACTGTGAGAGTGCTCTTCATCTCATCTTAGATTTCTTTTTTGTGTAGGATATTTGGTCTCACTTTTTTGCTCTTTGGAACATTTCTTTGGTCTTCCTCTCCTCCCTTGCTGATTTGTGGGCACAATGGGTTCCCCCCACTTCTAACTTTGCCTGTTCATTTTTGTGGTCTCTTTGCCTTCCCCATGTGGCATGGGGATTTGGAAAGAGAGAAACAACCGTGTCTTCAGAAACATCTCTTTGCTCGCTCCAGTTGTGGCCTCTAAAATTACTCGGGCAATTGTGGACAATATCCATTGTGGGGTTACTGAAGCGTTAATTTGTCCTAGGTTTGATTTTTCAGCTTATGATTTTCAGGTTGCTTCTAACTGGAGACTCAATTTTGACATTACTATTCCTTTGAGGAATCCTCGTACTCCTAGAATTAATATCTTTTGGAAACTTCCTCCTTCGGGGTGGGTGAAAGTGAACTTTGATGGGGTGGTAAAGGGTAACTCTGGTCAGGTTGGTTGTGGGGAACTGTTGAGGGATAAATATGGTGGGTTTATTTTGGTGGTGGCACTCGCTTTGGGAAATCAGACTAATCACTTGGCTGAAGCTGTTGCTACCTACCATGGTTTGAGCCTGGCCTCCCAATTGAATTACAAAAAAAGTTTGGCTCGAAGGGGATTCTAATAATATAATCCAATGTTTTAAGGTGTCTCAATGTCCTTCTTGGACTATCCAAAGTTGGATAAGGGATGCTATCAAAATAATTAATTCATTTGATAGTTGTATCATCTCCCATCTTATAGGGAGGCCAATTGTGTTGCTGATTACTTTGCTAATGTGGGGGTCCAATGCAATATTAAAAAATTATGGGCTAAGGAGGATATATTGCCATTGAATGCCTTGGATTTGATGGTGTATGATAGGCTACATGCTTGTGTAGGGAGCATTGATTAATTGTTATGGCAAACTCCTTGCATCGTGCTTTTCGTGCCACGTTGCCCAACTCCCATGCTTTTTGGGTGTTTATTTTGCTTGTTGAGATTTGGATTTTTTATTTTCCTGGGTCTCTGGTTGCTGGTGCAGAGACTCTAAAATGGGGGGTGAAAAGAATCATTTGGAGCCAACTAACTATGAAGGGGTGAAGAACGCTTCTATCTGATGGATTTTGCAGAAAGGAGATGTTACCCCTTACCTGGAAAGGCTTCATGGGTATGACCATAAATTGTCCAAACTCTTTTCTAAGGGCTGGAAGGAGACTTATGTCTCTGTGTATGGTAAGAGGGTTGACCTCACGGAAGAGCTCATTTATGAGATTATGGGCATGCTGATGGACAGGAAGGTCTTGAGAGATAGAAAGACTTCAGAAGAAGCGGTGCAAAATTTCCCAAGGGTGAAGAAGGGAAGCGTTTGTTTAGGAAGCCGAAGAGCGGTTTTGACATGGGTTCCCTCAAACCCCTTCGAGGTGTTGTTCTCAAGGTACTCATGCAATATTCTCCCTTGATGGTCGTTTTACCAATGTTTTTGGGCATCATTTTGTGCTATTAAATCATTTCAGATAAAAGGATAGGATCTCTTTTCCCTTCTACCTCTTATCCTCCCTAAATGAGGGCATTAGGGATTTTAAAAAGAATCCTTAAAAGCCTATTCTGCACGAAGGCTTCATTATGTTCATCATGGAGCATATCAAATCTCTGCCTGTCCCTTCTAGGAGTTTGCTTGAGCCTTCTAAGGATTTGACCCCCCCAAAGGATGAGGATTCATAATTTGTTGTTTCGGAGGATGAGGGGTGGGATACTGAAGAGGCTTTGAGCTTAGGGTGGGAAACAAAAGGGGGAAGCCGATTACTGGTAGTAATCAGAAGAGAGGCAAAAAGCAGAAGACCCCTTGTTTCCCCTAACTTTGAGGAATAGATTGATCACCATTCTTCTTCGTCAAGCGATTATGAGTAGGCTCCTTTGGACAGAGTTGATAGATCACCATTTCTGCGTCACCTGGAAGCTGACTTTCCCCACCTCAATTTGGAGAGGGAAAATGATGATGATGTTATGGGTATTGCCAAGGATGTGGTGGTGGATACCTTCAAGATGCACAAATGGTATTTTCATGAGATCAATCAAATGAGCATTAAGGTCAGGTCTATTTAATCAAAGTTGGATGAGGGTTTGCTGCATGGTGACTTGTGGGTTGATAAAGAAGGCATGAATGTGGTTGTGTCCCTTAAAAAGGCTGTGAAGGATGTGGCCAATTTGAAATCTGAGTTGAAGGACGTATGGTGGTGCTGGAAACCAAAATGGAGAATATCAATGTCAATATGGTCAAACTGGTGAATTTTAGCCACAATGTGATTAAAGGGTCTGCAAATAGTATGAGGATGTTGGACGAAAAATTTGAAAGGCTACAACAAGTTAATCCTCAATTCATCGATCTGGAGCATAAAGGTAATCAGATTGGTGCTAAAGATAGCAAAGGGCCTTGTACTCGCACTAGGGGTCATCTCAAGAAGACTGTTGATCAATCGTTGAAGGACCTACAAGATATTAGGAAACTCGCTCATGAGGCCTCCCTGCGTGAGGTTGAGGCCTTGAAGACTCTCAAAGTAACTTTTCTTCTGTCTTGCCCTGGTGCCTTGTTGGTTGTCTGTTCTTTGTCTTTTGTCTTTTGGTTGGCTGCCATTTTCTTGCTGTTTTACTGATGTTTTGCTGAAGGCAGCATTTTGTATATAGTGTTTCGTGTCCCTTCATAATCTGTTTGACCCTTTAATCAAAAGTTGATTGCATAGAATGTTATGAGTATTATTGATATAAATATAGTTATGCAAATTCTAATTTATATATAGCTGGTTTTTGATTCATTGTAGTACATGAATTTCACTAAGCAATCTAATTTCAACATAGTGACAGTCTTGTTGGAACCCTAATATTTTGCAAAATTTAGAGTTCCGTATTCTAAGAAAATCAGCAATAATCCTAAAAAATGCCTCCCTAAATTTGGTGACCTGCAAGAAAATTCACTTTGAAATCATGCTCTTCCACCATAAATAGGTATGTTTGTCCATTTTCAACTCCCTAGAGTCAGCCATGACAATTTTATGAAGTATCAAGTTTTAGGGTCTTGTTGATGTGTCTTTTATACACGATCAAACATAGAATAAAATACCCAAAGGTACCTTATCCTCTCTTGAACAAAGCTTCCCTGAATGCTGAAGATTTCGCCTAAGGATCATTCGAGAAGACTCCAAGGTTCTTATATGTAGGGTCTCTACATGTGGATAAGCTCTGTTGGTGTGATGTTATTATGCTGGATTAACAAGGGGACTTACATTCGACTGCCTGAGCATTTAATTTGTTGGAACTTGATTCCTATCTACTAGCTGGAAGATAAAGAAATATCAAAAGATACAGGGTTTGGAGAATCTAATCGAAGACCTAGAATGCAAGAAGATGGATGAACGACTAGGCGGAGTCCTACTGGGCTGGGTCTCACCATCAGGTTGAACAATCCGGCACCAACTCAGTGCGATCTTCTAAGGTAGTTCTGAAGATGTTCAAATCATCACCGTCAAACACTGATCACCATTCAAGTTAATGCATGAACAATAGACACGTAACGAGTCATGATTAAGCTCATTCGATGCCAACTGACCACGCAGGGCGCCCTTACAATCAATAAGAGGCTAGTGGTTTGGACTAGGTGGATTCCATGCGAGTGCATTCAGTAACTTCTCTCATTCAATCTAATTATTTACCATCTAAGAATGAAGATTCAACAAGAAACCATGCATATTGCAAGAAACAACACATTTCATGTTAACTCCAATGAAAATGAAGTTCATTTACAATTTAGGCAACAATTTCTTGCCTTTTCCTCCTAATCTACTCTAATTGCTACTTTCTTCACTATTCTTCAACTACTGACTATTCTACCGACTATTAACTATCAACTCACTATTAACCAACTATTAACCTTTACAAATGAAGAGCCAAAGCTTTATATAGGGAGCTCTTTAAAATTCAATGGCTCTGATTGATTTACAATCAATGGCTAGGATTACAAGATGGAAAACCTAATTAGGGTTTGTTACAACAAACTCCTTTAGCTAATGAGAAAATTACATTCAAAATTTGAGAGCCAATGGGAAACAGGGGTAGGTACATCGGAGTTTGTGTCTCCGTACATAGGTGGGATCCATCGAATTTGGACACGTTGATGTGGACCCTTCTGACTGGAGGAATGGTGACTGGATGCCACCTTGTCTGGTACTTGCTTTGTGATGACCTTGGTCGATCCTCCTTTGTCTTTGATGCACTTGATGAGTGGCGCACCTTTCCTTGGCTCTCTTGTGTTTGATGAAGCCTCTTCACGGTCAAGTCACTCCTCCTCTGACATCTTGTGATTTCTCCATGTGATAGAATGAGGTCCTTGAGAATATCTTGCTCTATTGCTTGTAATTGTTGATCATTCGAAGTCCTTTCACCCTAGCAGCACCTTGGGTCTCCCTCCATGCATTTAAGGTGGCCTTAATGATGATGAGGTTTGAAGAGGCCGTCCTTGTCCTTGCCTAATCTTCCTCCAGCCCGACCTTCTTGATCTGCAAAACAAACCAAAAGATGATTAAGTATACATAATATATTTATCCTAACATAGCATTTCTTACCTTAAATCATCAACAAGAAGGCATTAGGATTAATTTTGCTTTAGACCCTCTGGAAGGACAGGCCCTATACTGAAATTCGCTCTAGATCCTCTCCAAGGACAGGACCTATAAAATGCGCTCTGGATCCTCTCCAAGGACATGCCCTATAATGAGATTCTTGCTTTAGATCCTCTCCAAGGGTTAGGAGCGAAATTGACATTTTGTTCAATTTTCCTTCATAAAACTTCATTTTCTTATCGTTTTCTCATCAAAAACAAGTCTTTTGCCTCCAAAAATGCTTAAGAATAGGTTTTTGCTCAAGGGCCTAGGCAAAACAAAAGACCTTCTGAGAATTTCGTTCTGGACCCTTAGGAAGGGTTAGGAGCGAAATTGGCATTTTTGGACAAATTCTTCACACTTTGAGACCACAACTCACTCAAATGCATGCCTAGGGATGCCTCTAAGTTCAATCAACCTCCATCAATGTTAGGCCTGATACAAAATTGAGAGCAAAAGGAGGTTTCAAGAGAATTTGCTCTAGACCCTTTGGAAGGGTCAGGAGCTTAAGTGAAATTCACTCTGGACCCTTTGGAAGGGTCAGGAGCGAAATTTGCCATTTAGTCTTAATTCCATCATTTCCTTTGCTCCAATCCACCTTGCAAGGCAAGTATACATCAATCTTCCCTCAACTACGCCATAGGGATAAGGTTCTTGGTCACAAACAAGGAGCAAATAGAGGTTTTAGGAAATTTCGCTCTGGACCCTTCGGAAGGGTCAGGAGCAAAATTCTTCCTTAGGCTCAATTCACACTTCTTTTCTCCTTTCTTTGCCTTGAATTTAACTTGTCAAACCTCCTTCTATCACCATCAAGTCAACTTGCCATCAATTTAGCTTAAAATAAGGTTCTTTTAGTGCATTAGGCGAAATTGGGGAGTCCTTATAGGAATTTCGCTCTGGACCCTTTGGAAGGGTCATGAGCGAAATTTGCTTTTTAGGCTCAAATCACATTCAATTTGCCCTGGATTTGATTTTTCCACCCTTACCTTATCAAGATCAAGTCAATTCACCTTCAAAAACTCTTGGGAATGAGTTAGTTCAAAGGTTTGAGCAAGGTAAGGTATAATGCTTTATGAAGAAATTCGCTCTGGACCCTTTGGAAGGGTTAGGAGCGAAATTGCTCTTTTTGGCTCAATTCTCATCCTTTTTTCACTTAGCTTTGCTTTAGACTTGATCTTTGATCCTTTTCTCTGCCATGCATGACCACCATTCAATGTTTCTAGTGAGGAACTAGGTCATTTAGGGAATTTCGCTCTGGACCCTTTGGAAGGGTCAGGAGCGAAATTTCCTAAAATGCTCAAATTCCTGACCTTTCTCCAAATTTTCAAGTCTAGACTTGATCATTAGGCGTTTTCCAAGGATAAATAGGTCAGTTTCACATCAATCAAATGCCTAGAACTTCATCATTCATCAACTGGACCAATCTCAAACCCTCAAAGGGAAAATCCTTGATGATACTCACTCACAAACCTTCATTCACTTCCTTAACTCAAAGACATAGGTCTCAAAAGGCAAGACTCCTAGCAGGATATAAGGACTTCCTCAAACTCAATCAAGACTTAACCTAGAAACAAGAGCAAAGCCTGACCTAGAGAAGGCTTATAAAGAGACCCTGACCTGGACCACCTACTGACCCACCTCAACTCAAGCAGATCCCCTTATCCTAATGATCTCTTTGGCAACGCTCCAATGCAAAGGCTAAAAGCCAAGACTAGACAACTAAGCAAAGAAAACTAACCCCGGAAAGCAAAAAGTAGGAATCCCCATTTGCAATGGGGCGATGTGTGAATACGTCACAACATGTCTCCGATCAAGTTAATAGTTTGAATATCTCAACTCTTTCGAGTAAGCATTTTTGAGCCTCAATATTTCAATGCTTGATGTATTTCCTCCCCGACCGACTATTCCTTGCAATTGTCCTAATAATAATAAACCTCTATGTCCATTTGCAGAATACTAGAACACCATTTGCTATTTTTCCCAAGTCAATTCCATTCACAATTTGTTCAAATTGTTGCCTACACATTACAAAGTTCATCAAAATGGCCTCCTATCGAAATTCATATTTCACACCCAGATGATCTTTAGATAAAACCAATTGATCCATGCAATTGTTTGTGTCACAATGAACTCCTGTGCAAGTCTTTAGAGCTTCAACAGTCCATATGATATTTTCTCAAAATTAAAATCAAATAGAATCTCTTTAGTTTATTATCGACACAAAAGCTAAAAGTCAGTTAGAGGCCCACTTTGGAAATTTATTTTTCCTAGTTGGATGAATATCTCATCAGAAGGATCGGTCCCTATGATTCTCTATATGAAAATATACTCCTTTGCCGAATGGCAGAACTTCATCAATTAATTTGACATGTTTTCAAGACCAAAAGCAAAAGCAATTTACAAAGTTTTATCAGTTAAATTTTCAGAAAACAATTGGAGGCCATCTTTGGAAATTAATATCTCACTGTAGAATGAATTTCTCAAAGCCGTTTGTTGCATTGCAATCTTTGGTTAAATGTCTACATGATTGCCAACTCTCGTGACCTCATGGTATGATTTGGTCAGTTTTTAGGGTTGATTCCAGATGCAAAAAACCAAGTTTGGACATCTTTACAAAAGGTCAAAAATGCACAATTTGATAATGTTTAAAATCAATTCATGATCACAAAATCACTCCAAATTATTCTTGACACCAGTTAAATCATTTAAGAGCTTGATTTTAATCTTTCTGTGAGTTAAATAATACACACAAGGGTGAATGTTCTAAAGTTGACAATTTAAATCAATACTATGATTTAAATTCACCAAGAGCATTAAAACTCATACTGAGTAATAGATTATATGTTTAAACTGTATGTGGGGTAAATGCGGCTCCCATAAGGGTAGAGCCCAACATATAGTTTCAGAAGGGGACCGACATATGTCATAAAAAGTGCAGACGAGTATCATGGAATGCAAAGGTAATATTGATTTCAGATTTGGAATTATGTTATAAAGGTGCAATGGTTATATACATATATTCCCAAAGTCAAGAAAGGTAAGAACAAATATGGAGCCATTTTAAAATGATTTAAGTTCATTATTAAAAACATATAAGTGACAAATAAAACATTAAAAATCTAAATGGTGGCCCCCGTATTTAATTTTATAAGGTGAAGAAGCTCACTAATAGGTTTTCGATCTCATCGGCAAGACAAGCTTGCTTGATACCACATAAAAAGGCTTCCCTGAAATGCAATGTTACACTGAAAAAAGCTAAAGTTGCCTTAATCTGATTTTAGGGTTGAAGACTTCAAATAATAAAGCAAAACATGGTGGGCCCCAACTTTTTCTACCATTGCATATCTATGAGGGCAAAAAAGAGTTACATCGATAAACATGAATTTGTTGAAAATGCTTAATGAACCTTCATGCAAGTGATAATTAGAGTGTTTTGAAGCCAACTTCTATGAATCTATGGAAGCTTTTGAAACAATGTATATGCATCTATCAAAGCATTATGGATAGAGGAATTTTATTGTCATTGCAAGTGCCATGGTAGACATGCTTACAAAATGTAAAAATGTGACGCATACGGAATGTAGTAATCGATGATATATAAAATAAATCAATTTGATGAAAGACTGTCAAGCAAATGTGATTCACAGGAGCTTTGGAACGGAGTGTGGGTAATCGCCAAAGCAAAATGAAGGCATTTAAGTTGTACCATAGATTGGAATCGAATGAGGACGACCAACGAAGTGTTGAGATGGAGGACTTCTGTCAGATTTTGAATTTGCAGACATCGTAGCAAAGATTAATGTGAAATGTGAAATCATGCAAGATGTGTGAACCGTTGGTACCATAGATAGACTACTTGCCGAAAACTCGGCGAGTAGCAAAAACTTGCTGAGTTTTTGGGCTAGGCGAGTAAATATGACTTCTACTTGCCCCAAAAACTAGCGAGTTTTTGGCAAAAACTCGGTGAGTCCGAGTCAAAAACTCGCCCGCCTGTGCCTGATAACCGAAAACGGCAAAAAGACAATTCATTTTGTGTTTTTTGATTGGGTTTTGGGCTAAGGGGGAAGGTTGACTTGGAGTGACTTGCAAGGTGATTTGGAGTGAGTCCAAGTGGATTTGAAGGGGATTTTCAAGAAAAATCAGACTCCTAGGTTACTTTTTTTTTTTTTTTTTATACTTTTTTAAAACAATTTGTTTATTTTTTGTTGTATTTAGATGAATTAGAAATGATTCCTAGGTAGTCTAAATCCTTTTTAAGTTATTTGCACAAGATTTAACACTAGATTTGACAAGTTTTGTTGAATATTTCACAATTTTTTTGAAGAATCTAGTTTTCAAAAAAAAATTCAAACCCTAATATTTTTTTTTTAAAACTTTGAATGTCTAAATTTATTTAAACTAATGTAGATAGTTTGCTAAATTGTTTAACTAAAATGTTAATTTTTTTTTTCACTTTGTATGCGTAGGTTAAGTAAGCATTAATCATGGCAAGGGAGCAATGGCCACTAGATCCATGCCCATCTGGATATTTAGGCACCCATCCTAGAGGTGCTAGAGATGGGGCATGGAGGTATGCCTATGAGGGACCCGATCCTGGGTCAGTTATATGCATAAAGTGTGAGAAAATACTTCATGGAGGCATCAACCGCCTCAAATACCACCTTGCAGGAATAGACAGGCATGATGCTAGAGCATGCCCTGGGACCAATGAAGAAATAAAAAGACAAATGAATGCCCTACTTGCAGCTGGTGAGGAGAAGAAATTGCAAAGGGAGAGGGCAAAGCTAGCCATAGCTGAATCTCAAGGTGTTTTTGTTGACATTGAAGAGGAACAACAAGCACTTGAGGGCATAGTGGGCTCTCGGCGTGGCCCACGTATCCGCAAACCCACCACCACCTTGCCCATCGCTTCTGCTTCCTCTAGTAGAGTACCTGACACTGTTCCATCATCACGATCAGGGTCCATAGGTGATTATTTTGTGTCCAGGATCACACCTGGAGCGCAACCATCATTAGAGGCCATTGGATGGAATAAGGAGGTACATGAGAAAACCGACATTGCAGCAGCTGATTTTTGGTACTTCAACAACATTCCATTCAATGTGGCAGACAATCCTTATTGGCTGAATTTGGTGACTGCTATGATAGTTTCAAGAAAGGGGTAGAAGGCCCCTTCTCGCAAGGATTTGAGTGGGAGGTTAGTAAATTACTACATAGTCCACTTGATTTCATTTTTAATTATTTTTTAGATTTCTTGTTTATTAAATCAAAATTGTGTACTAAGACCTAATTTCACTTTGCTCTTACAGGTTGCTCACAAATGCAGTTGCTAGGGCAAGAGAAGTGATGGAGGATCAAAAAATTGAATGGGCAAATTATGGCTGCACCATTCTTTCTGATGGGTATGGCAAGAACCGCACCATCATCAAGTTTTTGGTTGCTTGCAAGGACAATGTAGTGTTCTTGAAATCTGTTGATGCCTCCAGCAAGGTGAAAAATGCAGAAACATTGGCTGGAATGTTGGAGCATGTCGTCATGGAGGTGGGGGTAGAGAATGTGGTGCAAATCATCACAGATAATGCAGCAGCATATGTGTCAGCTTCTTTTGCCAGAAGAATTCTCCAAGAGAGGCACCCCACTCTTTTTTGGACACCTTGTGCAACACATGTCCTTGACCTTCTTTTGGAGGGCATAGGAAAACTTGAGTGGGTGACTCCCGTTGTGGAAGATGCAAGGAGGATCACCAAATATATTTACAATCACCCTTGGGTCCTAAATTTGATGAGACAGCACACCCAAGGGAAAGATTTGGTGAGAGCTGGTGTCACAAGGTTTGCAACGATTTTCTTGACGTTGCAAAGCCTTCTTGCTGCATTGACTTCTTTGAAACAAATGTTTGTGAGTGGAGAATGGCTTAACTCACCTTATTCAAAGAAGCCTGAAGGAGAGGCTGTTGCATGCATAGTCTTCGACAACCAATTTGCACAAAGGGCTGCAGAGATTGTGAAGGTTACTTCAAAACTTTAATTTTTAAATTTTAATTATTCTTGATTCAAGTCTCTCATTACTAATTTGTAACTTCATTATTTAATCTTTTTGTAATTTGTATTTTTCAATTGTAGGTGTCAGAGCCCTTGGTTCAAGTTCTTCGCTTGGTGGATGGGGATAAAACCCCAATGGGATATCTTTATGAGGCCATGGATAAGGCCAAGGAGTCTATCAAAAATTACTACAAGGGGGATAGACTCAAATTTGATCCCATTTGGGAAATTGTTGATAGGAGGTGGAACAATCAGCTCCACCAACCCATTCATGCAGCAGGGTACTTCCTCAACCCTCGTTTTAGGTTTGGGGGTTCTTGCTCAGATCCGAATGGAGAGGTCATGGAGGGCCTTAGTACATGCATTGAGAGGATGGTACCCGATGTTGAGGAGAGAGACCTCATTGTGAGTGAGCTCCAAAATTATGAGGGAGGAAGGGGTAAGCTATTCTCTTCAAAGCTGGCTAGGAGAGGATGAACCACTCAAACCCTAGGTATAACATTTGCCATTTGGATTTTGGGATCTAAAATGATTGATAAATTATGTTTTCTCTTTTCTCTTTGCTTTCTAACTTTTCCATTTTATTTATTTTGCAAATGCTTGGTGGCAAAATTGGGGTGGAAACACCCCACATCTCAAAAAATTTGCCCTCAGAGTCTTATGTCAGCCTTGTAGTTCATCCAATTGTGAGCGCAATTGGAGCTTGTTTGAAGCAATCCACACGAAGAAGCGGAGCAAGTTAGCGCATAAATAGCTCAATGACCTTGTCTTCGTGCAATATAATCTTCGGTTGCGCGTAAAGAAGGTAGAGGAACTAGAAGGTGGTCCAATTGACTTGGATGATATAGATCCTTACAGTGATTGGACATCACAGGAGCAGCCTCCATTGTTTTTCGACACTGACATCACTGATTTGGAGAGGCAAGCTATGGAGAAGGAGGGGGGTGGATTTGGTTTCACGCTGGATGACATTGAGGAGGAAGAGGAGGAGGATGAGGATGAGGAGTCACTGCCAGTGCCAGAAGTAGGTGGAGACATAGCTTCATCCGGGATGGAGGATGAGCCAACCATATCAAGCGAGGAGGCACAGTCATGTCCACTGCAGACTTATAGGACTAGACCCTCTAGTTCTACCTCTCCCCAAGTTTTTGCTAGAGCTGGGAAGAGGAAGTTGTAATTGTAATTTGTATTGATGTATTTACTATATTGCTTTTAGGCTTCCAGCCATCAACATTCCTCACGAGGATGCGATTTTGTAGACACTTTGCATTTAAATATATCTAGAATCAGCTTGTTTCTTTTGTGTTATCATTTATTGACTCATTGGATGCATCTTCTCATTAAATTTTGCAAAAAAATGCATTTTTTTATTAAATTTAAGCGTGTTTTTAAGTTGCCGAGTTTTTCGCTGAGTTTTTCCAAGTTTTTCCGAGTTTTTTTCATAGGGGCTTGGTGAGTCGAGCCGAGTTGCAAGTAGTCCAACTATGGTTGGTACACTAGGAACGTGATCTCATAGATTTGTTTAAATGCTTTTAAAACTTTCAGCCCGGTGCAGTTCAAAGGTGCAAACCCAATCCACAATGCTTGCAATCATTATCTCTATAAGAACTTTGAACAAGTTATTGGCATCCACCAAAGCGTTGCAAACAAATTTCTTATTAAGATGTTATCGCTGCTGCTTCTTCAATGAACATGCATGGTGAAAGTCGGAAATCTCAGACAGGGTGCAAATTGTTCCACGGGCCATTTAAAAGGGATGGTATTTCATGAAATACAATGATTACTCTACAATGTAGCATCGTCTTTCTTATGCACGCCTGAGGATAATGGCCTTAGCCGATGAAGGATCAGTGTAATGTTAAAGTTGTGAAGCTACACTTTTCCTGGACAATATTATTGAACATGGTAAAGTTTTTTAATAATCAACCCAATTGATGAAGGCTATTATTATTGGAGGTAATGGAAATGTTAACAATCAAAGAAATACATATGAAACGAACGGGCTATGTAAGGTGCTTGACAAAATACCTCAAATCTCATTGTTGGACATGCACAAGATCTGATAAGAAATAATAAAAATTTAAAGACTTTCACACAAAAACAATATACAGGCATAAAGCCGAAATCCCTAAATCTTATTAGCATCCTTCTTATCAGGATAGGAGCTTTGGAATAGATAATGGATTTGTTGAAAATCGATAGAAATTTTCAAGCAAAAATGATTAGCAGGTGTAAAACTAAATTCAACAAACTTTACCAGTATCTTCTCAGTCCATGCCAAAATGAGTGTGTATGAGCATCCGTGAAAGCGAAAAATGGTGGATATATTTACAGGATATGAAGTCATATATTGCACATATCGTGATCGCAAAGTAAATATGAATTTGTTGAAAAGGCTTTAGAAACCTTTTGTCACGTGCAATTCAAATAATGTAAAACAGATTTCAAAACCTTTATCAGCATGCTCCTAGCCGTGCCACCATAGGAATAGTTTAGGAACGTCCATTAAAGCATAAAGGATTTTTATCAGTGGCGCATCTATGAAATTTGTAGTAGATTGGGGTTTTGGATCAAAATCCAGTAAAGCGTTTTGTCACATGTTACAGTTGCAGCTGTCATAATAGACATGAGTGCAAAATATGGATAGCGAATGATAATTGAGGAATTTTGCTAGATGATTGTATTTTGCAAAATATAGAAGCACAGACATTGTGCGATGACTGTTTGAAAAATGCTTCGAAGAAATGTGAGATCTCATGGATTGCTGTGATTGCACGATATGCAAAATGCATATGATTTCAAAACACGTCATATTATGATCAGAGCTGCTCATTCATTAAAATAAATCTGCCAGAAAGATTTCTGGGTTTTTTCCTACTCCTTTCCAGCTTTCCAGAACATTTTGAAATTCTTAATTTCGTTGAGAGACAAGAAAGTTATGGACGTTTTACTAAAACTGGTTTCAGCAGAAAAATTATCAAATAATAATGAGCAGAATATGGATTTATCGATGATGAGCTTTATGGTTTCCAAAGTATAAAGGGAAAGCACAAGTGAGGATATTAGGGCACAAAAAATGAAAACAAGAGTATTATGGTTGATTTGGCAAATCATTATAAAAAGTGGAAGGTTAAAATCAGCATTTGATTTTGTTAATTCTTATGAAGCTGGTTTACATTTGACATAAATTTATTTTCACTCGGGTAAGTGTAAGGCATTGCCTTTTATTTAAAACTTATTACACACAAACCATAAGAAAGTGAAGACAAAAAATCAGCGTGATAAGGCTATGAAGAAGTAAAATATAAGGCAAACCTTTTTCGTGGGATTGGAAATATTTCACAAAGTTTCTAATTAGTGAAACTAAAAATTCATGCATGCGGAATTCTTCTCATAAAGGGAATGGTTTCAACTAGTAGGGTGAAACTTGAATACATCATATTAATAGGACACTTCATATTTCACATCTATTCAAATATTCAGTGAAGGTAAGAAAAATGGATCAGGGTATAATTGAGAAGGATTATTCTAACTGAAATATGTTGAAAATAGTGATATTTTGATAAAGGGGGAAAGAGTAATTTTCACATAGGGGGATAAAATTGAAGGTGATATTGGATAAAGACATGCAATAACTGTACTCCAGCATAATTTAAAGATTAAAGTGCTTTTGTAATTTGGGGTAATTAATTAATTCTCTATTCACAAAAGATGTAACGGTCTGAAGCCCTCCCTTGTATTTATAAAAGGGAAATCAGGACCGAAAAGAAAAATAGGATAGAGAATATTATCATATCAAGAAACATTGTAATATATTATTTTAAAAGACTATGTCTTATATTTAGGTATTTCAACAGAGAAGTGTAGAAACATTTTGCTTTGAAATTGTCTTCAATTGCTTATTGTTTTAAATACAAAATATCATTAATAGTCTCCAAATTTATTCTTCTCAATCCTATAAATCAGTATATCAAGGATATATGTGATTTGTCAATACAACACAAGGTGCTCATGTGTATTCTATTTAACGGGTTTTTTTAAGGAATAGTTAAATACTCATGGAGGAATACAGTGATTTAGAGGGATAGGATTGGATTACAATTTTATGATTTACATATTTGCACGTTTATGCAAGGCATAAACACATACTTCCAGTTTTTGCAAGGCATAAATTGGAGTAGAATTCGAGTTTCCTGACATTTGATAAAGCAAAACATCTTTTTGACTCTGCAACCCAGGATAAGGCACTGGTCAGTGTTCAACCCATTTTTAATCAAGCCATCACAGTGTTTCAATTTCTGTTTTATGCAAGTAAGAGATAGGAGTAGGTTTAGAAGTTAAATCAATCTGTTTCAGATATTAATGCCAATCTGGAATAGAGAATAGTTCAGTTAGAAGAATACAGTTGTAATCTGCTTAATAAAAAAGGTACACCTGCCTAGGTCCTGCAGAGCCTAAAGTGAAGGGAATTAAAACCAAATTGGTTATTTTGTCAGTTGGCCAAAGTTGATTGTTGATCCTAATCATAAAGCTTGGCATACTTTTAGGGCTCAACAACCTGCAATTTTGAGCTCCAACAAGTCCATTGGAAATAATTCTTGACATTATGGTTATTAGGATATCAATACCATTATTGCAGCATTATTGGTTAATGTCACAACTCTATTATTATTAACAGCATATTAATATTCTAATAAGGAATTGTTTTTAGTAGTAGTTTATTTTGTAGGAGAGGTAGGAGATGTAATGGAGGGGTGATTAAGTGACTCGTAATTGGTTCGTTCTAGAATGACCCAGGGTGGCGTCTAGGACCTTGAGGGCCCTTACCTTGAGGAGTCACATAACCCGGTTACAATCTCTTCCTTAACTTAAGACTTGTTAGCAAGGGAGAAGAGGATTTGAGGGGTAAGCTAGCATGAGCCACCAAGTGGAGCAAGAGGTTTGAAAGAGGCAACCTCTCTTGGGCTTGGTGTAGAAATGGCTCTAAGCAAGCCCTTCTGATCTCCTCCCCCAACTTTGATATGTGTAGCATTAATAGTAGTTTAATTAGGCATTTCACCTAACACTAATGATGAGACAAATATATATATATGTATATGCGTAGTTTTTCTTGGCTTGTGTGCAGGATCTATAACTATGAGCTCATTTTATACTTGATATATGAATTTATGTTTTTAACACTTGGCATTTGTGTGCCTATTGATAATGCAATGAGTACCACTTTTCTAAGAAGATTTCTCTATCCTTTTTCAAAATATCGATAACATTTTTCTTTCCCCCTTTTTTGGAGAATAGACTCTTGATGTCTTGCCTCGACTAACTCTTGCCTCCGCTAACACATTCTCAGACAATGGTTACTCTTCCCACAAAATTAACATGGGTGTAGATTTCACTAATAGTAAGATGCATGACCTTCTCTACAAGTAGAATAAATCAAAGAAGCAACAGTTATGATAAATTGTGACTTATGCTTAGATGTGATTTTTTGCCTTAAAAAGTTGCAAATTGTGCAGAAAATCAGAAAACCTTACTTTTGCCAATTTCATTAAACTAGTGACTTATTCCAATTTTTTGGAGATTTTTTCGACCTGGCTGAATTTTTGCCTATATAAACAATTTCTTTTTGTTTTTTTCATTTGCAGCAAATAATTTGACTTTTCAGGGAATTTTTTGAGTACTTTATCAACATTTTCAGAGCATTGGGATGGAAAGCAATGTATCAACAATGAATAAGAGGATTTCAATAAAGATTTTGTGTTACAACAGTTTGATTCATCCTCGAAGTACACAAATTCATTATAATATTGCCTTGTTTCATTTATAAATAATAAAATGTAATGCCCAAGAATCTGTCATGGGTAACACAAGCAAAATGCAGCCAACAATTTTTTTTAAAACAGAAAAACACTAGTTGGAATTTGGAGGTAATGCAACACATGCACATGTGTTGTCACCACATGCAACATTGCATGATGTTGAACATGCGCATA